>NC_080027.1:3813408-4120991 GCF_030020395.1 Manis pentadactyla | reverse complement strand
TTGCAAATGGTAGTATTTGTTTTCTTCTTTAGGCTGCTTACTGCACTTTTTAAACTGGATTTCATTCTTCCTTTTTGTTTGTAGTTTAGCTATGTTATTCACCATTCAACTCCTGGTTATGAACAATAGCTTTGTGTCAATCGACATGTATCTGTATCTATCTATCTAAAGGTCTGTCTGTCTATGTATGTATGTATATATCTATGTATCTATGTATCTATCTATGTATCTATCTATCTATCTTCCTATCAACTAACTATGATGTCTATCATCTATTAAACTATGTACCTATCTATCTATCTTTAACCTGTCGTCTGTCTACCTATCTATCTATGAAACAATCATCTTTTTGTCTGCCCATCTATCCTTATATACAGAACAGTTAACAACATAACCTATGTCTCTTCCCTACATTATGCTTCCAGAAACCTTGCAAGGTAACTAAGCCATAAGGAGAGCACTGCGTTCACTGATACGCTTTCAGGTAGAGTCAGCAGAGTGTGCTTACAAAACCAGTAAATGGAGGTGAAAGGACTTGAACCCGTATCTTTGTCCTCTGTCCTATTATACTTCCTGCTCGCTTGTTGACTTTATTTAGCCACATTCAGTGAGTAAGTGATCCCTGAAGACCACAAGTATCATTCGTCTGGGCCTGTTTTCGACAGAAAAGTGTACTTGGCTCTTTGCACACCACCATGTTTGAGGGACATTGGCGTGATCACTGCTGATAGGTGGAGGGACAAATATGAATTAACACCTATTTCTGGACAGGAGCAGTTGGGACCAAAGAGTGTGTTGTGGAGTGAAGTGTTTATTGAGTGTCCAAACTTCCCTCTTTAGGTGGTTATTACTTCTTTACATTTGTGAACATCATAAAAAGCAAAGATTATAAATGCGCAGACGCATATTATTACAGCAATTCATTTGTTGAGGTGAGAGAAAATGAGAAGTATGTTGCTGCACCACTAAATCTATGGCTGGGAACTGTTGAAACCAAACAAAAAGAATTCACGGTGGCCAGATAGGGCTATTTTCTGCTGACTGTCTGTGGGGACTCAAACAGAATCCATTTGCTTGATTGTTTGATTTTCCGTTTCACTCGTGTAGGGTACTTGTCCACACACCTTCGGCTTGTAGTTTGTCTGTGTCCTTGGATCTCAAGTGAGTCTCCTGTAAGTAAGCACGTAGGTGTCTTGAGTTTTCATCCCTTCTTTTATCCCTGTGTCTTTTGTTTGCAGCACTCAGTGCCTGACCTTTTACTCTGATGATTCAGAGCTGTGCACTTATTGCACTTAAAGAATATTTTTTATCATTTATCTACAATCACGTGAAGAACATTATGTTTACTATGCTCCCCCTTCACCAAGTCCCCCCGAAAAACCTCTTCAGTCACTGTCGATCAGCGTTGTTGGATGCTGTAGACCCCTTCACCATGTCCCCCCCAAAAGTCCCCGTTACAGTCACTGTCCATCAGTGAGTAGTAAGATGCTATATGATCTCTACTAGTCTTCTCTGTGTTGTACAGTACTCCCCATGCACACCCGACCCCGTGCATTATACATGCTAAACTTAATGACCCCATTCTTTCTCCCCACACTTATCCCTCCCTTCAGACTCACCCTGCCCAGTCCTTTTTCCTTTGGTTACTTTTAGTCAACTCTCGGGTTCTGTGAGTCTGCTGCTGTATTTTTACTTCAGTTTTTCTTTGTTGTTATACACCACACATGAGTGAAATCACTTGGAACTTGCCTTTATCCGCCTGCCCTATTTTTCTGAACATACTACCGTCTTGCTCCATCCACGTCATTGCAAATGGTAGTATTTGTTTTCTTCTTAAGGCTGCTTACTGCACTTTTTAAACTGGATTTCATTCTTCTTTTGTTTGTAGATTAGCTATGTTATTCACCATTCAACTCCTGGTTATGAACAGTAGCTTTGTGTCAATCGATATGTATCTGTATCTATCTATCTAAAGGTCTGTCTGTCTATCTATGTATCTATATATGTATATATCTATGTATCTATGTATCTATCTATGTATATATCTATCTATCTTCCTATCATCTATCTATGATGTCTATCATCTATTAATCTATGTACCTATCTATCTCTCTTTCACCTGTCGTCTGTCTACCTATCTAACTATGAAACAATCATCTTTTTGTCTGCCCATCTATCCTTATGTACAGAAGAGTTAACAACATAGCCTATGTCTCTTCCCTACATTATGCTTCCAGAAATCTTGCAAGGTAACTAAGCCATAAGGAGAGCACTGTGTTCACCGATACGCTTTCAGGTAGAGTCAGCAGAGTGTGCTTACAAAACCAGTAAATGGAGGTGAAAGGACTTGAACCCGTATCTTTGTCCTCTGTCCTCTTATACTTCCTGCTCGCTTGTTGACTTTATTTAGCTACATTCAGTGAGTAAGTGATCCCTGAAGACCACAAGTATCCTTCGTCTGGGCCTGTTTTCGACAGAAAAGTGTACTTGGCCCTTTGCACACCACCATGTTTGAGGGACATTGGCGTGATCACTGCTGATAGGTGGAGGGACAAATATGAATTAACACCTATTTCTGGACAGGAGCAGTTGGGAACAAAGAGTGTGTTGTGGAGTGAAGTGTTTATTTGAATGTCCAAACTTCCCTCTTTTGGTGGTTATTACTTCTTTACATTCGTGAACATCATAAAAAGCAATGATTATAAATGCCCAGACGCATATTATTACAGCAATTCATTTGTTGAGGTGAGAGGAAATGAGAAGGAAGTTGCTGCACCACTAAATCTATGCCTGAGCACTGCTGAAACCAAACAAAAAGAATTCACGGTGGCTAGATAGGGCTATTTTCTACTGACTCTCTCTGGGGTCCAAAACAGAATCCATTTCTTTCTTTGTTTCTCAGTTTCACTTGTGTAGGGTACCTGTCCCCACCCCTTCAGCTTGTAGTTTGTCTGTGTCCTTGGATCTCAAGTGAGTCTCCAGTAAGGGAGCACGTAGGTGGTCTTGAGTTTTCATCAGTTCTTCTAACCCTGTGTCTTTTGATTGGAGCACTCAAAGGCTGTACTTTTATTCTGATATTTGAGAGCTGTGCTCTTACTGCACTTTGAAATTCTTTTTGTTCTCATTAATATACAATCACATGCAGAACATTATGTTATTCTGTCTACCCTCTTCACCAAGTCACCCCAAATCCCAGTTACAGCCGCTCTCCGTCAGTATGTACTAAGATGCTGTAGAATCACTACATGTCTTCTCTGTGTTGTACAGCCCTACCCATGACACCCCACCCTACACATTATACATGCTAATCCTAATGCCCCCATTCTTTTTCCCCGCACTTATTACTCCCTTCCCACAAACCCTACCCAGTCCCTTTCTCTTTGGTAACTGTAGGTCCACTCTCGGGTTCTGTGAGTCTGCTGCTGTTTTTTCCTTCAGTTTTTCTTTGTTATCATACTCCACACATGAGTGAAATCATTTGGTACATGTATTTCTCCGCCTGGCCTATTTGACTGAGCATAATACACTCTAGCTCCATCCACGTTATTGCAAATGATAGGATTCGTTTTCTTCTTATGGCTGCTTACTGCACTTTTTAAACTGGATTTCATTCTTCTTTTTTGTGTGTAGTTTTGCAATGTGCTTTCACCATTGCTCTCCTTCTTTTGAGCAGTAGCTGTGTGCTAATCGATATGTACCTATAACTATCTATCTCTCTGTCTACCTATTTGTCAATCACTCAATCAATCATCCTTTTGTCTGTCCATCTGTCCATGTGTGCAGAACAGTTAACCATATACCCTATATCACTTTCCTACACTATGCTCCCAAAAATCCTGCAAAGTATCTAGGCTGCAGAGGGAGCACTTGGTTCACCGAGACACTTGCAGTTTGAGTCGGCCTCGTGTACCTACAAAACCAGGAAATGGTAGTGCTGGGACATGGACATGTGTCTCTATCCTCTGTCCTCTTTCATCTCCTTCTAACTTGCTGTCCGTATTTAGCCACATTCATTGACTAAGGGCTCCCTGAAGATCTCAAGTATCATTCCTCTGGGCCTGTTGTCGACAGAAAAGTCAACTTGTTGCTTCGCTCACCACCATGTTTGAAGGACATCAGCGTGATCACCGCCGATAGGACGGAGGGTCAAATAAAAAGGAACACCAATTTCTACACAGGAGCAGTTGAGAGCTAACAGAGTATTGTGGAGTGACGTGTTTACTTGATTGTCCAAACTTCCCTCTTTAGGTGGTTATTAGATTTTCACATTCGTGAACATCATAAAATCCAGATTTCAAAGGCCCAGATGCTTATTATTACAGCAACTCAGTTGTTGAGGTGAGAGAAAATGAGAAGTATGTTGCTGCACCACTAAATCTATGGCTGGGAACTGTTGAAACCAAACAAAAAGAATTCACGGTGGCCAGATAGGGCTATTTTCTGCTGACTGTCTCTGGGGACTCAAACAGAATCCATTTGCTTGATTGTTTGATTTTCCGTTTCACTCGTGTAGGGTACTTGTCCACACACCTTCGGCTTGTTGTTTGTCTCTGTCCTTGGATCTCAAGTGAGTCTCCTGTAAGTAAGCACGTAGGTGTCTTGAGTTTTCATCCCTTCTTCTATCCCTGTGTCTTTTGTTTGCAGCACTCAGTGCCTGACCTTTTATTCTGATGATTCAGAACTGTGCACTTATTGCACTTAAAGAATATTTTTTATCATTTATCTACAATCACGTGAAGAACATTATGTTTACTATGCTCCCCACTTCACCAAGTCCCCCCGAAAAACCTCTTCAGTCACTGTCGATCAGCATAGTTGGATGCTGTAGACCCCTTCACCATGTCCCCCCAAAAGTCCCCGTTACAGTCACTGTCCATCAGTGAGTAGTAAGATGCTATATGATCTCTACTAGTCTTCTCTGTGTTGTACAGTACTCCCCATGCACACCCGACCCCGCGCATTATACATGCTAAACTTAATGCCCCCATTCTTTCTCCCCACACTTATCCCTCCCTTCAGACTCACCCTGCCCAGTCCTTTTTCCTTTGGTTACTTTTAGTCAACTCTCGGGTTCTGTGAGTCTGCTGCTGTTTTTTTACTTCAGTTTTTCTTTGTTGTTATACTCCACACATGAGTGAAATCACTTGGTACTTGCCTTTATCCGCCTGCCCTATTTTTCTGAACATACTACCGTCTTGCTCCATCCACGTCATTGCAAATGGTAGTATTTGTTTTCTTCTTAAGGCTGCTTACTGCACTTTTTAAACTGGATTTCATTCTTCCTTTTTGTTTGTATTTTAGCTATGTTATTCACCATTCAACTCCTGGTTATGAACAGTAGCTTTGTGTCAATCGATATGTTTCTGTATCTATCTATCTAAAGGTCTGTCTGTCTATCTATGTATCTATATATGTATATATCTATGTATCTATGTATCTATCTATGTATATATCTATCTATCTTCCTATCATCTATCTATGATTTCTATCATCTATTAATCTATGTACCTATCTATCTCTCTTTCACCTGTCGTCTGTCTACCTATCTATCTATGAAAGAATCATCTTTTTGTCTGCCCATCTATCCTTATGTACAGAACAGTTAACAACATAGCCTATGTCTCTTCCCTACATTATGCTTCCAGAAATCTTGCAAGGTAACTAAGCCATAAGGAGAGCACTGTGTTCACCGATACGCTTTCAGGTAGAGTCAGCAGAGTGTGCTTACAAAACCAGTAAATGGAGGTGAAAGGACTTGAACCCGTATCTTTGTCCTCTGTCCTCTTATACTTCCTGCTCGCTTGTTGACTTTATTTAGCCACATTCAGTGAGTAAGTTATCCCTGAAGACCACAAGTATCCTTCGTCTGGGCCTGTTTTCGACAGAAAAGTGTACTTGGCCCTTTGCACACCACCATGTTTGAGGGACATTGGCGTGATCACTGCTGATAGGTGGAGGGACAAATATGAATTAACACCTATTTCTGGACAGGAGCAGTTGGGAACAAAGTGTGTGTTGTGGAGTGAAGTGTTTATTTGAGTGTCCAAACTTCCCTCTTTAGGTGGTTATTACTTCTTTACATTCGTGAACATCATAAAAAGCAATGATTATAAATGCCCAGACGCATATTATTACAGCAATTCATTTGTTGAGGTGAGAGGAAATGAGAAGGAAGTTGCTGCACCACTAAATCTATGCCTGAGCACTGCTGAAACCAAACAAAAAGAATTCACGGTGGCTAGATAGGGCTATTTTCTACTGACTCTCTCTGGGGTCCAAAACAGAATCCATTTCTTTCTTTGTTTCTCAGTTTCACTTGTGTAGGGTACCTGTCCCCGCCCCTTCAGCTTGTAGTTTGTCTGTGTCCTTGGATCTCAAGTGAGTCTCCAGTAAGGGAGCACGTA
This sequence comes from Manis pentadactyla, assembly GCF_030020395.1. Classification (NCBI taxonomy): domain Eukaryota; kingdom Metazoa; phylum Chordata; class Mammalia; order Pholidota; family Manidae; genus Manis; species Manis pentadactyla. The sequence continues at coordinate 4,114,587 of NC_080027.1, read as the reverse complement.
GGTGGTCTTGAGTTTTCATCAGTTCTTCTAACCCTGTGTCTTTTGATTGGAGCACTCAAAGTCTGTACTTTTATTCTGATATTTGAGAGCTGTGCTCTTACTGCACTTTGAAATTCTTTTTGTTCTCATTAATATACAATCACATGCAGAACATTATGTTATTCTGTCTACCCTCTTCACCAAGTCACCCCAAATCCCAGTTACAGCCGCTCTCCGTCAGCATGTACTAAGATGCTGTAGAATCACTACATGTCTTCTCTGTGTTGTACAGCCCTACCCATGACACCCCACCCTACACATTATACATGCTAATCCTAATGCCAGCATTCTTTTTCCCCGCACTTATTACTCCCTTCCCACAAACCCTACCCAGTCCCTTTCTCTTTGGTAACTGTAGGTCCACTCTCGGGTTCTGTGAGTCTGCTGCTGTCTTTTCCTTCAGTTTTTCTTGTTATCATACTCCACACATGAGTGAAATCATTTGGTACATGTATTTCTCCGCCTGGCCTATTTGACTGAGCATAATACACTCTAGCTCCATCCACGTTATTGCAAATGATAGGATTCGTTTTCTTCTTATGGCTGCTTACTGCACTTTTTAAACTGGATTTCATTCTTCTTTTTTGTGTGTAGTTTTGCAATGTGCTTTCACCATTGCTCTCCTTCTTTTGAGCAGTAGCTGTGTGCTAATCGATATGTACCTATAACTATCTATCTCTCTGTCTATCTATTTGTCAATCACTCAATCAATCATCCTTTTGTCTGTCCATCTGTCCATGTGTGCAGAACAGTTAACCATATACCCTATATCACTTTCCTACACTATGCTCCCAAATATCCTGCAAAGTATCTAGGCTGCAGAGGGAGCACTTGGTTCACCGAGACACTTGCAGTTTGAGTCGGCCTCGTGTACCTACAAAACCAGGAAATGGTAGTGCTGGGACTTGGACATGTGTCTCTATCCTCTGTCCTCTTTCATCTCCTTCTAACTTGCTGTCCGTATTTAGCCACATTCATTGAGTAAGGGCTCCCTGAAGATCTCAAGTATCATTCCTCTGGGCCTGTTGTCGACAGAAAAGTCAACTTGTTGCTTCGCTCACCACCATGTTTGAAGGATATCAGCGTGATCACCGCCGATAGGACGGAGGGTAAAATAAAAAGGAACACCAATTTCTAGACAGGAGCAGTTGGGAGCTAACAGTGTATTGTGGAGTGACGTGTTTACTTGAGTGTCCAAACTTCCCTCTTTAGGTGGTTATTAGATTTTCACATTCGTGAACATCATAAAATCCACTGATTTCAAAGGCCCAGATGCTTATTATTACAGCAACTCAGTTGTTGAGGTGAGAGAAAATGAGAAGTATGTTGCTGCACCACTAAATCTATGGCTGGGAACTGTTGAAACCAAACAAAAAGAATTCACGGTGGCCAGATAGGGCTATTTTCTGCTGACTGTCTGTGGGGACTCAAACAGAATCCATTTGCTTGATTGTTTGATTTTCCGTTTCACTCGTGTAGGGTACTTGTCCACACACCTTCGGCTTGTAGTTTGTCTGTGTCCTTGGATCTCAAGTGAGTCTCCTGTAAGTAAGCACGTAGGTGTCTTGAGTTTTCATCCCTTCTTTTATCCCTGTGTCTTTTGTTTGCAGCACTCAGTGCCTGATCTTTTACTCTGATGATTCAGAGCTGTGCACTTATTGCACTTAAAGAATATTTTTTATCATTTATCTACAATCACGTGAAGAACATTATGTTTACTTTGCTCCCCCTTCACCAAGTCCCCCAGAAAAACCTCTTCAGTCACTGTCGATCAGCGTAGTTGGATGCTGTAGACCCCTTCACCATGTCCCCCCCAAAAGTCCCCGTTACAGTCACTGTCCATCAGTGTGTAGTAAGATGCTATATGATCTCTACTAGTCTTCTCTGTGTTGTACAGTACTCCCCATGCACACCCGACCCCGCGCATTATACATGCTAAACTTAATGCCCCCATTCTTTCTCCCAACACTTATCCCTCCCTTCAGACTCACCCTGCCCAGTCCTTTTTCCTTTGGTTACTTTTAGGCAACTCTCGGGTTCTGTGAGTCTGCTGCTGTTTTTTTACTTCAGTTTTTCTTTGTTGTTATACTCCACACATGAGTGAAATCACTTGGTACTTGCCTTTATCCGCCTGCCCTATTTTTCTGAACATACTACCGTCTTGCTCCATCCACGTCATTGCAAATGGTAGTATTTGTTTTCTTCTTAAGGCTGCTTACTGCACTTTTTAAACTGGATTTCATTCTTCATTTTTGTTTGTAGTTTAGCTATGTTATTCACCATTCAACTCCTGGTTATGAACAGTAGCTTTGTGTCAATCGATATGTTTCTGTATCTATCTATCTAAAGGTCTGTCTGTCTATCTATGTATCTATGTATGTATATATCTATGTATCTATGTATCTATCTATGTATATATCTATCTATCTTCCTATCATCTATCTATGATGTCTATCATCTATTAATCTATGTACCTATCTATCTCTCTTTCACCTGTCGTCTGTCTACCTATCTATCTATGAAAGAATCATCTTTTTGTCTGCCCATCTATCCTTATGTACAGAACAGTTAACAACATAGCCTATGTCTCTTCCCTACATTATGCTTCCAGAAATCTTGCAAGGTAACTAAGCCATAAGGAGAGCACTGTGTTCACCGATACACTTTCAGGTAGTCAGCAGAGTGTGCTTACAAAACCAGTAAATGGAGGTGAAAGGACTTGAACCCGTATCTTTGTCCTCTGTCCTCTTATACTTCCTGCTCGCTTGTTGACTTTATTTAGCCACATTCAGTGAGTAAGTTATCCCTGAAGACCACAAGTATCCTTCGTCTGGGCCTGTTTTCGACAGAAAAGTGTACTTGGCCCTTTGCACACCACCATGTTTGAGGGACATTGGCGTGATCACTGCTGATAGGTGGAGGGACAAATATGAATTAACACCTATTTCTGGACAGGAGCAGTTGGGAACAAAGAGTGTGTTGTGGAGTGAAGTGTTTATTTGAATGTCCAAACTTCCCTCTTTAGGTGGTTATTACTTCTTTACATTCGTGAACATCATAAAAAGCAATGATTATAAATGCCCAGACGCATATTATTACAGCAATTCATTTGTTGAGGTGAGAGGAAATGAGAAGGAAGTTGCTGCACCACTAAATCTATGCCTGAGCACTGCTGAAACCAAACAAAAAGAATTCACGGTGGCTAGATAGGGCTATTTTCTACTGACTCTCTCTGGGGTCCAAAACAGAATCCATTTCTTTCTTTGTTTCTCAGTTTCACTTGTGTAGGGTACCTGTCCCCGCCCCTTCAGCTTGTGGTTTGTCTGTGTCCTTGGATCTCAAGTGAGTCTCTGGGAAGGGAGCACGTAGGTGGTCTCGAGTTTTCATCAGTTTTTCTAACCCTGTGTCTTTTGATTGGAGCACTCAAAGGCTGTACTTTTATTCTGATATTTGAGAGCTGTGCTCTTACTGCACTTTGAAATTCTTTTTGTTCTCATTAATATACAATCACATGCAGAACATTATGTTATTCTGTCTACCCTCTTCACCAAGTCACCCCAAATCCCAGTTACAGTCGCTCTCCGTCAGCATGTACTAAGATGCTGTAGAATCACTACATGTCTTCTCTGTGTTGTACAGCCCTACCCATGACACCCCACCCTACACATTATACATGCTAATCCTAATGCCCCCATTCTTTTTCCCCGCACTTATTACTCCCTTCCCACAAACCCTACCCAGTCCCTTTCTCTTTGGTAACTGTAGGTCCACTCTCGGGTTCTGTGAGTCTGCTGCTGTCTTTTCCTTCAGTTTTTCTTGTTATCATACTCCACACATGAGTGAAATCATTTGGTACATATATTTCTCCGCCTGGCCTATTTGACTGAGCATAATACACTCTAGCTCCATCCACGTTATTGCAAATGATAGGATTCGTTTTCTTCTTATGGCTGCTTACTGCACTTTTTAAACTGGATTTCATTCTTCTTTTTTGTGTGTAGTTTTGCAATGTGCTTTCACCATTGCTCTCCTTCTTTTGAGCAGTAGCTGTGTGCTAATCGATATGTACCTATAACTATCTATCTCTCTGTCTATCTATTTGTCAATCACTCAATCAATCATCCTTTTGTCTGTCCATCTGTCCATGTGTGCAGAACAGTTAACCATATACCCTATATCAGTTTCCTACACTATGCTCCCAAAAATCCTGCAAAGTATCTAGGCTGCAGAGGGAGCACTTGGTTCACCGAGACACTTGCAGTTTGAGTCGGCCTCGTGTACCTACAAAACCAGGAAATGGTAGTGCTGGGACTTGGACATGTGTCTCTATCCTCTGTCCTCTTTCATCTCCTTCTAACTTGCTGTCCGTATTTAGCCACATTCATTGACTAAGGGCTCCCTGAAGATCTCAAGTATCATTCCTCTGGGCCTGTTGTCGACAGAAAAGTCAACTTGTTGCTTCGCTCACCACCATGTTTGAAGGACATCAGCGTGATCACCGCCGATAGGACGGAGGGTCAAATAAAAAGGAACACCAATTTCTAGACAGGAGCAGTTGGGAGCTAACAGAGTATTGTGGAGTGACGTGTTTACTTGAGTGTCCAAACTTCCCTCTTTAGGTGGTTATTAGATTTTCACATTCGTGAACATCATAAAATCCACTGATTTCAAAGGCCCAGATGCTTATTATTACAGCAACTCAGTTGTTGAAGTGAGAGAAAATGAGAAGTATGTTGCTGCACCACTAAATCTATGGCTAGGAACTGTTGAAACCAAACAAAAAGAATTCACGGTGGCCAGATAGGGCTATTTTCTGCTGACTGTCTGTGGGGACTCAAACAGAATCCATTTGCTTGATTGTTTGATTTTCCGTTTCACTCGTGTAGGGTACTTGTCCACACACCTTCGGCTTGTAGTTTGTCTGTGTCCTTGGATCTCAAGTGAGTCTCCTGTAAGTAAGCACGTAGGTGTCTTGAGTTTTCATCCCTTCTTTTATCCCTGTGTCTTTTGTTTGCAGCACTCAGTGCCTGACCTTTTACTCTGATGATTCAGAGCTGTGCACTTATTGCACTTAAAGAATATTTTTTATCATTTATCTACAATCACGTGAAGAACATTATGTTTACTTTGCTCCCCCTTCACCAAGTCCCCCCGAAAAACCTCTTCAGTCACTGTCGATCAGCGTAGTTTGATGCTGTAGACCCCTTCACCATGTCCCCCCCAAAAGTCCCCGTTACAGTCACTGTCCATCAGTGAGTAGTAAGATGCTATATGATCTCACTAGTCTTCTCTGTGTTGTACAGTACTCCCCATGCACACCCGACCCCGCGCATTATACATGCTAAACTTAATGCCCCCATTCTTTCTCCCAACACTTATCCCTCCCTTCAGACTCACCCTGCCCAGTCCTTTTTCCTTTGGTTACTTTTAGTCAACTCTCGGGTTTTGTGAGTCTGCTGCTGTTTTTTTACTTCAGTTTTTCTTTGTTGTTATACTCCACACATGAGTGAAATCACTTGGTACTTGCCTTTATCCGCCTGCCCTATTTTTCTGAACATACTACCGTCTTGCTCCATCCACGTCATTGCAAATGGTAGTATTTGTTTTCTTCTTAAGGCTGCTTACTGCACTTTTTAAACTGGATTTCATTCTTCATTTTTGTTTGTAGTTTAGCTATGTTATTCACCATTCAACTCCTGGTTATGAACAGTAGCTTTGTGTCAATCGACATGTATCTGTATCTATCTATCTAAAGGTCTGTCTGTCTATCTATGTATCTATGTATGTATATATCTATGTATCTATGTATCTATCTATGTATATATCTATCTATCTTCCTATCATCTATGATGTCTATCATCTATTAATCTATGTACCTATCTATCTCTCTTTCACCTGTCGTCTGTCTACCTATCTATCTATGAAAGAATCATCTTTTTGTCTGCCCATCTATCCTTATGTACAGAACAGTTAACAACATAGCCTATGTCTCTTCCCTACATTATGCTTCCAGAAATCTTGCAAGGTAACTAAGCCATAAGGAGAGCACTGTGTTCACCGATACACTTTCAGGTAGTCAGCAGAGTGTGCTTACAAAACCAGTAAATGGAGGTGAAAGGACTTGAACCCGTATCTTTGTCCTCTGTCCTCTTATACTTCCTGCTCGCTTGTTGACTTTATTTAGCCACATTCAGTGAGTAAGTTATCCCTGAAGACCACAAGTATCCTTCGTCTGGGCCTGTTTTCGACAGAAAAGTGTACTTGGCCCTTTGCACACCACCATGTTTGAGGGACATTGGCGTGATCACTGCTGATAGGTGGAGGGACAAATATGAATTAACACCTATTTCTGGACAGGAGCAGTTGGGAACAAAGAGTGTGTTGTGGAGTGAAGTGTTTATTTGAATGTCCAAACTTCCCTCTTTAGGTGGTTATTACTTCTTTACATTCGTGAACATCATAAAAAGCAATGATTATAAATGCCCAGACGCATATTATTACAGCAATTCATTTGTTGAGGTGAGAGGAAATGAGAAGGAAGTTGCTGCACCACTAAATCTATGCCTGAGCACTGCTGAAACCAAACAAAAAGAATTCACGGTGGCTAGATAGGGCTATTTTCTACTGACTCTCTCTGGGGTCCAAAACAGAATCCATTTCTTTCTTTGTTTCTCAGTTTCACTTGTGTAGGGTACCTGTCCCCGCCCCTTCAGCTTGTGGTTTGTCTGTGTCCTTGGATCTCAAGTGAGTCTCTGGGAAGGGAGCACGTAGGTGGTCTCGAGTTTTCATCAGTTTTTCTAACCCTGTGTCTTTTGATTGGAGCACTCAAAGGCTGTACTTTTATTCTGATATTTGAGAGCTGTGCTCTTACTGCACTTTGAAATTCTTTTTGTTCTCATTAATATACAATCACATGCAGAACATTATGTTATTCTGTCTACCCTCTTCACCAAGTCACCCCAAATCCCAGTTACAGTCGCTCTCCGTCAGCATGTACTAAGATGCTGTAGAATCACTACATGTCTTCTCTGTGTTGTACAGCCCTACCCATGACACCCCACCCTACACATTATACATGCTAATCCTAATGCCCCCATTCTTTTTCCCCGCACTTATTACTCCCTTCCCACAAACCCTACCCAGTCCCTTTCTCTTTGGTAACTGTAGGTCCACTCTCGGGTTCTGTGAGTCTGCTGCTGTCTTTTCCTTCAGTTTTTCTTGTTATCATACTCCACACATGAGTGAAATCATTTGGTACATATATTTCTCCGCCTGGCCTATTTGACTGAGCATAATACACTCTAGCTCCATCCACGTTATTGCAAATGATAGGATTCGTTTTCTTCTTATGGCTGCTTACTGCACTTTTTAAACTGGATTTCATTCTTCTTTTTTGTGTGTAGTTTTGCAATGTGCTTTCACCATTGCTCTCCTTCTTTTGAGCAGTAGCTGTGTGCTAATCGATATGTACCTATAACTATCTATCTCTCTGTCTATCTATTTGTCAATCACTCAATCAATCATCCTTTTGTCTGTCCATCTGTCCATGTGTGCAGAACAGTTAACCATATACCCTATATCAGTTTCCTACACTATGCTCCCAAAAATCCTGCAAAGTATCTAGGCTGCAGAGGGAGCACTTGGTTCACCGAGACACTTGCAGTTTGAGTCGGCCTCGTGTACCTACAAAACCAGGAAATGGTAGTGCTGGGACTTGGACATGTGTCTCTATCCTCTGTCCTCTTTCATCTCCTTCTAACTTGCTGTCCGTATTTAGCCACATTCATTGACTAAGGGCTCCCTGAAGATCTCAAGTATCATTCCTCTGGGCCTGTTGTCGACAGAAAAGTCAACTTGTTGCTTCGCTCACCACCATGTTTGAAGGACATCAGCGTGATCACCGCCGATAGGACGGAGGGTCAAATAAAAAGGAACACCAATTTCTAGACAGGAGCAGTTGGGAGCTAACAGAGTATTGTGGAGTGACGTGTTTACTTGAGTGTCCAAACTTCCCTCTTTAGGTGGTTATTAGATTTTCACATTCGTGAACATCATAAAATCCACTGATTTCAAAGGCCCAGATGCTTATTATTACAGCAACTCAGTTGTTGAAGTGAGAGAAAATGAGAAGTATGTTGCTGCACCACTAAATCTATGGCTAGGAACTGTTGAAACCAAACAAAAAGAATTCACGGTGGCCAGATAGGGCTATTTTCTGCTGACTGTCTGTGGGGACTCAAACAGAATCCATTTGCTTGATTGTTTGATTTTCCGTTTCACTCGTGTAGGGTACTTGTCCACACACCTTCGGCTTGTAGTTTGTCTGTGTCCTTGGATCTCAAGTGAGTCTCCTGTAAGTAAGCACGTAGGTGTCTTGAGTTTTCATCCCTTCTTTTATCCCTGTGTCTTTTGTTTGCAGCACTCAGTGCCTGACCTTTTACTCTGATGATTCAGAGCTGTGCACTTATTGCACTTAAAGAATATTTTTTATCATTTATCTACAATCACGTGAAGAACATTATGTTTACTTTGCTCCCCCTTCACCAAGTCCCCCCGAAAAACCTCTTCAGTCACTGTCGATCAGCGTAGTTTGATGCTGTAGACCCCTTCACCATGTCCCCCCCAAAAGTCCCCGTTACAGTCACTGTCCATCAGTGAGTAGTAAGATGCTATATGATCTCACTAGTCTTCTCTGTGTTGTACAGTACTCCCCATGCACACCCGACCCCGCGCATTATACATGCTAAACTTAATGCCCCCATTCTTTCTCCCAACACTTATCCCTCCCTTCAGACTCACCCTGCCCAGTCCTTTTTCCTTTGGTTACTTTTAGTCAACTCTCGGGTTTTGTGAGTCTGCTGCTGTTTTTTTACTTCAGTTTTTCTTTGTTGTTATACTCCACACATGAGTGAAATCACTTGGTACTTGCCTTTATCCGCCTGCCCTATTTTTCTGAACATACTACCGTCTTGCTCCATCCACGTCATTGCAAATGGTAGTATTTGTTTTCTTCTTAAGGCTGCTTACTGCACTTTTTAAACTGGATTTCATTCTTCATTTTTGTTTGTAGTTTAGCTATGTTATTCACCATTCAACTCCTGGTTATGAACAGTAGCTTTGTGTCAATCGACATGTATCTGTATCTATCTATCTAAAGGTCTGTCTGTCTATCTATGTATCTATGTATGTATATATCTATGTATCTATGTATCTATCTATGTATATATCTATCTATCTTCCTATCATCTATGATGTCTATCATCTATTAATCTATGTACCTATCTATCTCTCTTTCACCTGTCGTCTGTCTACCTATCTATCTATGAAAGAATCATCTTTTTGTCTGCCCATCTATCCTTATGTACAGAACAGTTAACAACATAGCCTATGTCTCTTCCCTACATTATGCTTCCAGAAATCTTGCAAGGTAACTAAGCCATAAGGAGAGCACTGTGTTCACCGATACACTTTCAGGTAGAGTCAGCAGAGTGTGCTTACAAAACCAGTAAATGGAGGTGAAAGGACTTGAACCCGTATCTTTGTCCTCTGTCCTCTTATACTTCCTGCTCGCTTGTTGACTTTATTTAGCCACATTCAGTGAGTAAGTTATCCCTGAAGACCACAAGTATCCTTCGTCTGGGCCTGTTTTCGACAGAAAAGTGTACTTGGCCCTTTGCACACCACCATGTTTGAGGGACATTGGCGTGATCACTGCTGATAGGTGGAGGGACAAATATGAATTAACACCTATTTCTGGACAGGAGCAGTTGGGAACAAAGAGTGTGTTGTGGAGTGAAGTGTTTATTTGAATGTCCAAACTTCCCTCTTTAGGTGGTTATTACTTCTTTACATTCGTGAACATCATAAAAAGCAATGATTATAAATGCCCAGATGCATATTATTACAGCAATTCATTTGTCGAGGTGAGAGGAAATGAGAAAGAAGTTGCTGCACCACTAAATCTATGCCTGAGCACTGCTGAAACCAAACAAAAAGAATTCACGGTGGCTAGATAGGGCTATTTTCTACTGACTCTCTCTGGGGTCCAAAACAGAATCCATTTCTTTCTTTGTTTCTCAGTTTCACTTGTGTAGGGTACCTGTCCCCGCCCCTTCAGCTTGTAGTTTGTCTGTGTCCTTGGTTCTCAAGTGAGTCTCCAGTAAGGGAGCACGTAGGTGGTCTTGAGTTTTCATCAGTTCTTCTAACCCTGTGTCTTTTGATTGGAGCACTCAAAGGCTGTACTTTTATTCTGATATTTGAGAGCTGTGCTCTTACTGCACTTTGAAATTCTTTTTGTTCTCATTAATATACAATCACATGCAGAAAATTATGTTATTCTGTCTACCCTCTTCACCAAGTCACCCCAAATGACAGTTACAGCCGCTCTCCGTCAGCATGTACTAAGATGCTGTAGAATCACTACATGTCTTCTCTGTGTTGTACAGCCCTACTTATGACACCCCACCCTACACATTATACGTGCTAATCCTAATGCCCCCATTCTTTTTCCCCGCACTTATTACTCCCTTCCCACAAACCCTACCCAGTCCCTTTCTCTTTGGTAACTGTAGGTCCACTCTCGGGTTCTGTGAGTCTGCTGCTGTCTTTTCCTTCAGTTTTTCTTGTTATCATACTCCACACATGAGTGAAATCATTTGGTACATGTATTTCTCCGCCTGGCCTATTTGACTGAGCATAATACCGTCTAGCTCCACCCACGTTATTGCAAATGATAGGATTCGTTTTCTTCTTATGGCTGCTTACTGCACTTTTTAAACTGGATTTCATTCTTTTTTGTTTGTAGTTTTGCAATGTGCTTTCACCATTGCTCTCCTTGTTATGAGCAGTAGCTTTGTGCTAATCGATATGTACCTATATCTATCTATCTCTCTGTCTATCTATTTGTCAATCACTCAATCAATCATCCTTTTGTCTGTCCATCTGTCCATGTGTGCAGAACAGTTAACCATATACCCTATATCACTTTCCTACACTATGCTCCCAAATATCCTGCAAAGTATCTAGGCTGCAGAGGGAGCACTGGGTTCACCGAGACACTTGCAGTTCGAGTCGGCCGCGTGTACCTACAAAACCAGGGAATGGTTGTGCTGGGACTTGAACCCGTGTCTCTATCCTCTGTCCTCTTTCATCTCCTTCTAACTTGCTGTCTGTATTTAGCCACATTCATTGACTAAGTGCTCCCTGAAGATCTCAAGTATCATTCCTCTGGGCCAGTTGTCGACAGAAAAGTCAACTTGTTGCTTCGCTCACCACCATGTTTGAAGGACATCAGCGTGATCACCGCCGATAGGACGGAGGGTCAAATAAAAAGGAACACCAATTTCTAGACAGGAGCAGTTGGGAGCTAACAGTGAATTGTGGAGTGACGTGTTTATTTGAGTATCCAAACTTCCCTCTTTAGGTGGTTATTAGATTTTCACATTCGTGAACATCATAAAATCCACTGATTTCAAAGGCCCAGATGCTTATTATTACAGCAACTCAGTTGTTGAGGTGAGAGAAAATGAGAAGTATGTTGCTGCACCACTAAATCTATGGCTGGGAACTGTTGAAACCAAACAATAATAATTCACGGTGGCCAGATAGGGCTATTTTCTGCTGACTGTCTGTGGGGACTCAAACAGAATCCATTTGCTTGATTGTTTGATTTTCCGTTTCACTCGTGTAGGGTACTTGTCCACACACCTTCGGCTTGTAGTTTGCCTGTGTCCTTGGATCTCAAGTGAGTCTCCTGTAAGTAAGCATGTAGGTGTCTTGAGTTTTCATCCCTTCTTTTATCCCTGTGTCTTTTGTTTGCAGCACTCAGTGCCTTTCCTTTTATTCTGATGATTCAGAGCTGTGCACTTATTGCACTTAAAGAATATTTTTTATCATTTATCTACAATCACGTGAAGAACATTATGTTTACTATGCTCCCCCCTTCACCAAGTCCCCCCGAAAAACCTCTTCAGTCACTGTCGATCAGCGTAGTTGGATGCTGTAGACCCCTTCACCATGTCCCCCCCAAAAGTCCCCGTTACAGTCACTGTCCATCAGTGAGTAATAAGATGCTATATGATCTCTACTAGTCTTCTCTGTGTTGTACAGTACTCCCCATGCACACCCGACCCCGCGCATTATACATGCTAAACTTAATGCCTCCATTCTTTCTCCCCACACTTATCCCTACCTTCAGACTCAACCTGCTCAGTCCTTTTTCCTTTGGTTACTTTTAGTCAACTCTCGGGTTCTGTGAGTCTGCTGCTGTTTTTTTACTTCAGTTTTTCTTTGTTGTTATACTCCACACATGAGTGAAATCACTTGGTACTTGCCTTTATCCGCCTGCCCTATTTTTCTGAACATACTACCGTCTTGCTCCATCCACGTCATTGCAAATGGTAGTATTTGATTCCTTCTTAAGGCTGCTTACTGCACTTTTTAAACTGGATTTCATTCTTCCTTTTTGTTTGTAGTTTAGCTATGTTATTCACCATTCAACTCCTGGTTATGAACAGTAGCTTTGTGTCAATCGACATGTATCTGTATCTATCTATCTAAAGGTCTGTCTGTCTATCTATGTATCTATGTATGTATATATCTATGTATCTATGTATCTATCTATGTATATATCTATCTATCTTCCTATCATCTATCTATGATGTCTATCATCTATTAATCTATGTACCTATCTATCTCTCTTTCACCTTTCGTCTGTCTACCTATCTATCTATGAAACAATCATCTTTTTGCCTGCCCATCTATCCTTATGTACAGAACAGTTAACAACATAGCCTATGTCTCTTCCCTAAATTATGCTTCCAGAAATCTTGCAAGGTAACTAAGCCATAAGGAGAGCACTGTGTTCACCGATACGCTTTCAGGTAGAGTCAGCAGAGTGTGCTTACAAAACCAGTAAATGGAGGTGAAAGGACTTGAACCCGTATCTTTGTCCTCTGTCCTCTTATACTTCCTGCTCGCTTGTTGACTTTATTTAGCCACATTCAGTGAGTAAGTTATCCCTGAAGACCACAAGTATCCTTCGTCTGGGCCTGTTTTCGACAGAAAAGTGTACTTGGCCCTTTGCACACCACCATGTTTGAGGGACATTGGCGTGATCACTGCTGATAGGTGGAGGGACAAATATGAATTAACACCTATTTCTGGACAGGAGCAGTTGGGAACAAAGTGTGTGTTGTGGAGTGAAGTGTTTATTTGAGTGTCCAAACTTCCCTCTTTAGGTGGTTATTACTTCTTTACATTCGTGAACATCATAAAAAGCAATGATTATAAATGCCCAGACGCATATTATTACAGCAATTCATTTGTTGAGGTGAGAGGAAATGAGAAGGAAGTTGCTGCACCACTAAATCTATGCCTGAGCACTGCTGAAACCAAACAAAAAGAATTCACGGTGGCTAGATAGGGCTATTTTCTACTGACTCTCTCTGGGGTCCAAAACAGAATCCATTTCTTTCTTTGTTTCTCAGTTTCACTTGTGTAGGGTACCTGTCCCCACCCCTTCAGCTTGTAGTTTGTCTGTGTCCTTGGATCTCAAGTGAGTCTCCAGTAAGGGAGCACGTAGGTGGTCTTGAGTTTTCATCAGTTCTTCTAACCCTGTGTCTTTTGATTGGAGCACTCAAAGGCTGTACTTTTATTCTGATATTTGAGAGCTGTGCTCTTACTGCACTTTGAAATTCTTTTTGTTCTCATTAATATACAATCACATGCAGAACATTATGTTATTCTGTCTACCCTCTTCACCAAGTCACCCCAAATCCCAGTTACAGCCGCTCTCCGTCAGTATGTACTAAGATGCTGTAGAATCACTACATGTCTTCTCTGTGTTGTACAGCCCTACCCATGACACCCCACCCTACACATTATACATGCTAATCCTAATGCCCCCATTCTTTTTCCCCGCACTTATTACTCCCTTCCCACAAACCCTACCCAGTCCCTTTCTCTTTGGTAACTGTAGGTCCACTCTCGGGTTCTGTGAGTCTGCTGCTGTTTTTTCCTTCAGTTTTTCTTTGTTATCATACTCCACACATGAGTGAAATCATTTGGTACATGTATTTCTCTGCCTGGCCTATTTGACTGAGCATAATACACTCTAGCTCCATCCACGTTATTGCAAATGATAGGATTCGTTTTCTTCTTATGGCTGCTTACTGCACTTTTTAAACTGGATTTCATTCTTCTTTTTTGTGTGTAGTTTTGCAATGTGCTTTCACCATTGCTCTCCTTCTTTTGAGCAGTAGCTGTGTGCTAATCGATATGTACCTATAACTATCTATCTCTCTGTCTACCTATTTGTCAATCACTCAATCAATCATCCTTTTGTCTGTCCATCTGTCCATGTGTGCAGAACAGTTAACCATATACCCTATATCACTTTCCTACACTATGCTCCCAAAAATCCTGCAAAGTATCTAGGCTGCAGAGGGAGCACTTGGTTCACCGAGACACTTGCAGTTTGAGTCGGCCTCGTGTACCTACAAAACCAGGAAATGGTAGTGCTGGGACATGGACATGTGTCTCTATCCTCTGTCCTCTTTCATCTCCTTCTAACTTGCTGTCCGTATTTAGCCACATTCATTGACTAAGGGCTCCCTGAAGATCTCAAGTATCATTCCTCTGGGCCTGTTGTCGACAGAAAAGTCAACTTGTTGCTTCGCTCACCACCATGTTTGAAGGACATCAGCGTGATCACCGCCGATAGGACGGAGGGTCAAATAAAAAGGAACACCAATTTCTACACAGGAGCAGTTGAGAGCTAACAGAGTATTGTGGAGTGACGTGTTTACTTGATTGTCCAAACTTCCCTCTTTAGGTGGTTATTAGATTTTCACATTCGTGAACATCATAAAATCCAGATTTCAAAGGCCCAGATGCTTATTATTACAGCAACTCAGTTGCTGAGGTGAGAGAAAATGAGAAGTATGTTGCTGCACCACTAAATCTATGGCTGGGAACTGTTGAAACCAAACAAAAAGAATTCACGGTGGCCAGAAAGGCCTATTTTCTGCTGACTGTCTCTGGGGACTCAAACAGAATCCATTTGCTTGATTGTTTGATTTTCCGTTTCACTCGTGTAGGGTACTTGTCCACACACCTTCGGCTTGTTGTTTGTCTCTGTCCTTGGATCTCAAGTGAGTCTCCTGTAAGTAAGCACGTAGGTGTCTTGAGTTTTCATCCCTTCTTCTATCCCTGTGTCTTTTGTTTGCAGCACTCAGTGCCTGACCTTTTATTCTGATGATTCAGAACTGTGCACTTATTGCACTTAAAGAATATTTTTTATCATTTATCTACAATCACGTGAAGAACATTATGTTTACTATGCTCCCCACTTCACCAAGTCCCCCCGAAAAACCTCTTCAGTCACTGTCGATCAGCATAGTTGGATGCTGTAGACCCCTTCACCATGTCCCCCCAAAAGTCCCCGTTACAGTCACTGTCCATCAGTGAGTAGTAAGATGCTATATGATCTCTACTAGTCTTCTCTGTGTTGTACAGTACTCCCCATGCACACCCGACCCCGCGCATTATACATGCTAAACTTAATGCCCCCATTCTTTCTCCCCACACTTATCCCTCCCTTCAGACTCACCCTGCCCAGTCCTTTTTCCTTTGGTTACTTTTAGTCAACTCTCGGGTTCTGTGAGTCTGCTGCTGTTTTTTTACTTCAGTTTTTCTTTGTTGTTATACTCCACACATGAGTGAAATCACTTGGTACTTGCCTTTATCCGCCTGCCCTATTTTTCTGAACATACTACCGTCTTGCTCCATCCACGTCATTGCAAATGGTAGTATTTGTTTTCTTCTTAAGGCTGCTTACTGCACTTTTTAAACTGGATTTCATTCTTCCTTTTTGTTTGTATTTTAGCTATGTTATTCACCATTCAACTCCTGGTTATGAACAGTAGCTTTGTGTCAATCGATATGTTTCTGTATCTATCTATCTAAAGGTCTGTCTGTCTATCTATGTATCTATATATGTATATATCTATGTATCTATGTATCTATCTATGTATATATCTATCTATCTTCCTATCATCTATCTATGATTTCTATCATCTATTAATCTATGTACCTATCTATCTCTCTTTCACCTGTCGTCTGTCTACCTATCTATCTATGAAAGAATCATCTTTTTGTCTGCCCATCTATCCTTATGTACAGAACAGTTAACAACATAGCCTATGTCTCTTCCCTACATTATGCTTCCAGAAATCTTGCAAGGTAACTAAGCCATAAGGAGAGCACTGTGTTCACCGATACGCTTTCAGGTAGAGTCAGCAGAGTGTGCTTACAAAACCAGTAAATGGAGGTGAAAGGACTTGAACCCGTATCTTTGTCCTCTGTCCTCTTATACTTCCTGCTCGCTTGTTGACTTTATTTAGCCACATTCAGTGAGTAAGTTATCCCTGAAGACCACAAGTATCCTTCGTCTGGGCCTGTTTTCGACAGAAAAGTGTACTTGGCCCTTTGCACACCACCATGTTTGAGGGACATTGGCGTGATCACTGCTGATAGGTGGAGGGACAAATATGAATTAACACCTATTTCTGGACAGGAGCAGTTGGGAACAAAGAGTGTGTTGTGGAGTGAAGTGTTTATTTGAATGTCCAAACTTCCCTCTTTAGGTGGTTATTACTTCTTTACATTCGTGAACATCATAAAAAGCAATGATTATAAATGCCCAGACGCATATTATTACAGGAATTCATTTGTTGAGGTGAGAGGAAATGAGAAGGAAGTTGCTGCACCACTAAATCTATGCCTGAGCACTGCTGAAACCAAACAAAAAGAATTCACGGTGGCTAGATAGGGCTATTTTCTACTGACTCTCTCTGGGGTCCAAAACAGAATCCATTTCTTTCTTTGTTTCTCAGTTTCACTTGTGTAGGGTACCTGTCCCCGCCCCTTCAGCTTGTAGTTTGTCTGTGTCCTTGGATCTCAAGTGAGTCTCCAGTAAGGGAGCACGTAGGTGGTCTTGAGTTTTCATCAGTTCTTCTAACCCTGTGTCTTTTGATTGGAGCACTCAAAGTCTGTACTTTTATTCTGATATTTGAGAGCTGTGCTCTTACTGCACTTTGAAATTCTTTTTGTTCTCATTAATATACAATCACATGCAGAACATTATGTTATTCTGTCTACCCTCTTCACCAAGTCACCCCAAATCCCAGTTACAGCCGCTCTCCGTCAGCATGTACTAAGATGCTGTAGAATCACTACATGTCTTCTCTGTGTTGTACAGCCCTACCCATGACACCCCACCCTACACATTATACATGCTAATCCTAATGCCCCCATTCTTTTTCCCCGCACTTATTACTCCCTTCCCACAAACCCTACCCAGTCCCTTTCTCTTTGGTAACTGTAGGTCCACTCTCGGGTTCTGTGAGTCTGCTGCTGTCTTTTCCTTCAGTTTTTCTTGTTATCATACTCCACACATGAGTGAAATCATTTGGTACATGTATTTCTCCGCCTGGCCTATTTGACTGAGCATAATACACTCTAGCTCCATCCACGTTATTGCAAATGATAGGATTCGTTTTCTTCTTATGGCTGCT
This sequence comes from Manis pentadactyla, assembly GCF_030020395.1. NCBI lineage: Eukaryota > Metazoa > Chordata > Mammalia > Pholidota > Manidae > Manis > Manis pentadactyla. The sequence continues at coordinate 4,096,972 of NC_080027.1, read as the reverse complement.
TACTGCACTTTTTAAACTGGATTTCATTCTTCTTTTTTGTGTGTAGTTTTGCAATGTGCTTTCACCATTGCTCTCCTTCTTTTGAGCAGTAGCTGTGTGCTAATCGATATGTACCTATAACTATCTATCTCTCTGTCTATCTATTTGTCAATCACTCAATCAATCATCCTTTTGTCTGTCCATCTGTCCATGTGTGCAGAACAGTTAACCATATACCCTATATCACTTTCCTACACTATGCTCCCAAATATCCTGCAAAGTATCTAGGCTGCAGAGGGAGCACTTGGTTCACCGAGACACTTGCAGTTTGAGTCGGCCTCGTGTACCTACAAAACCAGGAAATGGTAGTGCTGGGACTTGGACATGTGTCTCTATCCTCTGTCCTCTTTCATCTCCTTCTAACTTGCTGTCCGTATTTAGCCACATTCATTGACTAAGGGCTCCCTGAAGATCTCAAGTATCATTCCTCTGGGCCTGTTGTCGACAGAAAAGTCAACTTGTTGCTTCGCTCACCACCATGTTTGAAGGACATCAGCGTGATCACCGCCGATAGGACGGAGGGTAAAATAAAAAGGAACACCAATTTCTAGACAGGAGCAGTTGGGAGCTAACAGTGTATTGTGGAGTGACGTGTTTACTTGAGTGTCCAAACTTCCCTCTTTAGGTGGTTATTAGATTTTCACATTCGTGAACATCATAAAATCCACTGATTTCAAAGGCCCAGATGCTTATTATTACAGCAACTCAGTTGTTGAGGTGAGAGAAAATGAGAAGTATGTTGCTGCACCACTAAATCTATGGCTGGGAACTGTTGAAACCAAACAAAAAGAATTCACGGTGGCCAGATAGGGCTATTTTCTGCTGACTGTCTGTGGGGACTCAAACAGAATCCATTTGCTTGATTGTTTGATTTTCCGTTTCACTCGTGTAGGGTACTTGTCCACACACCTTCGGCTTGTAGTTTGTCTGTGTCCTTGGATCTCAAGTGAGTCTCCTGTAAGTAAGCACGTAGGTGTCTTGAGTTTTCATCCCTTCTTTTATCCCTGTGTCTTTTGTTTGCAGCACTCAGTGCCTGATCTTTTACTCTGATGATTCAGAGCTGTGCACTTATTGCACTTAAAGAATATTTTTTATCATTTATCTACAATCACGTGAAGAACATTATGTTTACTTTGCTCCCCCTTCACCAAGTCCCCCAGAAAAACCTCTTCAGTCACTGTCGATCAGCGTAGTTGGATGCTGTAGACCCCTTCACCATGTCCCCCCCAAAAGTCCCCGTTACAGTCACTGTCCATCAGTGTGTAGTAAGATGCTATATGATCTCTACTAGTCTTCTCTGTGTTGTACAGTACTCCCCATGCACACCCGACCCCGCGCATTATACATGCTAAACTTAATGCCCCCATTCTTTCTCCCAACACTTATCCCTCCCTTCAGACTCACCCTGCCCAGTCCTTTTTCCTTTGGTTACTTTTAGGCAACTCTCGGGTTCTGTGAGTCTGCTGCTGTTTTTTTACTTCAGTTTTTCTTTGTTGTTATACTCCACACATGAGTGAAATCACTTGGTACTTGCCTTTATCCGCCTGCCCTATTTTTCTGAACATACTACCGTCTTGCTCCATCCACGTCATTGCAAATGGTAGTATTTGTTTTCTTCTTAAGGCTGCTTACTGCACTTTTTAAACTGGATTTCATTCTTCATTTTTGTTTGTAGTTTAGCTATGTTATTCACCATTCAACTCCTGGTTATGAACAGTAGCTTTGTGTCAATCGATATGTTTCTGTATCTATCTATCTAAAGGTCTGTCTGTCTATCTATGTATCTATGTATGTATATATCTATGTATCTATGTATCTATCTATGTATATATCTATCTATCTTCCTATCATCTATCTATGATGTCTATCATCTATTAATCTATGTACCTATCTATCTCTCTTTCACCTGTCGTCTGTCTACCTATCTATCTATGAAAGAATCATCTTTTTGTCTGCCCATCTATCCTTATGTACAGAACAGTTAACAACATAGCCTATGTCTCTTCCCTACATTATGCTTCCAGAAATCTTGCAAGGTAACTAAGCCATAAGGAGAGCACTGTGTTCACCGATACACTTTCAGGTAGTCAGCAGAGTGTGCTTACAAAACCAGTAAATGGAGGTGAAAGGACTTGAACCCGTATCTTTGTCCTCTGTCCTCTTATACTTCCTGCTCGCTTGTTGACTTTATTTAGCCACATTCAGTGAGTAAGTTATCCCTGAAGACCACAAGTATCCTTCGTCTGGGCCTGTTTTCGACAGAAAAGTGTACTTGGCCCTTTGCACACCACCATGTTTGAGGGACATTGGCGTGATCACTGCTGATAGGTGGAGGGACAAATATGAATTAACACCTATTTCTGGACAGGAGCAGTTGGGAACAAAGAGTGTGTTGTGGAGTGAATTGTTTATTTGAATGTCCAAACTTCCCTCTTTAGGTGGTTATTACTTCTTTACATTCGTGAACATCATAAAAAGCAATGATTATAAATGCCCAGACGCATATTATTACAGCAATTCATTTGTTGAGGTGAGAGGAAATGAGAAGGAAGTTGCTGCACCACTAAATCTATGCCTGAGCACTGCTGAAACCAAACAAAAAGAATTCACGGTGGCTAGATAGGGCTATTTTCTACTGACTCTCTCTGGGGTCCAAAACAGAATCCATTTCTTTCTTTGTTTCTCAGTTTCACTTGTGTAGGGTACCTGTCCCCGCCCCTTCAGCTTGTGGTTTGTCTGTGTCCTTGGATCTCAAGTGAGTCTCTGGGAAGGGAGCACGTAGGTGGTCTCGAGTTTTCATCAGTTTTTCTAACCCTGTGTCTTTTGATTGGAGCACTCAAAGGCTGTACTTTTATTCTGATATTTGAGAGCTGTGCTCTTACTGCACTTTGAAATTCTTTTTGTTCTCATTAATATACAATCACATGCAGAACATTATGTTATTCTGTCTACCCTCTTCACCAAGTCACCCCAAATCCCAGTTACAGTCGCTCTCCGTCAGCATGTACTAAGATGCTGTAGAATCACTACATGTCTTCTCTGTGTTGTACAGCCCTACCCATGACACCCCACCCTACACATTATACATGCTAATCCTAATGCCCCCATTCTTTTTCCCCGCACTTATTACTCCCTTCCCACAAACCCTACCCAGTCCCTTTCTCTTTGGTAACTGTAGGTCCACTCTCGGGTTCTGTGAGTCTGCTGCTGTCTTTTCCTTCAGTTTTTCTTGTTATCATACTCCACACATGAGTGAAATCATTTGGTACATATATTTCTCCGCCTGGCCTATTTGACTGAGCATAATACACTCTAGCTCCACCCACGTTATTGCAAATGATAGGATTCGTTTTCTTCTTATGGCTGCTTACTGCACTTTTTAAACTGGATTTCATTCTTCTTTTTTGTGTGTAGTTTTGCAATGTGCTTTCACCATTGCTCTCCTTCTTTTGAGCAGTAGCTGTGTGCTAATCGATATGTACCTATAACTATCTATCTCTCTGTCTATCTATTTGTCAATCACTCAATCAATCATCCTTTTGTCTGTCCATCTGTCCATGTGTGCAGAACAGTTAACCATATACCCTATATCAGTTTCCTACACTATGCTCCCAAAAATCCTGCAAAGTATCTAGGCTGCAGAGGGAGCACTTGGTTCACCGAGACACTTGCAGTTTGAGTCGGCCTCGTGTACCTACAAAACCAGGAAATGGTAGTGCTGGGACTTGGACATGTGTCTCTATCCTCTGTCCTCTTTCATCTCCTTCTAACTTGCTGTCCGTATTTAGCCACATTCATTGACTAAGGGCTCCCTGAAGATCTCAAGTATCATTCCTCTGGGCCTGTTGTCGACAGAAAAGTCAACTTGTTGCTTCGCTCACCACCATGTTTGAAGGACATCAGCGTGATCACCGCCGATAGGACGGAGGGTCAAATAAAAAGGAACACCAATTTCTAGACAGGAGCAGTTGGGAGCTAACAGAGTATTGTGGAGTGACGTGTTTACTTGAGTGTCCAAACTTCCCTCTTTAGGTGGTTATTAGATTTTCACATTCGTGAACATCATAAAATCCACTGATTTCAAAGGCCCAGATGCTTATTATTACAGCAACTCAGTTGTTGAAGTGAGAGAAAATGAGAAGTATGTTGCTGCACCACTAAATCTATGGCTAGGAACTGTTGAAACCAAACAAAAAGAATTCACGGTGGCCAGATAGGGCTATTTTCTGCTGACTGTCTGTGGGGACTCAAACAGAATCCATTTGCTTGATTGTTTGATTTTCCGTTTCACTCGTGTAGGGTACTTGTCCACACACCTTCGGCTTGTAGTTTGTCTGTGTCCTTGGATCTCAAGTGAGTCTCCTGTAAGTAAGCACGTAGGTGTCTTGAGTTTTCATCCCTTCTTTTATCCCTGTGTCTTTTGTTTGCAGCACTCAGTGCCTGACCTTTTACTCTGATGATTCAGAGCTGTGCACTTATTGCACTTAAAGAATATTTTTTATCATTTATCTACAATCACGTGAAGAACATTATGTTTACTTTGCTCCCCCTTCACCAAGTCCCCCCGAAAAACCTCTTCAGTCACTGTCGATCAGCGTAGTTTGATGCTGTAGACCCCTTCACCATGTCCCCCCCAAAAGTCCCCGTTACAGTCACTGTCCATCAGTGAGTAGTAAGATGCTATATGATCTCACTAGTCTTCTCTGTGTTGTACAGTACTCCCCATGCACACCCGACCCCGCGCATTATACATGCTAAACTTAATGCCCCCATTCTTTCTCCCAACACTTATCCCTCCCTTCAGACTCACCCTGCCCAGTCCTTTTTCCTTTGGTTACTTTTAGTCAACTCTCGGGTTCTGTGAGTCTGCTGCTGTTTTTTTACTTCAGTTTTTCTTTGTTGTTATACTCCACACATGAGTGAAATCACTTGGTACTTGCCTTTATCCGCCTGCCCTATTTTTCTGAACATACTACCGTCTTGCTCCATCCACGTCATTGCAAATGGTAGTATTTGTTTTCTTCTTAAGGCTGCTTACTGCACTTTTTAAACTGGATTTCATTCTTCATTTTTGTTTGTAGTTTAGCTATGTTATTCACCATTCAACTCCTGGTTATGAACAGTAGCTTTGTGTCAATCGACATGTATCTGTATCTATCTATCTAAAGGTCTGTCTGTCTATCTATGTATCTATGTATGTATATATCTATGTATCTATGTATCTATCTATGTATATATCTATCTATCTTCCTATCATCTATGATGTCTATCATCTATTAATCTATGTACCTATCTATCTCTCTTTCACCTGTCGTCTGTCTACCTATCTATCTATGAAAGAATCATCTTTTTGTCTGCCCATCTATCCTTATGTACAGAACAGTTAACAACATAGCCTATGTCTCTTCCCTACATTATGCTTCCAGAAATCTTGCAATTTAACTAAGCCATAAGGAGAGCACTGTGTTCACCGATACACTTTCAGGTAGAGTCAGCAGAGTGTGCTTACAAAACCAGTAAATGGAGGTGAAAGGACTTGAACCCGTATCTTTGTCCTCTGTCCTCTTATACTTCCTGCTCGCTTGTTGACTTTATTTAGCCACATTCAGTGAGTAAGTTATCCCTGAAGACCACAAGTATCCTTCGTCTGGGCCTGTTTTCGACAGAAAAGTGTACTTGGCCCTTTGCACACCACCATGTTTGAGGGACATTGGCGTGATCACTGCTGATAGGTGGAGGGACAAATATGAATTAACACCTATTTCTGGACAGGAGCAGTTGGGAACAAAGAGTGTGTTGTGGAGTGAAGTGTTTATTTGAATGTCCAAACTTCCCTCTTTAGGTGGTTATTACTTCTTTACATTCGTGAACATCATAAAAAGCAATGATTATAAATGCCCAGATGCATATTATTACAGCAATTCATTTGTCGAGGTGAGAGGAAATGAGAAAGAAGTTGCTGCACCACTAAATCTATGCCTGAGCACTGCTGAAACCAAACAAAAAGAATTCACGGTGGCTAGATAGGGCTATTTTCTACTGACTCTCTCTGGGGTCCAAAACAGAATCCATTTCTTTCTTTGTTTCTCAGTTTCACTTGTGTAGGGTACCTGTCCCCGCCCCTTCAGCTTGTAGTTTGTCTGTGTCCTTGGTTCTCAAGTGAGTCTCCAGTAAGGGAGCACGTAGGTGGTCTTGAGTTTTCATCAGTTCTTCTAACCCTGTGTCTTTTGATTGGAGCACTCAAAGGCTGTACTTTTATTCTGATATTTGAGAGCTGTGCTCTTACTGCACTTTGAAATTCTTTTTGTTCTCATTAATATACAATCACATGCAGAAAATTATGTTATTCTGTCTACCCTCTTCACCAAGTCACCCCAAATGACAGTTACAGCCGCTCTCCGTCAGCATGTACTAAGATGCTGTAGAATCACTACATGTCTTCTCTGTGTTGTACAGCCCTACCCATGACACCCCACCCTACACATTATACGTGCTAATCCTAATGCCCCCATTCTTTTTCCCCGCACTTATTACTCCCTTCCCACAAACCCTACCCAGTCCCTTTCTCTTTGGTAACTGTAGGTCCACTCTCGGGTTCTGTGAGTCTGCTGCTGTCTTTTCCTTCAGTTTTTCTTGTTATCATACTCCACACATGAGTGAAATCATTTGGTACATGTATTTCTCCGCCTGGCCTATTTGACTGAGCATAATACCGTCTAGCTCCACCCACGTTATTGCAAATGATAGGATTCGTTTTCTTCTTATGGCTGCTTACTGCACTTTTTAAACTGGATTTCATTCTTCTTTTTTGTTTGTAGTTTTGCAATGTGCTTTCACCATTGCTCTCCTTGTTATGAGCAGTAGCTTTGTGCTAATCGATATGTACCTATATCTATCTATCTCTCTGTCTATCTATTTGTCAATCACTCAATCAATCATCCTTTTGTCTGTCCATCTGTCCATGTGTGCAGAACAGTTAACCATATACCCTATATCACTTTCCTACACTATGCTCCCAAATATCCTGCAAAGTATCTAGGCTGCAGAGGGAGCACTGGGTTCACCGAGACACTTGCAGTTCGAGTCGGCCGCGTGTACCTACAAAACCAGGGAATGGTTGTGCTGGGACTTGAACCCGTGTCTCTATCCTCTGTCCTCTTTCATCTCCTTCTAACTTGCTGTCTGTATTTAGCCACATTCATTGACTAAGTGCTCCCTGAAGATCTCAAGTATCATTCCTCTGGGCCAGTTGTCGACAGAAAAGTCAACTTGTTGCTTCGCTCACCACCATGTTTGAAGGACATCAGCGTGATCACCGCCGATAGGACGGAGGGTCAAATAAAAAGGAACACCAATTTCTAGACAGGAGCAGTTGGGAGCTAACAGTGAATTGTGGAGTGACGTGTTTATTTGAGTATCCAAACTTCCCTCTTTAGGTGGTTATTAGATTTTCACATTCGTGAACATCATAAAATCCACTGATTTCAAAGGCCCAGATGCTTATTATTACAGCAACTCAGTTGTTGAGGTGAGAGAAAATGAGAAGTATGTTGCTGCACCACTAAATCTATGGCTGGGAACTGTTGAAACCAAACAATAATAATTCACGGTGGCCAGATAGGGCTATTTTCTGCTGACTGTCTGTGGGGACTCAAACAGAATCCATTTGCTTGATTGTTTGATTTTCCGTTTCACTCGTGTAGGGTACTTGTCCACACACCTTCGGCTTGTAGTTTGTCTGTGTCCTTGGATCTCAAGTGAGTCTCCTGTAAGTAAGCATGTAGGTGTCTTGAGTTTTCATCCCTTCTTTTATCCCTGTGTCTTTTGTTTGCAGCACTCAGTGCCTTTCCTTTTATTCTGATGATTCAGAGCTGTGCACTTATTGCACTTAAAGAATATTTTTTATCATTTATCTACAATCACGTGAAGAACATTATGTTTACTATGCTCCCCCCTTCACCAAGTCCCCCCGAAAAACCTCTTCAGTCACTGTCGATCAGCGTAGTTGGATGCTGTAGACCCCTTCACCATGTCCCCCCCAAAAGTCCCCGTTACAGTCACTGTCCATCAGTGAGTAGTAAGATGCTATATGATCTCTACTAGTCTTCTCTGTGTTGTACAGTACTCCCCATGCACACCCGACCCCGCGCATTATACATGCTAAACTTAATGCCTCCATTCTTTCTCCCCACACTTATCCCTACCTTCAGACTCAACCTGCTCAGTCCTTTTTCCTTTGGTTACTTTTAGTCAACTCTCGGGTTCTGTGAGTCTGCTGCTGTTTTTTTACTTCAGTTTTTCTTTGTTGTTATACTCCACACATGAGTGAAATCACTTGGTACTTGCCTTTATCCGCCTGCCCTATTTTTCTGAACATACTACCGTCTTGCTCCATCCACGTCATTGCAAATGGTAGTATTTGATTCCTTCTTAAGGCTGCTTACTGCACTTTTTAAACTGGATTTCATTCTTCCTTTTTGTTTGTAGTTTAGCTATGTTATTCACCATTCAACTCCTGGTTATGAACAGTAGCTTTGTGTCAATCGACATGTATCTGTATCTATCTATCTAAAGGTCTGTCTGTCTATCTATGTATCTATGTATGTATATATCTATGTGTCTATGTATCTATCTATGTATATATCTATCTATCTTCCTATCATCTATCTATGATGTCTATCATCTATTAATCTATGTACCTATCTATCTCTCTTTCACCTTTCGTCTGTCTACCTATCTATCTATGAAACAATCATCTTTTTGCCTGCCCATCTATCCTTATGTACAGAACAGTTAACAACATAGCCTATGTCTCTTCCCTAAATTATGCTTCCAGAAATCTTGCAAGGTAACTAAGCCATAAGGAGAGCACTGTGTTCACCGATACGCTTTCAGGTAGAGTCAGCAGAGTGTGCTTACAAAACCAGTAAATGGAGGTGAAAGGACTTGAACCCGTATCTTTGTCCTCTGTCCTCTTATACTTCCTGCTCGCTTGTTGACTTTATTTAGCCACATTCAGTGAGTAAGTTATCCCTGAAGACCACAAGTATCCTTCGTCTGGGCCTGTTTTCGACAGAAAAGTGTACTTGGCCCTTTGCACACCACCATGTTTGAGGGACATTGGCGTGATCACTGCTGATAGGTGGAGGGACAAATATGAATTAACACCTATTTCTGGACAGGAGCAGTTGGGAACAAAGTGTGTGTTGTGGAGTGAAGTGTTTATTTGAGTGTCCAAACTTCCCTCTTTAGGTGGTTATTACTTCTTTACATTCGTGAACATCATAAAAAGCAATGATTATAAATGCCCAGACGCATATTATTACAGTAATTCATTTGTCGAGGTGAGAGGAAATGAGAAGGAAGTTGCTGCACCACTAAATCTATGCCTGAGCACTGCTGAAACCAAACAAAAAGAATTCACGGTGGCTAGATAGGGCTATTTTCTACTGACTCTCTCTGGGGTCCAAAACAGAATCCATTTCTTTCTTTGTTTCTCAGTTTCACTTGTGTAGGGTACCTGTCCCCGCCCCTTCAGCTTGTAGTTTGTCTGTGTCCTTGGATCTCAAGTGAGTCTCCAGTAAGGGAGCACGTAGGTGGTCTTGAGTTTTCATCAGTTCTTCTAACCCTGCGTCTTTTGATTGGAGCACTCAAAGGCTGTACTTTTATTCTGATATTTGAGAGCTGTGCTCTTACTGCACTTTGAAATTCTTTTTGTTCTCATTAATATACAATCACATGCAGAACATTATGTTATTCTGTCTACCCTCTTCACCAAGTCACCCCAAATCCCAGTTACAGCCGCTCTCCGTCAGCATGTACTAAGATGCTGTAGAATCACTACATGTCTTCTCTGTGTTGTACAGCCCTACCCATGACACCCCACCCTACACATTATACATGCTAATACTAATGCCCCCATTCTTTTTCCCCGCACTTATTACTCCCTTCCCACAAACCCTACCCAGTCCCTTTCTCTTTGGTAACTGTAAGTCCACTCTCGGGTTCTGTGAGTCTGCTGCTGTCTTTTCCTTCAGTTTTTCTTGTTATCATACTCCACACATGAGTGAAATCATTTGGTACATGTATTTCTCCGCCTGGCCTATTTGACTGAGCATAATACACTCTAGCTCCATCCACGTTATTGCAAATGATAGGATTCGTTTTCTTCTTATGGCTGCTTACTGCACTTTTTAAACTGGATTTCATTCTTCTTTTTTGTGTGTAGTTTTGCAATGTGCTTTCACCATTGCTCTCCTTCTTTTGAGCAGTAGCTGTGTGCTAATCGATATGTACCTATAACTATCTATCTCTCTGTCTATCTATTTGTCAATCACTCAATCAATCATCCTTTTGTCTGTCCATCTGTCCATGTGTGCAGAACAGTTAACCATATACCCTATATCAGTTTCCTACACTATGCTCCCAAAAATCCTGCAAAGTATCTAGGCTGCAGAGGGAGCACTTGGTTCACCGAGACACTTGCAGTTTGAGTCGGCCTCGTGTACCTACAAAACCAGGAAATGGTAGTGCTGGGACTTGGACATGTGTCTCTATCCTCTGTCCTCTTTCATCTCCTTCTAACTTGCTGTCCGTATTTAGCCACATTCATTGACTAAGGGCTCCCTGAAGATCTCAAGTATCATTCCTCTGGGCCTGTTGTCGACAGAAAAGTCAACTTGTTGCTTCGCTCACCACCATGTTTGAAGGACATCAGCGTGATCACCGCCGATAGGACGGAGGGTCAAATAAAAAGGAACACCAATTTCTAGACAGGAGCAGTTGGGAGCTAACAGAGTATTGTGGAGTGACGTGTTTACTTGAGTGTCCAAACTTCCCTCTTTAGGTGGTTATTAGATTTTCACATTCGTGAACATCATAAAATCCACTGATTTCAAAGGCCCAGATGCTTATTATTACAGCAACTCAGTTGTTGAAGTGAGAGAAAATGAGAAGTATGTTGCTGCACCACTAAATCTATGGCTAGGAACTGTTGAAACCAAACAAAAAGAATTCACGGTGGCCAGATAGGGCTATTTTCTGCTGACTGTCTGTGGGGACTCAAACAGAATCCATTTGCTTGATTGTTTGATTTTCCGTTTCACTCGTGTAGGGTACTTGTCCACACACCTTCGGCTTGTAGTTTGTCTGTGTCCTTGGATCTCAAGTGAGTCTCCTGTAAGTAAGCACGTAGGTGTCTTGAGTTTTCATCCCTTCTTTTATCCCTGTGTCTTTTGTTTGCAGCACTCAGTGCCTGACCTTTTACTCTGATGATTCAGAGCTGTGCACTTATTGCACTTAAAGAATATTTTTTATCATTTATCTACAATCACTTGAAGAACATTATGTTTACTTTGCTCCCCCTTCACCAAGTCCCCCCGAAAAACCTCTTCAGTCACTGTCGATCAGCGTAGTTTGATGCTGTAGACCCCTTCACCATGTCCCCCCCAAAAGTCCCCGTTACAGTCACTGTCCATCAGTGAGTAGTAAGATGCTATATGATCTCTACTAGTCTTCTCTGTGTTGTACAGTACTCCCCATGCACACCCGACCCCGCGCATTATACATGCTAAACTTAATGCCCCCATTCTTTCTCCCAACACTTATCCCTCCCTTCAGACTCACCCTGCCCAGTCCTTTTTCCTTTGGTTACTTTTAGTCAACTCTCGGGTTCTGTGAGTCTGCTGCTGTTTTTTTACTTCAGTTTTTCTTTGTTGTTATACTCCACACATGAGTGAAATCACTTGGTACTTGCCTTTATCCGCCTGCCCTATTTTTCTGAACATACTACCGTCTTGCTCCATCCACGTCATTGCAAATGGTAGTATTTGTTTTCTTCTTAAGGCTGCTTACTGCACTTTTTAAACTGAATTTCATTCTTCATTTTTGTTTGTAGTTTAGCTATGTTATTCACCATTCAACTCCTGGTTATGAACAGTAGCTTTGTGTCAATCGATATGTTTCTGTATCTATCTATCTAAAGGTCTGTCTGTCTATCTATGTATCTATGTATGTATATATCTATGTATCTATGTATCTATCTATGTATATATCTATCTATCTTCCTATCATCTATCTATGATGTCTATCATCTATTAATCTATGTACCTATCTATCTCTCTTTCACCTGTCGTCTGTCTCCCTATCTATCTATGAAAGAATCATCTTTTTGTCTGCCCATCTATCCTTATGTACAGAACAGTTAACAACATAGCCTATGTCTCTTCCCTACATTATGCTTCCAGAAATCTTGCAAGGTAACTAAGCCATAAGGAGAGCACTGTGTTCACCGATACGCTTTCAGGTAGAGTCAGCAGAGTGTGCTTACAAAACCAGTAAATGGAGGTGAAAGGACTTGAACCCGTATCTTTGTCCTCTGTCCTCTTATACTTCCTGCTCGCTTGTTGACTTTATTTAGCCACATTCAGTGAGTAAGTTATCCCTGAAGACCACAAGTATCCTTCGTCTGGGCCTGTTTTCGACAGAAAAGTGTACTTGGCCCTTTGCACACCACCATGTTTGAGGGACATTGGCGTGATCACTGCTGATAGGTGGAGGGACAAATATGAATTAACACCTATTTCTGGACAGGAGCAGTTGGGAACAAAGAGTGTGTTGTGGAGTGAAGTGTTTATTTGAATGTCCAAACTTCCCTCTTTAGGTGGTTATTACTTCTTTACATTCGTGAACATCATAAAAAGCAATGATTATAAATGCCCAGATGCATATTATTACAGCAATTCATTTGTCGAGGTGAGAGGAAATGAGAAGGAAGTTGCTGCACCACTAAATCTATGCCTGAGCACTGCTGAAACCAAACAAAAAGAATTCACGGTGGCTAGATAGGGCTATTTTCTACTGACTCTCTCTGGGGTCCAAAACAGAATCCATTTCTTTCTTTGTTTCTCAGTTTCACTTGTGTAGGGTACCTGTCCCCGCCCCTTCAGCTTGTAGTTTGTCTGTGTCCTTGGTTCTCAAGTGAGTCTCCAGTAAGGGAGCACGTAGGTGGTCTTGAGTTTTCATCAGTTCTTCTAACCCTGTGTCTTTTGATTGGAGCACTCAAAGGCTGTACTTTTATTCTGATATTTGAGAGCTGTGCTCTTACTGCACTTTGAAATTCTTTTTGTTCTCATTAATATACAATCACATGCAGAAAATTATGTTATGCTGTCTACCCTCTTCACCAAGTCACCCCAAATCCCAGTTACAGCCGCTCTCCGTCAGCATGTACTAAGATGCTGTAGAATCACTACATGTCTTCTCTGTGTTGTACAGCCCTACCCATGACACCCCACCCTACACATTATACGTGCTAATCCTAATGCCCCCATTCTTTTTCCCCGCACTTATTACTCCCTTCCCACAAACCCTACCCAGTCCCTTTCTCTTTGGTAACTGTAGGTCCACTCTCGGTTCTGTGAGTCTGCTGCTGTCTTTTCCTTCAGTTTTTCTTGTTATCATACTCCACACATGAGTGAAATCATTTGGTACATGTATTTCTCCGCCTGGCCTATTTGACTGAGCATAATACCGTCTAGCTCCACCCACGTTATTGCAAATGATAGGATTCGTTTTCTTCTTATGGCTGCTTACTGCACTTTTTAAACTGGATTTCATTCTTCTTTTTTGTGTGTAGTTTTGCAATGTGCTTTCACCATTGCTCTCCTTCTTTTGAGCAGTAGCTGTGTGCTAATCGATATGTACCTATATCTATCTATCTCTCTGCCTATCTATTTGTCAATCACTCAATCAATCATCCTTTTGTCTGTCCATCTGTCCATGTGTGCAGAACAGTTAACCATATACCCTATATCACTTTCCTACACTATGCTCCCAAATATCCTGCAAAGTATCTAGGCTGCAGAGGGAGCACTGGGTTCACCGAGACACTTGCAGTTCGAGTCGGCCGCATGTACCTACAAAACCAGGGAATGGTTGTGCTGGGACTTGAACACGTGTCTCTATCCTCTGTCCTCTTTCATCTCCTTCTAACTTGCTCTCTGTATTTAGCCACATTCATTGACTACGTGCTCCCTGAAGATCTCAAGTATCATTCCTCTGGGCCAGTTGTCGACAGAAAAGTCAACTTGTTGCTTCGCTCACCACCATGTTTGAAGGACATCAGCGTGATCACCGCCGATAGGACGGAGGGTAAAATAAAAAGGAACACCAATTTCTAGACAGGAGCAGTTGGGAGCTAACAGTGTATTGTGGAGTGACGTGTTTATTTGAGTATCCAAACTTCCCTCTTTAGGTGGTTATTAGATTTTCACATTCGTGAACATCATAAAATCCACTGATTTCAAAGGCCCAGATGCTTATTATTACAGCAACTCAGTTGTTGAGGTGAGAGAAAATGAGAAGTATGTTGCTGCACCACTAAATCTATGGCTGGGAACTGTTGAAACCAAACAATAATAATTCACGGTGGCCAGATAGGGCTATTTTCTGCTGACTGTCTGTGGGGACTCAAACAGAATCCATTTGCTTGATTGTTTGATTTTCCGTTTCACTCGTGTAGGGTACTTGTCCACACACCTTCGGCTTGTAGTTTGTCTGTGTCCTTGGATCTCAAGTGAGTCTCCTGTAAGTAAGCATGTAGGTGTCTTGAGTTTTCATCCCTTCTTTTATCCCTGTGTCTTTTGTTTGCAACACTCAGTGCCTTTCCTTTTATTCTGATGATTCAGAGCTGTGCACTTATTGCACTTAAAGAATATTTTTTATCATTTATCTACAATCACGTGAAGAACATTATGTTTACTATGCTCCCCCTTCACCAAGTCCCCCCGAAAAACCTCTTCAGTCACTGTCGATCAGCATAGTTGGATGCTGTAGACCCCTTCACCATGTCCCCCCCAAAAGTCCCCGTTACATTCACTGTCCATCAGTGAGTAGTAAGATGCTATATGATCTCTACTAGTCTTCTCTGTGTTGTACAGTACTCCCCATGCACACCCGACCCCGCGCATTATACATGCTAAACTTAATGCCCCCATTCTTTCTCCCCACACTTATCCCTCCCTTCAGACTCACCCTGCTCAGTCCTTTTTCCTTTGGTTACTTTTAGTCAACTCTCGGGTTCTGTGAGTCTGCTGCTGTTTTTTTACTTCAGTTTTTCTTTGTTGTTATACTCCACACATGAGTGAAATCACTTGGTACTTGCCTTTATCCGCCTGCCCTATTTTTCTGAACATACTACCGTCTTGCTCCATCCACGTCATTGCAAATGGTAGTATTTGTTTTCTTCTTAAGGCTGCTTACTGCACTTTTTAAACTGGATTTCATTCTTCCTTTTTGTTTGTAGTTTAGCTATGTTATTCACCATTCAACTCCTGGTTATGAACAGTAGCTTTGTGTCAAACGACATGTATCTGTATCTATCTATCTAAAGGTCTGTCTGTCTATCTATGTATCTATGTATGTATATATCTATGTATCTATGTATCTATCTATGTATATATCTATCTATCTTCCTATCATCTATCTATGATGTCTATCATCTATTAATCTATGTACCTATCTATCTCTCTTTCACCTTTCGTCTGTCTACCTATCTATCTATGAAACAATCATCTTTTTGTCTGCCCATCTATCCTTATGTACAGAACAGTTAACAACATAGCCTATGTCTCTTCCCTACATTATGCTTCCAGAAATCTTGCAAGGTAACTAAGCCATAAGGAGAGCACTGTGTTCACCGATACGCTTTCAGGTAGAGTCAGCAGAGTGTGCTTACAAAACCCGTAAATGGAGGTGAAAGGACTTGAACCCGTATCTTTGTCCTCTGTCCTCTTATACTTCCTGCTCGCTTGTTGACTTTATTTAGCCACATTCAGTGAGTAAGTTATCCCTGAAGACCACAAGTATCCTTCGTCTGGGCCTGTTTTCGACAGAAAAGTGTACTTGGCCCTTTGCACACCACCATGTTTGAGGGACATTGGCGTGATCACTGCTGATAGGTGGAGGGACAAATATGAATTAACACCTATTTCTGGACAGGAGCAGTTGGGAACAAAGAGTGTGTTGTGGAGTGAAGTGTTTATTTGAATGTCCAAACTTCCCTCTTTAGGTGGTTATTACTTCTTTACATTCGTGAACATCATAAAAAGCAATGATTATAAATGCCCAGACGCATATTATTACAGGAATTCATTTGTTGAGGTGAGAGGAAATGAGAAGGAAGTAGCTGCACCACTAAATCTATGCCTGAGCACTGCTGAAACCAAACAAAAAGAATTCACGGTGGCTAGATAGGGCTATTTTCTACTGACTCTCTCTGGGGTCCAAAACAGAATCCATTTCTTTCTTTGTTTCTCAGTTTCACTTGTGTAGGGTACCTGTCCCCGCCCCTTCAGCTTGTGGTTTGTCTGTGTCCTTGGATCTCAAGTGAGTCTCCAGTAAGGGAGCACGTAGGTGGTCTTGAGTTTTCATCAGTTCTTCTAACCCTGTGTCTTTTGATTGGAGCACTCAAAGGCTGTACTTTTATTCTGATATTTGAGAGCTGTGCTCTTACTGCTCTTTGAAATTCTTTTTGTTCTCATTAATATACAATCACATGCAGAACATTATGTTATTCTGTCTACCCTCTTCACCAAGTCACCCCAAATCCCAGTTACAGCCGCTCTCCGTCAGCATGTACTAAGATGCTGTAGAATCACTACATGTCTTCTCTGTGTTGTACAGCCCTACCCATGACACCCCACCCTACACATTATACATGCTAATACTAATGCCCCCATTCTTTTTCCCCGCACTTATTACTCCCTTCCCACAAACCCTACCCAGTCCCTTTCTCTTTGGTAACTGTAGGTCCACTCTCGGGTTCTGTGAGTCTGCTGCTGTCTTTTCCTTCAGTTTTTCTTGTTATCATAATCCACACATGAGTGAAATCATTTGGTACATGTATTTCTCCGCCCGGCCTATTTGACTGTGCATAATACCCTCTAGCTCCATCAACGTTATTGCAAATGATAGGATTTGTTTTCTTCTTATGGCTGCTTACTGCACTTTTTAAACTGGATTTCATTCTTCTTTTTTCTTTGTAGTTTTGCAATGTGCTTTCACCATTGCTCTCCTTGTTATGAGCAGTAGCTTTGTGCTAATCGATATGTACCTATATCTATCTATCTCTCTGTCTATCTATTTATCAATCACTCAATCAATCATCCTTTTGTCTGTCCATCTGTCCATGTGTGCAGAACAGTTAACCATATACCCTATATCACTTTCCTACACTATGCTCCCAAAAATCCTGCAAAGTATCTAGGCTGCAGAGGGAGCACTGGGTTCACCGAGACACTTGCAGTTCGAGTCGGCCGCGTGTACCTACAAAACCAGGGAATGGTTGTGCTGGGACTTGAACCCGTGTCTCTATCCTCTGTCCTCTTTCATCTCCTTCTAACTTGCTGTCTGTATTTAGCCACATTCATTGACTACGTGCTCCCTGAAGATCTCAAGTATCATTCCTCTGGGCCAGTTGTCGACAGAAAAGTCAACTTGTTGCTTCGCTCACCACCATGTTTGAAGGACATCAGCGTGATCACCGCCGATAGGACGGAGGGTCAAATAAAAAGGAACACCAATTTCTAGACAGGAGCAGTTGGGAGCTAACAGTGTATTGTGGAGTGACGTGTTTATTTGAGTGTCCAAACTTCCCTCTTTAGGTGGTTATTAGATTTTCACATTCGTGAACATCATAAAATCCACTGATTTCAAAGGCCCAGATGCTTATTATTACAGCAACTCAGTTGTTGAGGTGAGAGAAAATGAGAAGTATGTTGCTGCACCACTAAATCTATGGCTGGGAACTGTTGAAACCAAACAATAATAATTCACGATGGCCAGATAGGGCTATTTTCTGCTGACTGTCTCTGGGGACTCAAACAGAAACCATTTGCTTGATTGTTTGATTTTCCGTTTCACTCGTGTAGGGTACTTGTCCACACACCTTCGGCTTGTAGTTTGTCTTTGTCCTTGGATCTCAAGTGAGTCTCCTGTAAGTAAGCACGTAGGTGTCTTGAGTTTTCATCCCTTCTTTTATCCCTGTGTCTTTTGTTTGCAGCACTCAGTGCATTTCCTTTTATTCTGATGATTCAGAGCTGTGCACTTATTGCACTTAAAGAATATTTTTTATCATTTATCTACAATCACGTGAAGAACATTATGTTTACTATGCTCCCCCCTTCACCAAGTCCCCCCGAAAAACCTCTTCAGTCACTGTCGATCAGCGTAGTTGGATGCTGTAGACCCCTTCACCATGTCCCCCCCAAAAGTCCCCGTTACAGTCACTGTCCATCAGTGAGTAGTAAGATGCTATATGATCTCTACTAGTCTTCTCTGTGTTGTACAGTACTCCCCATGCACACCCGACCCCGCGCATTATACATGCTAAACTTAATGCCCCCATTCTTTCTCCCCACACTAATCCCTCCCTTCAGACTCACCCTGCTCAGTCCTTTTTCCTTTGGTTACTTTTAGTCAACTCTCGGGTTCTGTGAGTCTGCTGCTGTTTTTTTACTTCAGTTTTTCTTTGTTGTTATACTCCACACATGAGTGAAATCACTTGGTACTTGCCTTTACCCGCCTGCCCTATTTTTCTGAACATACTACCGTCTTGCTCCATCCACGTCATTGCAAATGGTAGTATTTGTTTTCTTCTTAAGGCTGCTTACTGCACTTTTTAAACTGGATTTCATTCTTCCTTTTTGTTTGTAGTTTAGCTATGTTATTCACCATTCAACTCCTGGTTATGAACAGTAGCTTTGTGTCAATCGATATGTATCTGTATCTATCTATCTAAAGGTCTGTCTGTCTATCTATGTATCTATGTATGTATATATCTATGTATCTATGTATCTATCTATGTATATATCTATCTATCTTCCTATCATCTATCTATGATGTCTATCATCTATTAATCTATGTACCTATCTATCTCTCTTTCACCTGTCGTCTGTCTACCTATCTATCTATGAAACAATCATCTTTTTGTCTGCCCATCTATCCTTATGTACAAAACAGTTAACAACATAGCCTATGTCTCTTCCCTACATTATGCTTCCAGAAATCTTGCAAGGTAACTAAGCCATAAGGAGAGCACTGTGTTCACCGATACGCTTTCAGGTAGAGTCAGCAGAGTGTGCTTACAAAACCCGTAAATGGAGGTGAAAGGACTTGAACCCGTATCTTTGTCCTCTGTCCTCTTATACTTCCTGCTCGCTTGTTGACTTTATTTAGCCACATTCAGTGAGTAAGTTATCCCTGAAGACCACAAGTATCCTTCGTCTGGGCCTGTTTTCGACAGAAAAGTGTACTTGGCCCTTTGCACACCACCATGTTTGAGGGACATTGGCGTGATCACTGCTGATAGGTGGAGGGACAAATATGAATTAACACCTATTTCTGGACAGGAGCAGTTGGGAACAAAGAGTGTGTTGTGGAGTGAAGTGTTTATTTGAATGTCCAAACTTCCCTCTTTAGGTGGTTATTACTTCTTTACATTCGTGAACATCATAAAAAGCAATGATTATAAATGCCCAGACGCATATTATTACAGCAATTCATTTGTCGAGGTGAGAGGAAATGAGAAGGAAGTTGCTGCACCACTAAATCTATGCCTGCGCACTGCTGAAACCAAACAAAAAGAATTCACGGTGGCTAGATAGGGCTATTTTCTACTGACTCTCTCTGGAGTCCAAAACAGAATCCATTTCTTTCTTTGTTTCTCAGTTTCACTTGTGTAGGGTACCTGTCCCCGCCCCTTCAGCTTGTAGTTTGTCTGTGTCCTTGGATCTCAAGTGAGTCTCCAGTAAGGGAGCACGTAGGTGGTCTTGAGTTTTCATCAGTTCTTCTAACCCTGTGTCTTTTGATTGGAGCACTCAAAGGCTGTACTTTTATTCTGATATTTGAGAGCTGTGCTCTTACTGCACTTTGAAATTCTTTTTGTTCTCATTAATATACAATCACATGCAGAAAATTATGTTATTCTGTCTACCCTCTTCACCAAGTCACCCCAAATCCCAGTTACAGTCGCTCTCCGTCAGCATGTACTAAGATGCTGTAGAATCACTATATGTCTTCTCTGTGTTGTACAGTCCTACCCATGACACCCCACCCTACACATTATACATGCTAATACTAATGCCCCCATTCTTTTTCCCCGCACTTATTACTCCCTTCCCACAAACCCTACCCAGTCCCTTTCTCTTTGGTAACTGTAGGTCCACTCTCAGGTTCTGTGAGTCTGCTGCTGTCTTTTCCTTCAGTTTTTCTTGTTATCATACTCCACACATGAGTGAAATCATTTGGTACATGTATTTCTCCGCCCGGCCTATTTGACTGTGCATAATACCCTCTAGCTCCATCCACGTTATTGCAAATGATAGGATTTGTTTTCTTCTTATGGCTGCTTACTGCACTTTTTAAACTGGATTTCATTCTTCTTTTTTCTTTGTAGTTTTGCAATGTGCTTTCACCATTGCTCTCCTTGTTATGAGCAGTAGCTTTGTGCTAATCGATATGTACCTATATCTATCTATCTCTCTGTCTATCTATTTATCAATCACTCAATCAATCATCCTTTTGTCTGTCCATCTGTCCATGTGTGCAGAACAGTTAACCATATACCCTATATCACTTTCCTACACTATGCTCCCCAAAATCCTGCAAAGTATCTAGGCTGCAGAGGGTGCACTGGGTTCACCGAGACACTTGCAGTTCGAGTCGGCCGCGTGTACCTACAAAACCAGGGAATGGTTGTGCTGGGACTTGAACCCGTGTCTCTATCCTCTGTCCTCTTTCATCTCCTTCTAACTTGCTGTCTGTATTTAGCCACATTCATTGACTAAGTGCTCCCTGAAGATCTCAAGTATCATTCCTCTGGGCCAGTTGTCGACAGAAAAGTCAACTTGTTGCTTCGCTCACCACCTTGTTTGAAGGACATCAGCGTGATCACCGCCGATAGGACGGAGGGTCAAATAAAAAGGAACACCAATTTCTAGACAGGAGCAGTTGGGAGCTAACAGTGTATTGTGGAGTGACGTGTTTATTTGAGTGTCCAAACTTCCCTCTTTAGGTGGTTATTAGATTTTCACATTCGTGAACATCATAAAATCCACTGATTTCAAAGGCCCAGATGCTTATTATTACAGCAACTCAGTTGTTGAGGTGAGAGAAAATGAGAAGTATGTTGCTGCACCACTAAATCTATGGCTGGGAACTGTTGAAACCAAACAATAATAATTCACGGTGGCCAGATAGGGCTATTTTCTGCTGACTGTCTGTGGGGACTCAAACAGAATCCATTTGCTTGATTGTTTGATTTTCCGTTTCACTCGTGTAGGGTACTTGTCCACACACCTTCGGCTTGTAGTTTGTCTGTGTCCTTGGATCTCAAGTGAGTCTCCTGTAAGTAAGCACGTAGGTGTCTTGAGTTTTCATCCCTTCTTTTATCCCTGTGTCTTTTGTTTGCAGCACTCAGTGCCTTTCCTTTTATTCTGATGATTCAGAGCTGTGCACTTATTGCACTTAAAGAATATTTTTTATCATTTATCTACAATCACGTGAAGAACATTATGTTTACTATGCTCCCCCTTCACCAAGTCCCCCCGAAAAACCTCTTCAGTCACTGTCGATCAGCGTAGTTGGATGCTGTAGACCCCTTCAACATGTCCCCCCCAAAAGTCCCCGTTACAGTCACTGTCCATCAGTGAGTAGTAAGATGCTATATGATCTCTACTAGTCTTCTCTGTTTTGTACAGTTCTCCCCATGCACAACCGACCCCGCGCATTATACATGCTAAACTTAATGCCCCCATTCTTTCTCCCCACACTTATTACCCCCTTCAGCCTCACCCTGCCCAGTGCTTTTTCCTTTGGTTACTTTTAGTCAACTCCCGGGTTCTGTGAGTCTGCTGCTGTTTTTTTACTTCAGTTTTTCTTTGTTGTTATACTCCACACATGAGTGAAATCACTTGGTACTTGCCTTTATCCGCCTGCCCTATTTTTCTGAACATACTACCGTCTTGCTCCATCCACTTCATTGCAAATGGTAGTATTTGTTTTCTTCTTAAGGCTGCTTACTGCACTTTTTAAACTGGAATTCATTCTTCTTTTTTGTTTGTAGTTTTGCAATGTGTTTTCACCATTACACTCCTTGTTATGAGCAGTAGCTTTGTGCTAATCGATATGTATCTATAACTATCTATCTCTCTGTCTATCTATTTATCAATCACTCAATCAAACATCCTTTTGTCTGTCCATCTGTCCATGTGTGCAGAACAGTTAACCATATACCCTATATCACTTTCCTACACTATGCTCCCAAAAATCCTGCAAAGTAGCTAGGCTGCAGAGGGAGCACTTGGTTCACCGAGACACTTGCAGTTTGAGTCGGCCTCATGTACCTACAAAACCAGGAAATGGTTGTGCTGGGACTTGGACATGTGTCTCTATCCTCTGTCCTCTTTCATCTCCTTCTAACTTGCTGTCCGTATTTAGCCACATTCATTGACTAAGGGCTCCCTGAAGATCTCAATTATCATTCCTCTGGGCCTGTTGTCGACAGAATAGTCAACGTTTTGCTTCGCTCACCACCATGTTTGAAGGACATCAGCGTGATCACCGCCGATAGGACGGAGGGTCAAATAAAAAGGAACACCAATTTCTAGACTGAGCAGTTGGGAGCTAACAGTGTATTGTGGAGTGACGTGTTTACTTGAGTGTCCAAACTTCCCTCTTTAGGTGGTTATTAGATTTTGACATTCGTGAACATCATAAAATCCACTGATTTCAAAGGCCCAGATGCTTATTATTACAGCAACTCAGTTGTTGAGGTGAGAGAAAATGAGAAGTATGTTGCTGCACCACTAAATCTATGGCTAGGAAATGTTGAAACCAAACAAAAAGAATTCACCGTGGCCAGATAGGGCTATTTTCTGCTGACTGTCTGTGGGGACTCAAACAGAAACCATTTGCTTGATTGTTTGACTTTCCGTTTCACTCGTGTAGGGTTCTTGTCCACACACCTTCGGCTTGTAGTTTGTCTGTGTCCTTGGATCTCAAGTGAGTCTCCTGTAAGTAAGCACGTAGGTGTCTTGAGTTTTCATCCCTTCTTTTATCCCTGTGTCTTTTGTTTGCAGCACTCATTGCCTGATCTTTTATTCTGATGATTCAGAGCTGTGCACTTATTGCACTTAAAGAATATTTTTTATCATTTATCTACAATCACGTGAAGAACATTATGTTTACTATGCTCCCCCCTTCACCAAGTCCCCCCGAAAAACCTCTTCAGTCACTGTCGATCAGCGTAGTTGGATGCTGTAGACCCCTTCAACATGTCCCCCCCAAAAGTCCCCGTTACAGTCACTGTCCATCAGTGAGTAGTAAGATGCTATATGATCTCTACTAGTCTTCTCTGTGTTGTACAGAACTCCCCATGCACACCCGACCCCGCGCATTATACATGCTAAACTTAATGACACCATTCTTTCTCCCCACACTTAACCCTCCCTTCAGACTCACCCTGCCCAGTCCTTTTTCCTTTGGTTACTTTTAGTCAACTCTCGGGTTCTGTGAGTCTGCTGTTTTTTTACTTCAGTTTTTCTTTGTTGTTATACTCCACACATGAGTGAAATCATTTGGTACTTGCCTTTATCCGACAGCCCTATTTTTCTGAACATACTACCGTCTTGCTCCATCCAGGTCATTGCAAATGGTAGTATTTGTTTTCTTCTTAAGGCTGCTTACTGCACTTTTTAAACTGGATTTCATTCTTCCTTTTTGTTTGTAGTTTAGCTATGTTATTCACCATTCAACTCCTGGTTATGAACAGTAGCTTTGTGTCAATCGACATGTATCTGTATCTATCTATCTAAAGGTCTGTCTGTCTATCTATGTATCTATGTATGTATATATCTATGTATCTATCTATGTATCTATCTATCTATCTTCCTATCATCTATCTATGATGTCTATCATCTATTAATCTATGTACCTATCTATCTCTCTTTCACCTGTCGTCTGTCTACCTATCTATCTATGAAACAAACATCTTTTTGTCTGCCCATCTATCCTTATGTACAAAACAGTTAACAACATAGCCTATGTCTCTTCCCTACATTATGCTTCCAGAAATCTTGCTAGGTAACTAAGCCATAAGGAGAGCACTGTGTTCACCGATACGCTTTCAGGTAGAGTCAGCAGAGTGTGCTTACAAAACCAGTAAATGGAGGTGAAAGGACTTGAACCCGTATCTTTGTCCTCTGTCCTCTTATACTTCCTGCTCGCTTGTTGACTTTATTTAGCCACATTCAGTGAGTAAGTTATCCCTGAAGACCACAAGTATCCTTCGTCTGGGCCTGTTTTCGACAGAAAAGTGTACTTGGCCCTTTGCACACCACCATGTTTGAGGGACATTGGCGTGATCACTGCTGATAGGTGGAGGGACAAATATGAATTAACACCTATTTCTGGACAGGAGCAGTTGGGAACAAAGAGTGTGTTGTGGAGTGAAGTGTTTATTTGAATGTCCAAACTTCCCTCTTTAGGTGGTTATTACTTCTTTACATTCGTGAACATCATAAAAAGCAATGATTATAAATGCCCAGACGCATATTATTACAGCAATTCATTTGTCGAGGTGAGAGGAAATGAGAAGGAAGTTGCTGCACCACTAAATCTATGCCTGAGCACTGCTGAAACCAAACAAAAAGAATTCACGGTGGCTAGATAGGGCTATTTTCTACTGACTCTCTCTGGGGTCCAAAACAGAATCCATTTCTTTCTTTGTTTCTCAGTTTCACTTGTGTAGGGTACCTGTCCCCGCCCCTTCAGCTTGTGGTTTGTCTGTGTCCTTGGATCTCAAGTGAGTCTCCAGTAAGGGAGCACGTAGGTGGTCTTGAGTTTTCATCAGTTCTTCTAACCCTGTGTCTTTTGATTGGAGCACTCAAAGGCTGTACTTTTATTCTGATATTTGAGAGCTGTGCTCTTACTGCTCTTTGAAATTCTTTTTGTTCTCATTAATATACAATCACATGCAGAACATTATGTTATTCTGTCTACCCTCTTCACCAAGTCACCCCAAATCCCAGTTACAGCCGCTCTCCGTCAGCATGTACTAAGATGCTGTAGAATCACTACATGTCTTCTCTGTGTTGTACAGCCCTACCCATGACACCCCACCCTACACATTATACATGCTAATACTAATGCCCCCATTCTTTTTCCCCGCACTTATTACTCCCTTCCCACAAACCCTACCCAGTCCCTTTCTCTTTGGTAACTGTAGGTCCACTCTCGGGTTCTGTGAGTCTGCTGCTGTCTTTTCCTTCAGTTTTTCTTGTTATCATAATCCACACATGAGTGAAATCATTTGGTACATGTATTTCTCCGCCCGGCCTATTTGACTGTGCATAATACCCTCTAGCTCCATCAACGTTATTGCAAATGATAGGATTTGTTTTCTTCTTATGGCTGCTTACTGCACTTTTTAAACTGGATTTCATTCTTCTTTTTTCTTTGTAGTTTTGCAATGTGCTTTCACCATTGCTCTCCTTGTTATGAGCAGTAGCTTTGTGCTAATCGATATGTACCTATATCTATCTATCTCTCTGTCTATCTATTTATCAATCACTCAATCAATCATCCTTTTGTCTGTCCATCTGTCCATGTGTGCAGAACAGTTAACCATATACCCTATATCACTTTCCTACACTATGCTCCCAAAAATCCTGCAAAGTATCTAGGCTGCAGAGGGAGCACTGGGTTCACCGAGACACTTGCAGTTCGAGTCGGCCGCGTGTACCTACAAAACCAGGGAATGGTTGTGCTGGGACTTGAACCCGTGTCTCTATCCTCTGTCCTCTTTCATCTCCTTCTAACTTGCTGTCTGTATTTAGCCACATTCATTGACTACGTGCTCCCTGAAGATCTCAAGTATCATTCCTCTGGGCCAGTTGTCGACAGAAAAGTCAACTTGTTGCTTCGCTCACCACCATGTTTGAAGGACATCAGCGTGATCACCGCCGATAGGACGGAGGGTCAAATAAAAAGGAACACCAATTTCTAGACAGGAGCAGTTGGGAGCTAACAGTGTATTGTGGAGTGACGTGTTTATTTGAGTGTCCAAACTTCCCTCTTTAGGTGGTTATTAGATTTTCACATTCGTGAACATCATAAAATCCACTGATTTCAAAGGCCCAGATGCTTATTATTACAGCAACTCAGTTGTTGAGGTGAGAGAAAATGAGAAGTATGTTGCTGCACCACTAAATCTATGGCTGGGAACTGTTGAAACCAAACAATAATAATTCACGATGGCCAGATAGGGCTATTTTCTGCTGACTGTCTCTGGGGACTCAAACAGAAACCATTTGCTTGATTGTTTGATTTTCCGTTTCACTCGTGTAGGGTACATGTCCACACACCTTCGGCTTGTAGTTTGTCTTTGTCCTTGGATCTCAAGTGAGTCTCCTGTAAGTAAGCACGTAGGTGTCTTGAGTTTTCATCCCTTCTTTTATCCCTGTGTCTTTTGTTTGCAGCACTCAGTGCATTTCCTTTTATTCTGATGATTCAGAGCTGTGCACTTATTGCACTTAAAGAATATTTTTTATCATTTATCTACAATCACGTGAAGAACATTATGTTTACTATGCTCCCCCCTTCACCAAGTCCCCCCGAAAAACCTCTTCAGTCACTGTCGATCAGCGTAGTTGGATGCTGTAGACCCCTTCACCATGTCCCCCCCAAAAGTCCCCGTTACAGTCACTGTCCATCAGTGAGTAGTAAGATGCTATATGATCTCTACTAGTCTTCTCTGTGTTGTACAGTACTCCCCATGCACACCCGACCCCGCGCATTATACATGCTAAACTTAATGCCCCCATTCTTTCTCCCCACACTAATCCCTCCCTTCAGACTCACCCTGCTCAGTCCTTTTTCCTTTGGTTACTTTTAGTCAACTCTCGGGTTCTGTGAGTCTGCTGCTGTTTTTTTACTTCAGTTTTTCTTTGTTGTTATACTCCACACATGAGTGAAATCACTTGGTACTTGCCTTTACCCGCCTGCCCTATTTTTCTGAACATACTACCGTCTTGCTCCATCCACGTCATTGCAAATGGTAGTATTTGTTTTCTTCTTAAGGCTGCTTACTGCACTTTTTAAACTGGATTTCATTCTTCCTTTTTGTTTGTAGTTTAGCTATGTTATTCACCATTCAACTCCTGGTTATGAACAGTAGCTTTGTGTCAATCGATATGTATCTGTATCTATCTATCTAAAGGTCTGTCTGTCTATCTATGTATCTATGTATGTATATATCTATGTATCTATGTATCTATCTATGTATATATCTATCTATCTTCCTATCATCTATCTATGATGTCTATCATCTATTAATCTATGTACCTATCTATCTCTCTTTCACCTGTCGTCTGTCTACCTATCTATCTATGAAACAATCATCTTTTTGTCTGCCCATCTATCCTTATGTACAGAACAGTCAACAACATAGCCTATGTCTCTTCCCTACATTATGCTTCCAGAAATCTTGCAAGGTAACTAAGCCATAAGGAGAGCACTGTGTTCACCGATACGCTTTCAGGTAGAGTCAGCAGAGTGTGCTTACAAAACCAGTAAATGGAGGTGAAAGGACTTGAACCCGTATCTTTGTCCTCTGTCCTCTTATACTTCCTGCTCGCTTGGTGACTTTATTTAGCCACATTCAGTGAGTAAGTTATCCCTGAAGACCACAAGTATCCTTCGTCTGGGCCTGTTTTCGACAGAAAAGTGTACTTGGCCCTTTGCACACCACCATGTTTGAGGGACATTGGCGTGATCACTGCTGATAGGTGGAGGGACAAATATGAATTAACACCTATTTCTGGACAGGAGCAGTTGGGAACAAAGAGTGTGTTGTGGAGTGAAGTGTTTATTTGAATGTCCAAACTTCCCTCTTTAGGTGGTTATTACTTCTTTACATTCGTGAACATCATAAAAAGCAATGATTATAAATGCCCAGACGCATATTATTACAGGAATTCATTTGTTGAGGTGAGAGGAAATGAGAAGGAAGTTGCTGCACCACTAAATCTATGCCTGAGCACTGCTGAAACCAAACAAAAAGAATTCACGGTGGCTAGATAGGGCTATTTTCTACTGACTCTCTCTGGGGTCCAAAACAGAATCCATTTCTTTCTTTGTTTCTCAGTTTCACTTGTGTAGGGTACCTGTCCCCGCCCCTTCAGCTTGTGGTTTGTCTGTGTCCTTGGATCTCAAGTGAGTCTCCAGTAAGGGAGCACGTAGGTGGTCTTGAGTTTTCATCAGTTCTTCTAACCCTGTGTCTTTTGATTGGAGCACTCAAAGGCTGTACTTTTATTCTGATATTTGAGAGCTGTGCTCTTACTGCACTTTGAAATTCTTTTTGTTCTCATTAATATACAATCACATGCAGAAAATTATGTTATTCTGTCTACCCTCTTCACCAAGTCACCCCAAATCCCAGTTACAGCCGCTCTCCGTCAGCATGTACTAAGATGCTGTAGAATCACTACATGTCTTCTCTGTGTTGTACAGCCCTACCCATGACACCCCACCCTACACATTATACATGCTAATCCTAATGCCGCCATTCTTTTTCCCCGCACTTATTACTCCCTTCCCACAAACCCTACCCAGTCCCTTTCTCTTTGGTAACTGTAGGTCCACTCTCGGGTTCTGTGAGTCTGCTGCTGTCTTTTCCTTCAGTTTTTCTTGTTATCATACTCCACACATGAGTGAAATCATTTGGTACATGTATTTCTCCGCCTGGCCTATTTGACTGAGCATAATACCCTCTAGCTCCATCCACGTTATTGCAAATGATAGGATTTGTTTTCTTCTTATGGCTGCTTACTGCACTTTTTAAACTGGATTTCATTCTTCTTTTTTGTTTGTAGTTTTGCAATGTGCTTTCACCATTGCTCTCCTTGTTATGAGCAGTAGCTTTGTGCTAATCGATATGTACCTATATCTATCTATCTCTCTATCTATTTATCAATCACTCAATCAATCATCCTTTTGTCTGTCCATCTGTCCATGTGTGCAGAACAGTTAACCATATACCCTATATCACTTTCCTACACTATGCTCCCAAAAATCCTGCAAAGTATCTAGGCTGCAGAGGGAGCACTGGGTTCACCGAGACTCTTGCAGTTCGAGTCGGCCGCGTGTACCTACAAAACCAGGGAATGGTTGTGCTGTGACTTGAACCCGTGTCTCTATCCTCTGTCCTCTTTCATCTCCTTCTAACTTGCTGTCTGTATTTAGCCACATTCATTGACTAAGTGCTCCCTGAAGATCTCAAGTATCATTCCTCTGGGCCTGTTGTCGACAGAAAAGTCAACTTGTTGCTTCGCTCACCACCATGTTTGAAGGACATCAGTGTGATCACCGCCGATAGGACGGAGGGTCAAATAAAAAGGAACACCAATTTCTAGACAGGAGCAGTTGGGAGCTAACAGTGTATTGTGGAGTGACGTGTTTATTTGAGTGTCCAAACTTCCCTCTTTAGGTGGTTATTAGATTTTCACATTCGTGAACATCATAAAATCCACTGATTTCAAAGGCCCAGATGCTTATTATTACAGCAACTCAGTTGTTGAGGTGAGAGAAAATGAGAAGTATGTTGCTGCACCACTAAATCTATGGCTGGGAACTGTTGAAACCAAACAATAATAATTCACGGTAGCCAGATAGGGCTATTTTCTGCTGACTGTCTCTGGGGACTCAAACAGAATCCATTTGCTTGATTGTTTGATTTTCCGTTTCACTCGTGTAGGGTACTTGTCCACACACCTTCGGCTTGTAGTTTGTCTGTGTCCTTGGATCTCAAGTGAGTCTCCTGTAAGTAAGCACGTAGGTGTCTTGAGTTTTCATCCCTTCTTTTATCCCTGTGTCTTTTGTTTGCAGCACTCAGTGCCTTTCCTTTTATTCTGATGATTCAGAGCTGTGCACTTATTGCACTTAAAGAATATTTTTTATCATTTATCTACAATCACGTGAAGAACATTATGGTTACTATGCTCCCCCCTTCACCAAGTCCCCCCGAAAAACCTCTTCAGTCACTGTCGATCAGCGTAGTTGGATGCTGTAGACCCCTTCACCATGTCCCCCCCTAAAGTCCCCGTTACAGTCACTGTCCATCAGTGAGTAGTAAGATGCTATATGATCTCTACTATTCTTCTCTGTGTTGTACAGTACTCCCCATGCACACCCGACCCCGCGCATTATACATGCTAAACTTAATGCCCCCATTCTTTCTCCCCACACTTATCCCTCCCTTCAGACTCACCCTGCTCAGTCCTTTTTCCTTTGGTTTCTTTTAGGCAACTCTCGGGTTCTGTGAGTCTGCTGCTGTTTTTTTACTTCAGTTTTTCTTTGTTGTTATACTCCACACATGAGTGAAATCACTTGGTACTTGCCTTTATCCGCCTGCCCTATTTTTCTGAACATACTACCGTCTTGCTCCATCCACGTCATTGCAAATGGTAGTATTTGTTTTCTTCTTAAGGCTGCTTATTGCACTTTTTAAACTGGATTTCATTCTTCCTTTTTGTTTGTAGTTTAGCTATGTTATTCACCATTCAACTCCTGGTTATGAACAGTAGCTTTGTGTCAATCGATATGTTTCTGTATCTATCTATCTAAAGGTCTGTCTGTCTATCTATGTATCTATGTATGTATATATCTATGTATCTATGTATCTATCTATGTATATATCTATCTATCTTCCTATCATCTATCTATGATGTCTATCATCTATTAATCTATGTACCTATCTATCTCTCTTTCACCTGTCGTCTGTCTACCTATCTATCTATGAAACAATCATCTTTTTGTCTGCCCATCTATCCTTATGTACAAAACAGTTAACAACATAGCCTATGTCTCTTCCCTACATTATGCTTCCAGAAATCTTGCAAGGTAACTAAGCCATAAGGAGAGCACTGTGTTCACCGATACGCTTTCAGGTAGAGTCAGCAGAGTGTGCTTACAAAACCCGTAAATGGAGGTGAAAGGACTTGAACCCGTATCTTTGTCCTCTGTCCTCTTATACTTCCTGCTCGCTTGTTGACTTTATTTAGCCACATTCAGTGAGTAAGTTATCCCTGAAGACCACAAGTATCCTTCGTCTGGGCCTGTTTTCGACAGAAAAGTGTACTTGGCCCTTTGCACACCACCATGTTTGAGGGACATTGGCGTGATCACTGCTGATAGGTGGAGGGACAAATATGAATTAACACCTATTTCTGGACAGGAGCAGTTGGGAACAAAGAGTGTGTTGTGGAGTGAAGTGTTTATTTGAATGTCCAAACTTCCCTCTTTAGGTGGTTATTACTTCTTTACATTCGTGAACATCATAAAAAGCAATGATTATAAATGCCCAGACGCATATTATTACAGCAATTCATTTGTCGAGGTGAGAGGAAATGAGAAGGAAGTTGCTGCACCACTAAATCTATGCCTGCGCACTGCTGAAACCAAACAAAAAGAATTCACGGTGGCTAGATAGGGCTATTTTCTACTGACTCTCTCTGGAGTCCAAAACAGAATCCATTTCTTTCTTTGTTTCTCAGTTTCACTTGTGTAGGGTACCTGTCCCCGCCCCTTCAGCTTGTAGTTTGTCTGTGTCCTTGGATCTCAAGTGAGTCTCCAGTAAGGGAGCACGTAGGTGGTCTTGAGTTTTCATCAGTTCTTCTAACCCTGTGTCTTTTGATTGGAGCACTCAAAGGCTGTACTTTTATTCTGATATTTGAGAGCTGTGCTCTTACTGCACTTTGAAATTCTTTTTGTTCTCATTAATATACAATCACATGCAGAAAATTATGTTATTCTGTCTACCCTCTTCACCAAGTCACCCCAAATCCCAGTTACAGTCGCTCTCCGTCAGCATGTACTAAGATGCTGTAGAATCACTATATGTCTTCTCTGTGTTGTACAGTCCTACCCATGACACCCCACCCTACACATTATACATGCTAATACTAATGCCCCCATTCTTTTTCCCCGCACTTATTACTCCCTTCCCACAAACCCTACCCAGTCCCTTTCTCTTTGGTAACTGTAGGTCCACTCTCAGGTTCTGTGAGTCTGCTGCTGTCTTTTCCTTCAGTTTTTCTTGTTATCATACTCCACACATGAGTGAAATCATTTGGTACATGTATTTCTCCGCCCGGCCTATTTGACTGTGCATAATACCCTCTAGCTCCATCCACGTTATTGCAAATGATAGGATTTGTTTTCTTCTTATGGCTGCTTACTGCACTTTTTAAACTGGATTTCATTCTTCTTTTTTCTTTGTAGTTTTGCAATGTGCTTTCACCATTGCTCTCCTTGTTATGAGCAGTAGCTTTGTGCTAATCGATATGTACCTATATCTATCTATCTCTCTGTCTATCTATTTATCAATCACTCAATCAATCATCCTTTTGTCTGTCCATCTGTCCATGTGTGCAGAACAGTTAACCATATACCCTATATCACTTTCCTACACTATGCTCCCCAAAATCCTGCAAAGTATCTAGGCTGCAGAGGGAGCACTGGGTTCACCGAGACACTTGCAGTTCGAGTCGGCCGCGTGTACCTACAAAACCAGGGAATGGTTGTGCTGGGACTTGAACCCGTGTCTCTATCCTCTGTCCTCTTTCATCTCCTTCTAACTTGCTGTCTGTATTTAGCCACATTCATTGACTAAGTGCTCCCTGAAGATCTCAAGTATCATTCCTCTGGGCCAGTTGTCGACAGAAAAGTCAACTTGTTGCTTCGCTCACCACCTTGTTTGAAGGACATCAGCGTGATCACCGCCGATAGGACGGAGGGTCAAATAAAAAGGAACACCAATTTCTAGACAGGAGCAGTTGGGAGCTAACAGTGTATTGTGGAGTGACGTGTTTATTTGAGTGTCCAAACTTCCCTCTTTAGGTGGTTATTAGATTTTCACATTCGTGAACATCATAAAATCCACTGATTTCAAAGGCCCAGATGCTTATTATTACAGCAACTCAGTTGTTGAGGTGAGAGAAAATGAGAAGTATGTTGCTGCACCACTAAATCTATGGCTGGGAACTGTTGAAACCAAACAATAATAATTCATGGTGGCCAGATAGGGCTATTTTCTGCTGACTGTCTGTGGGGACTCAAACAGAATCCATTTGCTTGATTGTTTGATTTTCCGTTTCACTCGTGTAGGGTACTTGTCCACACACCTTCGGCTTGTAGTTTGTCTGTGTCCTTGGATCTCAAGTGAGTCTCCTGTAAGTAAGCACGTAGGTGTCTTGAGTTTTCATCCCTTCTTTTATCCCTGTGTCTTTTGTTTGCAGCACTCAGTGCCTTTCCTTTTATTCTGATGATTCAGAGCTGTGCACTTATTGCACTTAAAGAATATTTTTTATCATTTATCTACAATCACGTGAAGAACATTATGTTTACTATGCTCCCCCTTCACCAAGTCCCCCCGAAAAACCTCTTCAGTCACTGTCGATCAGCGTAGTTGGATGCTGTAGACCCCTTCAACATGTCCCCCCCAAAAGTCCCCGTTACAGTCACTGTCCATCAGTGAGTAGTAAGATGCTATATGATCTCTACTAGTCTTCTCTGTTTTGTACAGTACTCCCCATGCACAACCGACCCCGCGCATTATACATGCTAAACTTAATGCCCCCATTCTTTCTCCCCACACTTATTACCCCCTTCAGCCTCACCCTGCCCAGTGCTTTTTCCTTTGGTTACTTTTAGTCAACTCCCGGGTTCTGTGAGTCTGCTGCTGTTTTTTTACTTCAGTTTTTCTTTGTTGTTATACTCCACACATGAGTGAAATCACTTGGTACTTGCCTTTATCCGCCTGCCCTATTTTTCTGAACATACTACCGTCTTGCTCCATCCACTTCATTGCAAATGGTAGTATTTGTTTTCTTCTTAAGGCTGCTTACTGCACTTTTTAAACTGGAATTCATTCTTCTTTTTTGTTTGTAGTTTTGCAATGTGTTTTCACCATTACACTCCTTGTTATGAGCAGTAGCTTTGTGCTAATCGATATGTATCTATAACTATCTATCTCTCTGTCTATCTATTTATCAATCACTCAATCAATCATCCTTTTGTCTGTCCATCTGTCCATGTGTGCAGAACAGTTAACCATATACCCTATATCACTTTCCTACACTATGCTCCCAAAAATCCTGCAAAGTAGCTAGGCTGCAGAGGGAGCACTTGGTTCACCGAGACACTTGCAGTTTGAGTCGGCCTCATGTACCTACAAAACCAGGAAATGGTTGTGCTGGGACTTGGACATGTGTCTCTATCCTCTGTCCTCTTTCATCTCCTTCTAACTTGCTGTCCGTATTTAGCCACATTCATTGACTAAGGGCTCCCTGAAGATCTCAATTATCATTCCTCTGGGCCTGTTGTCGACAGAATAGTCAACGTTTTGCTTCGCTCACCACCATGTTTGAAGGACATCAGCGTGATCACCGCCGATAGGACGGAGGGTCAAATAAAAAGGAACACCAATTTCTAGACTGAGCAGTTGGGAGCTAACAGTGTATTGTGGAGTGACGTGTTTACTTGAGTGTCCAAACTTCCCTCTTTAGGTGGTTATTAGATTTTGACATTCGTGAACATCATAAAATCCACTGATTTCAAAGGCCCAGATGCTTATTATTACAGCAACTCAGTTGTTGAGGTGAGAGAAAATGAGAAGTATGTTGCTGCACCACTAAATCTATGGCTAGGAAATGTTGAAACCAAACAAAAAGAATTCACCGTGGCCAGATAGGGCTATTTTCTGCTGACTGTCTGTGGGGACTCAAACAGAAACCATTTGCTTGATTGTTTGACTTTCCGTTTCACTCGTGTAGGGTTCTTGTCCACACACCTTCGGCTTGTAGTTTGTCTGTGTCCTTGGATCTCAAGTGAGTCTCCTGTAAGTAAGCACGTAGGTGTCTTGAGTTTTCATCCCTTCTTTTATCCCTGTGTCTTTTGTTTGCAGCACTCATTGCCTGATCTTTTATTCTGATGATTCAGAGCTGTGCACTTATTGCACTTAAAGAATATTTTTTATCATTTATCTACAATCACGTGAAGAACATTATGTTTACTATGCTCCCCCCTTCACCAAGTCCCCCCGAAAAACCTCTTCAGTCACTGTCGATCAGCGTAGTTGGAT
Source organism: Manis pentadactyla (assembly GCF_030020395.1). Classification (NCBI taxonomy): domain Eukaryota; kingdom Metazoa; phylum Chordata; class Mammalia; order Pholidota; family Manidae; genus Manis; species Manis pentadactyla. The sequence goes on along the minus strand of NC_080027.1, from coordinate 4,061,736 downwards.
GCTGTAGACCCCTTCAACATGTCCCCCCCAAAAGTCCCCGTTACAGTCACTGTCCATCAGTGAGTAGTAAGATGCTATATGATCTCTACTAGTCTTCTCTGTGTTGTACAGAACTCCCCATGCACACCCGACCCCGCGCATTATACATGCTAAACTTAATGACACCATTCTTTCTCCCCACACTTAACCCTCCCTTCAGACTCACCCTGCCCAGTCCTTTTTCCTTTGGTTACTTTTAGTCAACTCTCGGGTTCTGTGAGTCTGCTGTTTTTTTACTTCAGTTTTTCTTTGTTGTTATACTCCACACATGAGTGAAATCATTTGGTACTTGCCTTTATCCGACAGCCCTATTTTTCTGAACATACTACCGTCTTGCTCCATCCACGTCATTGCAAATGGTAGTATTTGTTTTCTTCTTAAGGCTGCTTACTGCACTTTTTAAACTGGATTTCATTCTTCCTTTTTGTTTGTAGTTTAGCTATGTTATTCACCATTCAACTCCTGGTTATGAACAGTAGCTTTGTGTCAATCGACATGTATCTGTATCTATCTATCTAAAGGTCTGTCTGTCTATCTATGTATCTATGTATGTATATATCTATGTATCTATCTATGTATCTATCTATCTATCTTCCTATCATCTATCTATGATGTCTATCATCTATTAATCTATGTACCTATCTATCTCTCTTTCACCTGTCGTCTGTCTACCTATCTATCTATGAAACAAACATCTTTTTGTCTGCCCATCTATCCTTATGTACAAAACAGTTAACAACATAGCCTATGTCTCTTCCCTACATTATGCTTCCAGAAATCTTGCAAGGTAACTAAGCCATAAGGAGAGCACTGTGTTCACCGATACGCTTTCAGGTAGAGTCAGCAGAGTGTGCTTACAAAACCAGTAAATGGAGGTGAAAGGACTTGAACCCGTATCTTTGTCCTCTGTCCTCTTATACTTCCTGCTCGCTTGTTGACTTTATTTAGCCACATTCAGTGAGTAAGTTATCCCTGAAGACCACAAGTATCCTTCGTCTGGGCCTGTTTTCGACAGAAAAGTGTACTTGGCCCTTTGCACACCACCATGTTTGAGGGACATTGGCGTGATCACTGCTGATAGGTGGAGGGACAAATATGAATTAACACCTATTTCTGGACAGGAGCAGTTGGGAACAAAGAGTGTGTTGTGGAGTGAAGTGTTTATTTGAATGTCCAAACTTCCCTCTTTAGGTGGTTATTACTTCTTTACATTCGTGAACATCATAAAAAGCAATGATTATAAATGCCCAGACGCATATTATTACAGCAATTCATTTGTCGAGGTGAGAGGAAATGAGAAGGAAGTTGCTGCACCACTAAATCTATGCCTGAGCACTGCTGAAACCAAACAAAAAGAATTCACGGTGGCTAGATTGGGCTATTTTCTACTGACTCTCTCTGGAGTCCAAAACAGAATCCATTTCTTTCTTTGTTTCTCAGTTTCACTTGTGTAGGGTACCTGTCCCCGCCCCTTCAGCTTGTAGTTTGTCTGTGTCCTTGGATCTCAAGTGAGTCTCCAGTAAGGGAGCACGTAGGTGGTCTTGAGTTTTCATCAGTTCTTCTAACCCTGTGTCTTTTGATTGGAGCACTCAAAGGCTGTACTTTTATTCTGATATTTGAGAGCTGTGCTCTTACTGCACTTTGAAATTCTTTTTGTTCTCATTAATATACAATCACATGCAGAAAATTATGTTATTCTGTCTACCCTCTTCACCAAGTCACCCCAAATCCCAGTTACAGTCGCTCTCCGTCAGCATGTACTAAGATGCTGTAGAATCACTATATGTCTTCTCTGTGTTGTACAGTCCTACCCATGACACCCCACCCTACACATTATACATGCTAATACTAATGCCCCCATTCTTTTTCCCCGCACTTATTACTCCCTTCCCACAAACCCTACCCAGTCCCTTTCTCTTTGGTAACTGTAGGTCCACTCTCAGGTTCTGTGAGTCTGCTGCTGTCTTTTCCTTCAGTTTTTCTTGTTATCATACTCCACACATGAGTGAAATCATTTGGTACATGTATTTCTCCGCCCGGCCTATTTGACTGTGCATAATACCCTCTAGCTCCATCCACGTTATTGCAAATGATAGGATTTGTTTTCTTCTTATGGCTGCTTACTGCACTTTTTAAACTGGATTTCATTCTTCTTTTTTCTTTGTAGTTTTGCAATGTGCTTTCACCATTGCTCTCCTTGTTATGAGCAGTAGCTTTGTGCTAATCGATATGTACCTATATCTATCTATCTCTCTGTCTATCTATTTATCAATCACTCAATCAATCATCCTTTTGTCTGTCCATCTGTCCATGTGTGCAGAACAGTTAACCATATACCCTATATCACTTTCCTACACTATGCTCCCCAAAATCCTGCAAAGTATCTAGGCTGCAGAGGGAGCACTGGGTTCACCGAGACACTTGCAGTTCGAGTCGGCCGCGTGTACCTACAAAACCAGGGAATGGTTGTGCTGGGACTTGAACCCGTGTCTCTATCCTCTGTCCTCTTTCATCTCCTTCTAACTTGCTGTCTGTATTTAGCCACATTCATTGACTAAGTGCTCCCTGAAGATCTCAAGTATCATTCCTCTGGGCCAGTTGTCGACAGAAAAGTCAACTTGTTGCTTCGCTCACCACCATGTTTGAAGGACATCAGCGTGATCACCGCCGATAGGACGGAGGGTCAAATAAAAAGGAACACCAATTTCTAGACAGGAGCAGTTGGGAGCTAACAGTGTATTGTGGAGTGACGTGTTTATTTGAGTGTCCAAACTTCCCTCTTTAGGTGGTTATTAGATTTTCACATTCGTGAACATCATAAAATCCACTGATTTCAAAGGCCCAGATGCTTATTATTACAGCAACTCAGTTGTTGAGGTGAGAGAAAATGAGAAGTATGTTGCTGCACCACTAAATCTATGGCTGGGAACTGTTGAAACCAAACAATAATAATTCACGGTGGCCAGATAGGGCTATTTTCTGCTGACTGTCTGTGGGGACTCAAACAGAATCCATTTGCTTGATTGTTTGATTTTCCGTTTCACTCGTGTAGGGTACTTGTCCACACACCTTCGGCTTGTAGTTTGTCTGTGTCCTTGGATCTCAAGTGAGTCTCCTGTAAGTAAGCACGTAGGTGTCTTGAGTTTTCATCCCTTCTTTTATCCCTGTGTCTTTTGTTTGCAGCACTCAGTGCCTTTCCTTTTATTCTGATGATTCAGAGCTGTGCACTTATTGCACTTAAAGAATATTTTTTATCATTTATCTACAATCACGTGAAGAACATTATGTTTACTATGCTCCCCCCTTCACCAAGTCCCCCCGAAAAACCTCTTCAGTCACTGTCGATCAGCGTAGTTGGATGCTGTAGACCCCTTCAACATGTCCCCCCCAAAAGTCCCCGTTACAGTCACTGTCCATCAGTGAGTAGTAAGATGCTATATGATCTCTACTAGTCTTCTCTGTTTTGTACAGTACTCCCCATGCACAACCGACCCCGCGCATTATACATGCTAAACTTAATGCCCCCATTCTTTCTCCCCACACTTATTACCCCCTTCAGCCTCACCCTGCCCAGTGCTTTTTCCTTTGGTTACTTTTAGTCAACTCCCGGGTTCTGTGAGTCTGCTGCTGTTTTTTTACTTCAGTTTTTCTTTGTTGTTATACTCCACACATGAGTGAAATCACTTGGTACTTGCCTTTATCCGCCTGCCCTATTTTTCTGAACATACTACCGTCTTGCTCCATCCACTTCATTGCAAATGGTAGTATTTGTTTTCTTCTTAAGGCTGCTTACTGCACTTTTTAAACTGGAATTCATTCTTCTTTTTTGTTTGTAGTTTTGCAATGTGTTTTCACCATTGCACTCCTTGTTATGAGCAGTAGCTTTGTGCTAATCGATATGTATCTATAACTATCTATCTCTCTGTCTATCTATTTATCAATCACTCAATCAATCATCCTTTTGTCTGTCCATCTGTCCATGTGTGCAGAACAGTTAACCATATACCCTATATCACTTTCCTACACTATGCTCCCAAAAATCCTGCAAAGTAGCTAGGCTGCAGAGGGAGCACTTGGTTCACCGAGACACTTGCAGTTTGAGTCGGCCTCATGTACCTACAAAACCAGGAAATGGTTGTGCTGGGACTTGGACATGTGTCTCTATCCTCTGTCCTCTTTCATCTCCTTCTAACTTGCTGTCCGTATTTAGCCACATTCATTGACTAAGGGCTCCCTGAAGATCTCAATTATCATTCCTCTGGGCCTGTTGTCGACAGAATAGTCAACGTTTTGCTTCGCTCACCACCATGTTTGAAGGACATCAGCGTGATCACCGCCGATAGGACGGAGGGTCAAATAAAAAGGAACACCAATTTCTAGACTGAGCAGTTGGGAGCTAACAGTGTATTGTGGAGTGACGTGTTTACTTGAGTGTCCAAACTTCCCTCTTTAGGTGGTTATTAGATTTTGACATTCGTGAACATCATAAAATCCACTGATTTCAAAGGCCCAGATGCTTATTATTACAGCAACTCAGTTGTTGAGGTGAGAGAAAATGAGAAGTATGTTGCTGCACCACTAAATCTATGGCTAGGAAATGTTGAAACCAAACAAAAAGAATTCACCGTGGCCAGATAGGGCTATTTTCTGCTGACTGTCTGTGGGGACTCAAACAGAAACCATTTGCTTGATTGTTTGACTTTCCGTTTCACTCGTGTAGGGTACTTGTCCACACACCTTCGGCTTGTAGTTTGTCTGTGTCCTTGGATCTCAAGTGAGTCTCCTGTAAGTAAGCACGTAGGTGTCTTGAGTTTTCATCCCTTCTTTTATCCCTGTGTCTTTTGTTTGCAGCACTCATTGCCTGATCTTTTATTCTGATGATTCAGAGCTGTGCACTTATTGCACTTAAAGAATATTTTTTATCATTTATCTACAATCACGTGAAGAACATTATGTTTACTATGCTCCCCCCTTCACCAAGTCCCCCCGAAAAACCTCTTCAGTCACTGTCGATCAGCGTAGTTGGATGCTGTAGACCCCTTCAACATGTCCCCCCCAAAAGTCCCCGTTACAGTCACTGTCCATCAGTGAGTAGTAAGATGCTATATGATCTCTACTAGTCTTCTCTGTGTTGTACAGAACTCCCCATGCACACCCGACCCCGCGCATTATACATGCTAAACTTAATGACACCATTCTTTCTCCCCACACTTAACCCTCCCTTCAGACTCACCCTGCCCAGTCCTTTTTCCTTTGGTTACTTTTAGTCAACTCTCGGGTTCTGTGAGTCTGCTGTTTTTTTACTTCAGTTTTTCTTTGTTGTTATACTCCACACATGAGTGAAATCATTTGGTACTTGCCTTTATCCGACAGCCCTATTTTTCTGAACATACTACCGTCTTGCTCCATCCACGTCATTGCAAATGGTAGTATTTGTTTTCTTCTTAAGGCTGCTTACTGCACTTTTTAAACTGGATTTCATTCTTCCTTTTTGTTTGTAGTTTAGCTATGTTATTCACCATTCAACTCCTGGTTATGAACAGTAGCTTTGTGTCAATCGACATGTATCTGTATCTATCTATCTAAAGGTCTGTCTGTCTATCTATGTATCTATGTATGTATATATCTATGTATCTATGTATCTATCTATGTATCTATCTATCTATCTTCCTATCATCTATCTATGATGTCTATCATCTATTAATCTATGTACCTATCTATCTCTCTTTCACCTGTCGTCTGTCTACCTATCTATCTATGAAACAAACATCTTTTTGTCTGCCCATCTATCCTTATGTACAAAACAGTTAACAACATAGCCTATGTCTCTTCCCTACATTATGCTTCCAGAAATCTTGCAAGGTAACTAAGCCATAAGGAGAGCACTGTGTTCACCGATACGCTTTCAGGTAGAGTCAGCAGAGTGTGCTTACAAAACCAGTAAATGGAGGTGAAAGGACTTGAACCCGTATCTTTGTCCTCTGTCCTCTTATACTTCCTGCTCGCTTGGTGACTTTATTTAGCCACATTCAGTGAGTAAGTTATCCCTGAAGACCACAAGTATCCTTCGTCTGGGCCTGTTTTCGACAGAAAAGTGTACTTGGCCCTTTGCACACCACCATGTTTGAGGGACATTGGCGTGATCACTGCTGATAGGTGGAGGGACAAATATGAATTAACACCTATTTCTGGACAGGAGCAGTTGGGAACAAAGAGTGTGTTGTGGAGTGAAGTGTTTATTTGAATGTCCAAACTTCCCTCTTTAGGTGGTTATTACTTCTTTACATTCGTGAACATCATAAAAAGCAATGATTATAAATGCCCAGACGCATATTATTACAGCAATTCATTTGTCGAGGTGAGAGGAAATGAGAAGGAAGTTGCTGCACCACTAAATTTATGCCTGAGCACTGCTGAAACCAAACAAAAAGAATTCACGGTGGCTAGATTGGGCTATTTTCTACTGACTCTCTCTGGAGTCCAAAACAGAATCCATTTCTTTCTTTGTTTCTCAGTTTCACTTGTGTAGGGTACCTGTCCCCGCCCCTTCAGCTTGTGGTTTGTCTGTGTCCTTGGATCTCAAGTGAGTCTCCAGTAAGGGAGCACGTAGGTGGTCTTGAGTTTTCATCAGTTCTTCTAACCCTGTGTCTTTTGATTGGAGCACTCAAAGGCTGTACTTTTATTCTGATATTTGAGAGCTGTGCTCTTACTGCACTTTGAAATTCTTTTTGTTCTCATTAATATACAATCACATGCAGAAAATTATGTTATTCTGTCTACCCTCTTCACCAAGTCACCCCAAATCCCAGTTACAGTCGCTCTCCGTCAGCATGTACTAAGATGCTGTAGAATCACTATATGTCTTCTCTGTGTTGTACAGTCCTACCCATGACACCCCACCCTACACATTATACATGCTAATACTAATGCCCCCATTCTTTTTCCCCGCACTTATTACTCCCTTCCCACAAACCCTACCCAGTCCCTTTCTCTTTGGTAACTGTAGGTCCACTCTCAGGTTCTGTGAGTCTGCTGCTGTCTTTTCCTTCAGTTTTTCTTGTTATCATACTCCACACATGAGTGAAATCATTTGGTACATGTATTTCTCCGCCCGGCCTATTTGACTGTGCATAATACCCTCTAGCTCCATCCACGTTATTGCAAATGATAGGATTTGTTTTCTTCTTATGGCTGCTTACTGCACTTTTTAAACTGGATTTCATTCTTCTTTTTTCTTTGTAGTTTTGCAATGTGCTTTCACCATTGCTCTCCTTGTTATGAGCAGTAGCTTTGTGCTAATCGATATGTACCTATATCTATCTATCTCTCTGTCTATCTATTTATCAATCACTCAATCAATCATCCTTTTGTCTGTCCATCTGTCCATGTGTGCAGAACAGTTAACCATATACCCTATATCACTTTCCTACACTATGCTCCCCAAAATCCTGCAAAGTATCTAGGCTGCAGAGGGAGCACTGGGTTCACCGAGACACTTGCAGTTCGAGTCGGCCGCGTGTACCTACAAAACCAGGGAATGGTTGTGCTGGGACTTGAACCCGTGTCTCTATCCTCTGTCCTCTTTCATCTCCTTCTAACTTGCTGTCTGTATTTAGCCACATTCATTGACTAAGTGCTCCCTGAAGATCTCAAGTATCATTCCTCTGGGCCAGTTGTCGACAGAAAAGTCAACTTGTTGCTTCGCTCACCACCATGTTTGAAGGACATCAGCGTGATCACCGCCGATAGGACGGAGGGTCAAATAAAAAGGAACACCAATTTCTAGACAGGAGCAGTTGGGAGCTAACAGTGTATTGTGGAGTGACGTGTTTATTTGAGTGTCCAAACTTCCCTCTTTAGGTGGTTATTAGGTTTTCACATTCGTGAACATCATAAAATCCACTGATTTCAAAGGCCCAGATGCTTATTATTACAGCAACTCAGTTGTTGAGGTGAGAGAAAATGAGAAGTATGTTGCTGCACCACTAAATCTATGGCTGGGAACTGTTGAAACCAAACAATAATAATTCACGGTGGCCAGATAGGGCTATTTTCTGCTGACTGTCTGTGGGGACTCAAACAGAATCCATTTGCTTGATTGTTTGATTTTCCGTTTCACTCGTGTAGGGTACTTGTCCACACACCTTCGGCTTGTAGTTTGTCTGTGTCCTTGGATCTCAAGTGAGTCTCCTGTAAGTAAGCACGTAGGTGTCTTGAGTTTTCATCCCTTCTTTTATCCCTGTGTCTTTTGTTTGCAGCACTCAGTGCCTTTCCTTTTATTCTGATGATTCAGAGCTGTGCACTTATTGCACTTAAAGAATATTTTTTATCATTTATCTACAATCACGTGAAGAACATTATGTTTACTATGCTCCCCCCTTCACCAAGTCCCCCCGAAAAACCTCTTCAGTCACTGTCGATCAGCGTAGTTGGATGCTGTAGACCCCTTCAACATGTCCCCCCCAAAAGTCCCCGTTACAGTCACTGTCCATCAGTGAGTAGTAAGATGCTATATGATCTCTACTAGTCTTCTCTGTTTTGTACAGTACTCCCCATGCACAACCGACCCCGCGCATTATACATGCTAAACTTAATGCCCCCATTCTTTCTCCCCACACTTATTACCCCCTTCAGCCTCACCCTGCCCAGTGCTTTTTCCTTTGGTTACTTTTAGTCAACTCCCGGGTTCTGTGAGTCTGCTGCTGTTTTTTTACTTCAGTTTTTCTTTGTTGTTATACTCCACACATGAGTGAAATCACTTGGTACTTGCCTTTATCCGCCTGCCCTATTTTTCTGAACATACTACCGTCTTGCTCCATCCACTTCATTGCAAATGGTAGTATTTGTTTTCTTCTTAAGGCTGCTTACTGCACTTTTTAAACTGGAATTCATTCTTCTTTTTTGTTTGTAGTTTTGCAATGTGTTTTCACCATTGCACTCCTTGTTATGAGCAGTAGCTTTGTGCTAATCGATATGTATCTATAACTATCTATCTCTCTGTCTATCTATTTATCAATCACTCAATCAATCATCCTTTTGTCTGTCCATCTGTCCATGTGTGCAGAACAGTTAACCATATACCCTATATCACTTTCCTACACTATGCTCCCAAAAATCCTGCAAAGTAGCTAGGCTGCAGAGGGAGCACTTGGTTCACCGAGACACTTGCAGTTTGAGTCGGCCTCATGTACCTACAAAACCAGGAAATGGTTGTGCTGGGACTTGGACATGTGTCTCTATCCTCTGTCCTCTTTCATCTCCTTCTAACTTGCTGTCCGTATTTAGCCACATTCATTGACTAAGGGCTCCCTGAAGATCTCAATTATCATTCCTCTGGGCCTGTTGTCGACAGAATAGTCAACGTTTTGCTTCGCTCACCACCATGTTTGAAGGACATCAGCGTGATCACCGCCGATAGGACGGAGGGTCAAATAAAAAGGAACACCAATTTCTAGACAGGAGCAGTTGGGAGCTAACAGTGTATTGTGGAGTGACGTGTTTACTTGAGTGTCCAAACTTCCCTCTTTAGGTGGTTATTAGATTTTGACATTCGTGAACATCATAAAATCCACTGATTTCAAAGGCCCAGATGCTTATTATTACAGCAACTCAGTTGTTGAGGTGAGAGAAAATGAGAAGTATGTTGCTGCACCACTAAATCTATGGCTAGGAAATGTTGAAACCAAACAAAAAGAATTCACCGTGGCCAGATAGGGCTATTTTCTGCTGACTGTCTGTGGGGACTCAAACAGAAACCATTTGCTTGATTGTTTGACTTTCCGTTTCACTCGTGTAGGGTACTTGTCCACACACCTTCGGCTTGTAGTTTGTCTGTGTCCTTGGATCTCAAGTGAGTCTCCTGTAAGTAAGCACGTAGGTGTCTTGAGTTTTCATCCCTTCTTTTATCCCTGTGTCTTTTGTTTGCAGCACTCATTGCCTGATCTTTTATTCTGATGATTCAGAGCTGTGCACTTATTGCACTTAAAGAATATTTTTTATCATTTATCTACAATCACGTGAAGAACATTATGTTTACTATGCTCCCCCCTTCACCAAGTCCCCCCGAAAAACCTCTTCAGTCACTGTCGATCAGCGTAGTTGGATGCTGTAGACCCCTTCAACATGTCCCCCCCAAAAGTCCCCGTTACAGTCACTGTCCATCAGTGAGTAGTAAGATGCTATATGATCTCTACTAGTCTTCTCTGTGTTGTACAGAACTCCCCATGCACACCCGACCCCGCGCATTATACATGCTAAACTTAATGACACCATTCTTTCTCCCCACACTTAACCCTCCCTTCAGACTCACCCTGCCCAGTCCTTTTTCCTTTGGTTACTTTTAGTCAACTCTCGGGTTCTGTGAGTCTGCTGTTTTTTTACTTCAGTTTTTCTTTGTTGTTATACTCCACACATGAGTGAAATCACTTGGTACTTGCCTTTATCCGACAGCCCTATTTTTCTGAACATACTACCGTCTTGCTCCATCCACGTCATTGCAAATGGTAGTATTTGTTTTCTTCTTAAGGCTGCTTACTGCACTTTTTAAACTGGATTTCATTCTTCCTTTTTGTTTGTAGTTTAGCTATGTTATTCACCATTCAACTCCTGGTTATGAACAGTAGCTTTGTGTCAATCGACATGTATCTGTATCTATCTATCTAAAGGTCTGTCTGTCTATCTATGTATCTATGTATGTATATATCTATGTATCTATGTATCTATCTATGTATCTATCTATCTATCTTCCTATCATCTATCTATGATGTCTATCATCTATTAATCTATGTACCTATCTATCTCTCTTTCACCTGTCGTCTGTCTACCTATCTATCTATGAAACAAACATCTTTTTGTCTGCCCATCTATCCTTATGTACAAAACAGTTAACAACATAGCCTATGTCTCTTCCCTACATTATGCTTCCAGAAATCTTGCAAGGTAACTAAGCCATAAGGAGAGCACTGTGTTCACCGATACGCTTTCAGGTAGAGTCAGCAGAGTGTGCTTACAAAACCAGTAAATGGAGGTGAAAGGACTTGAACCCGTATCTTTGTCCTCTGTCCACTTATACTTCCTGCTCGCTTGTTGACTTTATTTAGCCACATTCAGTGAGTAAGTGATCCCTGAAGACCACAAGTATCATTCGTCTGGGCCTGTTTTCGACAGAAAAGTGTACTTGGCCCTTTGCACACCACCATGTTTGAGGGACATTGGCGTGATCACTGCTGATAGGTGGAGGGACAAATATGAATTAACACCTATTTCTGGACAGGAGCAGTTGGGAACAAAGTGTGTGTTGTGGAGTGAAGTGTTTATTTGAGTATCCAAACTTCCCTCTTTAGGTGGTTATTACTTCTTTACATTCGTGAACATCATAAAAAGCAAAGATTATAAATGCACAGACGCATATTATTACAGCAATTCATTTGTTGAGGTGAGAGGAAATGAGAAGGAAGTTGCTGCACCTCTAAATCTATGCCTGAGCACTGCTGAAACCAAACAAAAAGAATTCAAGGTGGCTAGATAGGGCTATTTTCTACTGACTCCCTCTGGGGTCCAAAACAGAATCCATTTCTTTCTTTGTTTCTCAGTTTCACTTGTGTAGGGTACCTGTCCCCGCCCCTTCAGCTTGTAGTTTGTCTGTGTCCTTGGATCTCAAGTGAGTCTCCAGTAAGGGAGCACGTAGGTGGTCTTGAGTTTTCATCAGTTCTTCTAACCCTGTGTCTTTTGATTGGAGCACTCAAAGGCTGTACTTTTATTCTGATATTTGAGAGCTGTGCTCTTACTGCACTTTGAAATTCTTTTTGTTCTCATTAATATACAATCACATGCAGAACATTATGTTATTCTGTCTACCCTCTTCACCAAGTCACCCCAAATCCCAGTTACAGCCGCTCTCCGTCAGCATGTACTAAGATGCTGTAGAATCACTATAAGTCTTCTCTGTGTTGTACAGCCCTACCCATGACACCCCACCCTACATATTATACATGCTAATACTAATGGCCCATTCTTTTTCCCCACACTTATTACTCCCTTCCCACAAACCCTACACAGTCCCTTTCTCTTTGGTAACTGTAGGTCCACTCTCGGTTTCTGTGAGTCTGCTGCTGTCTTTTCCTTCAGTTTCTCTTTGTTATCATACTCCACACATGAGTGAAATCATTTGGTACATGTATTTCTCCGCCTGGCCTATTTGACTGAGCATAATACCGTCTAGCTCCACCCACGTTATTGCAAATGATAGGATTCGTTTTCTTCTTATGGCTGCTTACTGCACTTTTTAAACTGGATTTCATTCTTCTTTTTTGTTTGTAGTTTTGCAATGTGCTTTCACCATTGCTCTCCTTGTTATGAGCAGTAGCTTTGTGCTAATCGATATGTACCTATATCTATCTATCTCTCTGTCTATCTATTTGTCAATCACTCAATCAATCATCCTTTTGTCTGTCCATCTGTCCATGTGTGCAGAACAGTTAACCATATACCCTATATCACTTTCCTACACTATGCTCCCCAAAATCCTACAAAGTATCTAGGCTGCAGAGGGAGCACTGGGTTCACCGAGACACTTGCAGTTTGAGTCGGCCGCGTTTACCTACAAAACCAGGAAATGGTTGTGCTGTGACTTGGACCCGTGTCTCTATCCTCTGTCCTCTTTGATCTCCTTCTAACTTGCTGTCTGTATTTAGCCACATTCATTGACTAAGGGCTCCCTGAAGATCTCAAGTATCATTCCTCTGGGCCTGTTGTCGACAGAAAAGTCAACTTGTTGCTTCGCTCACCACCATGTTTGAAGGACATCAGCGTGATCACCGCCGATAGGACGGAGGGTCAAATAAAAAGGAACACCAATTTCTAGACTGAGCAGTTGGGAGCTAACAGTGTATTGTGGAGTGACGTGTTTACTTGATTGTCCAAACTTCCCTCTTTAGGTGGTTATTAGATTTTCACATTCGTGAACATCATAAAATCCACTGATTTCAAAGGCCCAGATGCTTATTATTACAGCAACTCAGTTGTTGAGGTGAGAGAAAATGAGAAGTATGTTGCTGCACCACTAAATCTATGGCTGGGAACTGTTGAAACCAAACAAAAAGAACTCACGGTGGCCAGATAGGGCTATTTTCTGCTGACTCTCTGTGGGGACTCAAACAGAAACCATTTGCTTGTTTGTTTGATTTTCCGTTTCACTCGTGTAGGGTACTTTTCCACACACCTTCGGCTTGTAGTTTGTCTGTGTCCTTGGATCTCAAGTGAGTCTCCTGTAAGTAAGCACGTAGGTGTCTTGAGTTTTCATCCCTTCTTTTATCCCTGTGTCTTTTGTTTGCAGCACTCATTGCCTGACCTTTTATTCTGATGATTCAGAGCTGTGCACTTATTGCACTTAAAGAATATTTTTTATCATTTATCTACAATCACGTGAAGAACATTATGTTTACTATGCTCCCCCCTTCACCAAGTCCCCCCGAAAAACCTCTTCAGTCACTGTCGATCAGCGTAGTTGGATGCTGTAGACCCCTTCAACATGTCCCCCCCAAAAGTCCCCGTTACAGTCACTGTCCATCAGTGAGTAGTAAGATGCTATATGATCTCTACTAGTCTTCTCTGTGTTGTACAGTACTCCCCATGCACAACCGACCCCGCGCATTATACATGCTAAACTTAATGCCCCCATTCTTTCTCCCCACACTTATTACCCCCTTCAGCCTCACCCTGCCCAGTGCTTTTTCCTTTGGTTACTTTTAGTCAACTCCCGGGTTCTGTGAGTCTGCTGCTGTTTTTGTACTTCAGTTTTTCTTTGTTGTTATACTCCACACATGAGTGAAATCACTTGGTACTTGCCTTTATCCGCCTGCCCTATTTTTCTGAACATACTACCGTCTTGCTCCATCCACTTCATTGCAAATGGTAGTATTTGTTTTCTTCTTAAGGCTGCTTACTGCACTTTTTAAACTGGAATTCATTCTTCTTTTTTGTTTGTAGTTTTGCAATGTGTTTTCACCATTGCACTCCTTGTTATGAGCAGTAGCTTTGTGCTAATCGATATGTATCTATAACTATCTATCTCTCTGTCTATCTATTTATCAATCACTCAATCAATCATCCTTTTGTCTGTCCATCTGTCCATGTGTGCAGAACAGTTAACCATATACCCTATATCACTTTCCTACACTATGCTCCCAAAAATCCTGCAAAGTAGCTAGGCTGCAGAGGGAGCACTTGGTTCACCGAGACACTTGCAGTTTGAGTCGGCCTCATGTACCTACAAAACCAGGAAATGGTTGTGCTGGGACTTGGACATGTGTCTCTATCCTCTGTCCTCTTTCATCTCCTTCTAACTTGCTGTCCGTATTTAGCCACATTCATTGACTAAGGGCTCCCTGAAGATCTCAAGTATCATTCCTCTGGGCCTGTTGTCGACAGAATAGTCAACTTTTTGCTTCACTCACCACCATGTTTGAAGGACATCAGCGTGATCACCGCCGATAGGACGGAGGGTCAAATAAAAAGGAACACCAATTTCTAGACTGAGCAGTTGGGAGCTAACAGTGTATTGTGGAGTGACGTGTTTACTTGAGTGTCCAAACTTCCCTCTTTAGGTGGTTATTAGATTTTGACATTCGTGAACATCATAAAATCCACTGATTTCAAAGGCCCAGATGCTTATTATTACAGCAACTCAGTTGTTGAGGTGAGAGAAAATGAGAAGTATGTTGCTGCACCACTAAATCTATGGCTAGGAACTGTTGAAACCAAACAAAAAGAATTCACGGTGGCCAGATAGGGCTATTTTCTGCTGACTGTCTGTGGGAACTCAAACAGAAACCATTTCCTTGATTGTTTGACTTTCCGTTTCATTCGTGTAGGGTACTTGTCCACACACCTTCGGCTTGTAGTTTGTCTGTGTCCTTGGATCTCAAGTGAGTCTCCTGTAAGTAAGCACGTAGGTGTCTTGAGTTTTCATCCCTTCTTTTATCCCTGTGTCTTTTCTTTGCAGCACTCATTGCCTGATCTTTTATTCCGATGATTCAGAGCTGTGCACTTATTGCACTTAAAGAATATTTTTTATCATTTATCTACAATCACGTGAAGAACATTATGTTTACTATGCTCCCCCCTTCACCAAGTCCCCCCGAAAAACATCTTCAGTCACTGTCGATCAGCGTAGTTTGATGCTGTAGACTCCTTCAACATGTCCCCCCAAAAAGTCCCCGTTACAGTCACTGTCCATCAGTGAGTAGTAAGATGCTATATGATCTCTACTAGTCTTCTCTGTGTTGTACAGTACTCCCCATGCACACCCGACCCCGCGCATTATACATGCTAAACTTAATGACCCCATTCTTTCTCCCCACACTTAACCCTCCCTTCAGACTCACCCTGCCCTGTCCTTTTTCCTTTGGTTACTTTTAGTCAACTCTCGGGTTCTGTGAGTCTGCTGCTGTTTTTTTACTTCAGTTTTTCTTTGTTGTTATACTCCACACATGAGTGAAATCACTTGGTACTTGCCTTTATTCGCCTGCCCTATTTTTCTGAACATACTACCGTCTTGCTCCATCCACATCATTGCAAATGGTAGTATTTGTTTTCTTCTTAAGGCTGCTTACTGCACTTTTTAAACTGGATTTCATTCTTCCTTTTTGTTTGTAGTTTAGCTATGTTATTCACCATTCAACTCCTGGTTATGAACAGTAGCTTTGTGTCAATCGACATGTATCTGTATCTATCTATCTAAAGGTCTGTCTGTCTATCTATGTATCTATGTATGTATATATCTATGTATCTATGTATCTATCTATGTATCTATCTATCTATCTTCCTATCATCTATCTATGATGTCTATCATCTATTAATCTATGTACCTATCTATCTCTCTTTCACCTGTCGTCTGTCTACCTATCTATCTATGAAACAAACATCTTTTTGTCTGCCCATCTATCCTTATGTACAGAACAGTTAACAACATAGCCTATGTCTCTTCCCTACATTATGCTTCCAGAAATCTTGCAAGGTAACTAAGCCATAAGGAGAGCACTGTGTTCACCAATACGCTTTCAGGTAGAGTCAGCAGAGTGTGCTTACAAAACCAGTAAATGGAGGTGAAAGGACTTGAACCCGTATCTTTGTCCTCTGTCCTCTTATACTTCCTGCTTGCTTGTTGACTTTATTTAGCCACATTCAGTGAGTAAGTGATCCCTGAAGACCACAAGTATCCTTCGTCTGGGCCTGTTGTCGACAGAAAAGTGTACTTGGCCCTTTGCACACCACCATGTTTGAGGGACATTGGCGTGATCACTGCTGATAGGTGGAGGGACAAATATGAATTAACACCTATTTCTGGACAGGAGCAGTTGGGAACAAAGTGTGTGTTGTGGAGTGAAGTGTTTATTTGAGTGTCCAAACTTCCCTCTTTAGGTGGTTATTACTTCTTTACATTCGTGAACATCATAAAAAGCAAAGATTATAAATGCACAGCCACATATTATTACAGCAATTCATTTGTTGAGGTGAGAGGAAATGAGAAGGAAGTTGCTGCACCACTAAATCTATGCCTGAGCACTGCTGAAACCAGACAAAAAGAATTCAAGGTGGCTTGATAGGGCTATTTTCTACTGACTCTCTCTGGGGTCCAAAACAGAATCCATTTCTTTCTTTGTTTCTCAGTTTCACTTGTGTAGGGTACCTGTCCCCGCCCCTTCAGCTTGTGGTTTGTCTGTGTCCTTGGATCTCAAGTGAGTCTCCAGTAAGGGAGCACGTAGGTGGTCTTGAGTTTTCATCAGTTCTTCTAACCCTGTGTCTTTTGATTGGAGCACTCAAAGGCTGTACTTTTATTCTGATATTTGAGAGCTGTGCTCTTACTGCACTTTGAAATTCTTTTTGTTCTCATTAATATACAATCACATGCAGAAAATTATGTTATTCTGTCTACCCTCTTCACCAAGTCACCCCAAATCCCAGTTACAGCCGCTCTCCGTCAGCATGTACTAAGATGCTGTAGAATCACTACATGTCTTCTCTGTGTTGTACAGCCCTACCCATGACACACCACCCTACACATTATACATGCTAATACTAATGCCCCATTCTTTTTCCCCGCACTTATTACTCCCTTCCCACAAACCCTACACAGTCCCTTTCTCTTTGGTAACTGTAGGTCCACTCTCGGGTTCTGTGAGTCTGCTGCTGTCTTTTCCTTCAGTTTCTCTTTGTTATCATACTCCACACATGAGTGAAATCATTTGGTACATGTATTTCTCCGCCTGGCCTATTTGACTGAGCATAATACCCTCTAGCTCCATCCACGTTATTGCAAATGATAGGATTTGTTTTCTTCTTATGGCTGCTTACTGCACTTTTTAAACTGGATTTCATTCTTTTTTGTTTGTAGTTTTGCAATGTGCTTTCACCATTGCTCTCCTTGTTATGAGCAGTAGCTTTGTGCTAATCGATATGTACCTATATCTATCTATCTCTCTGTCTATCTTTCTATCAATCACTCAATCAATCATCCTTTTGTCTGTCCATCTGTCCATGTGTGCAGAACAGTTAACCATATACCCTATATCACTTTCCTACACTATGCTCACCAAAATCCTGCAAAGTACCTAGGCTGCAGAGGGAGCACTGGGTTCACCGAGACACTTGCAGTTTGAGTCGGCCGCGTTTACCTACAAAACCAGGAAATGGTTGTGCTGGGACTTGGACCCGTGTCTCTATCCTCTGTCCTCTTTCATCTCCTTCTAACTTGCTGTCTGTATTTAGCCACATTCATTGACTAAGGGCTCCCTGAAGATCTCAAGTATCATTCCTCTGGGCCTGTTGTCGACAGAAAAGTCAACTTGTTGCTTCGCTCACCACCATGTTTGAAGGACATCAGCGTGTTCACCGCCGATAGGACGGCGGGTCAAATAAAAAGGAACACCAATTTCTAGACAGGAGCAGTTGGGAGCTAACAGTGTATTGTGGAGTGACGTGTTTATTTGAGTGTCCAAACTTCCCTCTTTAGGTGGTTATTACTTCTTTACATTCGTGAACATCATAAAAAGCAAAGATTATAAATGCGCAGACGCATATTATTACAGCAATTCATTTGTTGAGGTGAGAGAAAATGAGAAGGAAGTTGCTGCACCACTAAATCTATGCCTGAGCACTGCTGAAACCAAACAAAAAGAATTCAAGGTGGCTAGATAGGGCTATTTTCTACTGACTCTCTCTGGGGTCCAAAACAGAATCCATTTCTTTCTTTGTTTCTCAGTTTCACTTGTGTAGGGTACCTGTCCCCGCCCCTTCAGCTTGTGGTTTGTCTGTGTCCTTGGATCTCAAGTGAGTCTCCAGTAAGGGAGCACGTAGGTGGTCTTGAGTTTTCATCAGTTCTTCTAACCCTGTGTCTTTTGATTGGAGCACTCAAAGGCTGTACTTTTATTCTGATATTTGAGAGCTGTGCTCTTACTGCACTTTGAAATTCTTTTTGTTCTCATTAATATACAATCACATGCAGAAAATTATGTTATTCTGTCTACCCTCTTCACCAAGTCACCCCAAATCCCAGTTACAGCCGCTCTCCGTCAGCAAGTACTAAGATGCTGTAGAATCACTACATGTCTCCTCTGTGTTGTACAGCCCTACCCATGACACCCCACAATACACATTGTACATGCTAATACTAATGCCCCATTCTTTTTCCCCACACTTATTACTCCCTTCCCACAAACCCTACACAGTCCCTTTCTCTTTGGTAACTGTAGGTCCACTCTCGGGTTCTGTGAGTCTGCTGCTGTCTTTTCCTTCAGTTTCTCTTTGTTATCATACTCCACACATGAGTGAAATCATTTGGTACATGTATTTCCCGCCTGGCCTATTTGACTGAGCATAATACCCTCTAGCTCAATCCACGTTATGCAAATGATAGGATTTGTTTTCTTCTTATGGCTGCTTACTGCACTTTTTAAACTGGATTTCATTCTTCTTTTTTGTTTGTAGTTTTGCAATGTGCTTTCACCATTGCTCTCCTTGTTATGAGCAGTAGCTTTGTGCTAATCGATATGTACCTATATCTATCTATCTCTCTGTCTATCTATTTATCAATCACTCAATCAATCATCCTTTTGTCTGTCCATCTGTCCATGTGTACAGAACAGTTAACCATATACCCTATATCACTTTCCTACACTATGCTCCCAAAAATCCTGCAAAGTATCTAGGCTGCAGAGGGAGCACTGGGTTCACCGAGACACTTGCAGTTTGAGTCGGCCGCGTTTACCTACAAAACCAGGAAATGGTTGTGCTGGGACTTGGACCCGTGTCTCTATCCTCTGTCCTCTTTCATCTCCTTCTAACTTGCTGTCTGTATTTAGCCACATTCATTGACTAAGGGCTCCCTGAAGATCTCAAGTATCATTCCTCTGGGCCTGTTGTCGACAGAAAAGACAACTTGTTGCTTCGCTCACCACCATGTTTGAAGGACATCAGCGTGATCACCGCCGATAGGACGGTGGGTCAAATAAAAAGGAACACCAATTTCTAGACAGGATCAGTTGGGAGCCAAGAGTGTATTGTGGAGTGACGTGTTTATTTGAGTGTCCAAACTTCCCTCTTTAGGTGGTTATTAGATCTTCTCAGTCGTGAAATCATGAAACCCACTGATTTCAATGGCCCAGATGCTTATTATTACAGCAACTCAGTTGTTGAGGTGAGAGAAAATGAGAAGTATGTTGCTGCACCACTAAATCTATGGCTGGGAACTGTTGAAACCAAACAAAAAGAATTCACGGTGGCCAGATAGGGCTATTTTCTGCTGACTGTCTCTGAGGACTCAAACAGAATCCATTTGCTTGATTGTTTGACTTTCCGTTTCACTCGTGTAGGGTACTTGTCCACACACCTTCGGCTTGTAGTTTGTCTGTGTCCTTGGATCTCAAGTGAGTCTCCTGTAAGTAAGCATGTAGGTGTCTTGAGTTTTCATCCCTTCTTTTATCCCTGTGTCTTTTGTTTGCAGCACTCAGTGCCTGAAATTTTATTCTGATGATTCAGAGCTGTGCACTTATTGCACTTAAAGAATATTTTTTATCATTAATCTACAATCACGTGAAGAACATTATGTTTACTATGCTCCCCCCTTCACCAAGTCCCCCCGAAAAACCTCTTCAGTCACTGTCGATCAGCGTAGTTGGATGCTGTAGACCCCTTCACCATGTCCCCACCTAAAGTCCCCGTTACAGTCACTGTCCATCAGTGAGTAGTAAGATGCTATATGATCTCTACTAGTCTTCTCTGTTTTGTACAGTACTCCCCATGCACAACCGACCCCGCGCATTATACATGCTAAACTTAATGCCCTCATTCTTTCTCCCCACACTTATTACTCCCTTCAGACTCACCCTGCACAGTGCTTTTTCCTTTGGTTACTTTTAGTCAACTCCCGGGTTCTGTGAGTCTGCTGCTGTTTTTTTACTTCAGTTTTTCTTTGTTGTTATACTCCACACATGAGTGACATCACTTGGTACTTGCCTTTATACGCCTGCCCTATTTTTCTGAACATACTACCGTCATGCTCCATCCACGTCATTGCTAATGGTAGTATTTGTTTTCTTCTTAAGGCTGCTTACTGCACTTTTTAAACTGGAATTCATTCTTCTTTTTGTTTGTAGTTTTGCAATGTGTTTTCACCATTGCTCTCCTTGTTATGAGCAGTAGCTTTGTGCTAATCGATATGTACCTATAACTATCTATCTCTCTGTCTATCTATTTATCAATCACTCAATCAATCATCCTTTTTTCTGTCCATTTGTCCATGTGTGCAGAACAGTTAACCATATACCCTATATCACTTTCCTACACTATGCTCCCAAAAATCCTGCAAAGTATCTAGGCTGCAGAGGGAGCACTTGGTTCACCGAGACACTTGCAGTTTGAGTCGGCCTCGTGTACCTACAAAACCAGGAAATGGTTGTGCTGGGACTTGGAAATGTGTCTCTATCCTCTGTCCTCTTTCATCTCCTTCTAATTGCTGTCCGTATTTAGCCACATTCATTGACTAAGGGCTCCCTGAAGATCTCAAGTATCATTCCTCTGGGCCTGTTGTCGACAGAAAAGTCAACTTTTTGCTTCGCTCACCACCATGTTTGAAGGACATCAGCGTGATCACCGCCGATAGGACGGAGGGTCAAATAAAAAGGAACACCAATTTCAAGACTGAGCAGTTGGGAGCTAACAGTGTATTGTGGAGTGACGTGTTTACTTGAGTGTCCAAACTTCCCTCTTTAGGTGGTTATTAGATTTTCACATTCGTGAACATCATAAAATCCACTGATTTCAAAGGCCCAGATGCTTATTATTACAGCAACTCAGTTGTTGAGGTTAAAGAAAATGAGAAGTATGTTGCTGCACCACTAAATCTATGGCTGGGAACTGTTGAAACCAAACAATAATAATTCACGGTGGCCAGATAGGGCTATTTTCTGCTGACTGTCTCTGGGGACTCAAACAGAAACCATTTGCTTGATTGTTTGATTTTCCGTTCACTCGTGTAGGGTACTTGTCCACACACCTTCGGCTTGTAGTTTGTCTGTGTCCTTGGATCTCAAGTGAGTCTCCTGTAAGTAAGCACGTAGGTGTCTTGAGTTTTCATCCCTTCTTTTATCCCTGTGTCTTGTTTGCAGCACTCATTGCCTGACCTTTTATTCTGATGATTCAGAGCTGTGCACTTATTGCACTTAAAGAATATTTTTTATCATTTATCTACAATCACGTGAAGAACATTATGTTTACTATGCTCCCCCCTTCACCAAGTCCCCCCGAAAAACCTCTTCAGTCACTGTCGATCAGCGTAGTTGGATGCTGTAGACCCCTTCAACATGTCCCCCCCAAAAGTCCCCGTTACAGTCACTGTCCATCAGTGAGTAGTAAGATGCTATATGATCTCTACTAGTCTTCTCTGTGTTGTACAGAACTCCCCATGCACACCCGACCCCGCGCATTATACATGCTAAACTTAATGACCCCATTCTTTCTCCCCACACTTAACCCTCCCTTCAGACTCACCCTGCCCAGTCCTTTTTCCTTTGGTTACTTTTAGTCAACTCTCGGGTTCTGTGAGTCTGCTGCTGTTTTTTTACTTCAGTTTTTCTTTGTTGTTATACTCCACACATGAGTGAAATCACTTGGTTCTTGCCTTTATCCGCCTGCCCTATTTTTCTGAACATACTACCGTCTTGCTCCATCCACGTCATTGCAAATGGTAGTATTTGTTTTCTTCTTAAGGCTGCTTACTGCACTTTTTAAACTGGATTTCATTCTTCCTTTTTGTTTGTAGTTTAGCTATGTTATTCACCATTCAACTCCTGGTTATGAACAGTAGCTTTGTGTCAATCGACATGTATCTGTATCTATCTATCTAAAGGTCTGTCTGTCTATCTATGTATCTATGTATGTATATATCTATGTATCTATGTATCTATCTATGTATATATCTATCTATCTTCCTATCATCTACCTATGATGTCTATCATCTATTAATCTATGTATCTATCTATCTCTCTTTCACCTGTCGTCTGTCTACCTATCTATCTATGAAACAATCATCTTTTTGTCTGCCCATCTATCCTTATGTACAGAACAGTTAACAACATAGCCTATGTCTCTTCCCTACATTATGCTTCCAGAAATCTTGCAAGGTAACTAAGCCATAAGGAGAGCACTGTGTTCACCGATACGCTTTCAGGTAGAGTCAGCAGAGTGTGCTTACAAAACCAGTAAATGGAGGTGAAAGGACTTGAACCCGTATATTTGTCCTCTGTGCTCTTATACTTACTGCTCGCTTGTTGACTTTATTTAGCCACATTCAGTGAGTAAGTGATCCCTGAAGACCACAAGTATCATTCGTCTGGGCCTGTTTTCGACAGAAAAGTGTACTTGGCCCTTTGCACACCACCATGTTTGAGGGACATTGGCGTGATCACTGCTGATAGGTGGAGGGACAAATATGAATTAACACCTATTTCTGGACAGGAGCAGTTGGGAACAAAGAGTGTGTTGTGGAGTGAAGTGTTTATTTGAGTGTCCAAACTTCCCTCTTTAGGTGGTTATTACTTCTTTACATTCGTGAACATCATAAAAAGCAAAGATTATAAATGCACAGACGCATATTATTACAGCAATTCATTTGTTGAGGTGAGAGGAAATGAGAAGGAAGTTGCTGCACCACTAAATCTATGCCTGAGCACTGCTGAAACCAAACAAAAAGAATTCACGGTGGCTAGATAGGGCTATTTTCTACTGACTCTCTCTGGGGTCCAAAACAGAATCCATTTCTTTCTTTGTTTCTCAGTTTCACTTGTGTAGGGTACCTGTCCCCGCCCCTTCAGCTTGTGGTTTGTCTGTGTAGTTGGATCTCAAGTGAGTCTCTGGTAAGGGAGCACGTAGGTGGTCTCGAGTTTTCATCAGTTCTTCTAACCCTGTGTCTTTTGATTGGAGCACTCAAAGGCTGTACTTTTATTCTGATATTTGAGAGCTGTGCTCTTACTGCACTTTGAAATTCTTTTTGTTCTCATTAATATACAATCACATGCAGAAAATTATGTTATTCTGTCTACCCTCTTCACCAAGTCACCCCAAATCCCAGTTAAAGCCGCTCTCCGTCAGCATGTACTAAGATGCTGTAGAATCACTACATGTCTTCTCTGTGTTGTACAGCCCTACCCATGACACCCCGCCCTACATATTATGCATGCTAATACTAATGCCCCCATTCTTTTTCCCCACACTTATTACTCCCTTCCCACAAACCCTACACAGTCCCTTTCTCTTTGGTAACTGTAGGTCCACTCTCGGTTTCTGTGAGTCTGCTGCTGTCTTTTCCTTCAGTTTCTCTTTGTTATCATACTCCACACAGGAGTTAAATCATTTGGTACATGTATTTCTCCGCCTGGCCTATTTGACTGAGCATAATACCCTCTAGCTCCATCCACGTTATTGCAAATGATAGGATTTGTTTTCTTCTTATGGCTGCTTACTGCACTTTTTAAACTGGATTTCATTCTTCTTTTTTGTTTGTAGTTTTGCAATGTGCTTTCACCATTGCTCTCCTTGTTATGAGCAGTAGCTTTGTGCTAATCGATATGTACCTATATCTATCTATCTCTCTGTCTATCTATTTATCAATCACTCAATCAATCATCCTTTTGTCTGTCCAACTGTCCATGTGTGCAGAACAGTTAACCATATACCCTATATCACTTTCCTACACTATGCTCCCAAAAATCCTGCAGAGTATCTAGGCTGCAGAGGGAGCACTGGGTTCACCGAGACACTTGCAGTTTGAGTCGGCCGCATTTAAATACAAAACCAGGAAATGGTTGTGCTGGGACTTGGACCCGTGTCTCTATCCTCTGTCCTCTTTCATCTCCTTCTAACTTGCTGTCCGTATTTAGCCACATTCATTGACTAAGGGCTCCCTGAAGATCTCAAGTATCATTCCTCTGGGCCTGTTGTCGACAGAAAAGTCAACTTGTTGCTTCGCTCACCACCATGTTTGAAGGACATCAGCGTGATCACCGCCGATAGGACGGAGGGTCAAATAAAAAGGAACACCAATTTCTAGACAGGAGCAGTTGGGAGCTAACAGTGTATTGTGAAGTGACGTGTTTATTTGAGTGTCCAAACTTCCCTCTTTAGGTGGTTATTAGATTTTCACATTCGTGAACATCATAAAATCCACTGATTTCAAAGGCCCAGATGCTTATTATTACAGCAACTCAGTTGTTGAGGTGAGAGAAAATGAGAAGTATGTTGCTGCACCACTAAATCTATGGCTGGGAACTGTTGAAACCAAACAAAAAGAATTCACGGTGGCCAGATAGGGCTATTTTCTGCTGACTGTCTCTGGGGACTCAAACAGAATCCATTTGCTTGATTGTTTGATTTTCCGTTTCACTCGTGTAGGGTACTTGTCCACACACCTTCGGCTTGTAGTTTGTCTGTGTCCTTGGATCTCAAGTGAGTCTCCTGTAAGTAAGCACGTAGGTGTCTTGAGTTTTCATCCCTTCTTTTATCCCTGTGTCTTTTGTTTGCAGCACTCAGTGCCTGAAATTTTATTCTGATTATTCAGAGCTGTGCACTTATTGCACTTAAAGAATATTTTTTATCATTTATCTACAATCACGTGAAGAACATTATGTTTACTATGCTCCCCCCTTCACCAAGTGCCCCCGAAAAACCTCTTCAGTCACTGTCGATCAGCGTAGTTGGATGCTGTAGACCCCTTCACCATGTCCCCCACAAAAGTCCCCGTTACAGTCACTGTCCATCAGTGAGTAGTAAGATGCTATATGATCTCTACTAGTCTTCTCTGTGTTGTACAGTTCTCCCCATGCACACCCGACCCCGCGCATTATACATGCTAAACTTAATGACCCCATTCTTTCTCCCCACACTTAACCCTCCCTTCAGACTCACCCTGCCCAGTCCTTTTTCCTTTGGTTACTTTTAGTCAACTCTCGGGTTCTGTGAGTCTGCTGCTGTTTTTTTACTTCAGTTTTTCTTTGTTGTTATACTCCACACATGAGTGAAATCACTTGGTACTTGCCTTTATCCGCCTGCCCTATTTTTCTGAACATACTACCGTCTTGCTCCATCCACGTCATTGCAAATGGTAGTATTTGTTTTCTTCTTAAGGCTGCTTACTGCACTTTTTAAACTGGATTTCATTCTTCCTTTTTGTTTGTAGTTTAGCTATGTTATTCACCATTCAACTCCTGGTTATGAACAGTAGCTTTGTGTCAATCAACATGTATCTGTATCTATCTATCTAAAGGTCTGTCTGTCTATCTATGTATCTATGTATGTATATATCTATGTATCTATGTATCTATCTATGTATATATCTATCTATCTTCCTATCATCTATCTATGATGTCTATCATCTATTAATCTATGTACCTATCTATCTCTCTTTCACCTGTCGTCTGTCTACCTATCTATCTATGAAACAATCATCTTTTTGTCTGCCCATCTATCCTTATGTACAGAACAGTTAACAACATAGCCTATGTCTCTTCCCTACATTATGCTTCCAGAAATCTTGCAAGGTAACTAAGCCATAAGGAGAGCACTGTGTTCACCGATACGCTTTCAGGTAGAGTCAGCAGAGTGTGCTTACAAAACCAGTAAATGGAGGTGAAAGGACTTGAACCCGTATCTTTGTCCTCTGTCCTCTTATACTTCCTGCTCGCTTGTTGACTTTATTTAGCCACATTCAGTGAGTAAGTGATCCCTGAAGACCACAAGTATCCTTCGTCTTTGCCTGTTTTCGACAGAAAAGTGTACTTGGCCCTTTGCACACCACCATGTTTGAGGGACATTGGCGTGATCACTGCTGATAGGTGGAGGGACAAATATGAATTAACACCTATTTCTGGACAGGAGCAGTTGGAAACAAAGAGTGTGTTGTGGAGTGACGTGTTTATTTGAGTGTCCAAACTTCCCTCTTTAGGTGGTTATTAATTCTTTACATTCGTGAACATCATAAAAAGCAAAGATTATAAATGCACAGACGCATATTATTACAGCAATTCATTTGTTGAGGTGAGAGGAAATGAGATGGAAGTTGCTGCACCACTAAATCTATGCCTGAGCACTGCTGAAACCAGACAAAAAGAATTCAAGGTGGCTTGATAGGGCTATTTTCTACTGACTCTCTCTGGGGTCCAAAACAGAATCCATTTCTTTCTTTGTTTCTCAGTTTCACTTGTGTAGGGTACCTGTCCCCGCCCCTTCAGCTTGTGGTTTGTCTGTGTCCTTGGATCTCAAGTGAGTCTCCAGTAAGGGAGCACGTAGGTGGTCTTGAGTTTTCATCAGTTCTTCTAACCCTGTGTCTTTTGTTTGGAGCACTCAAAGGCTGTACTTTTATTCTGATATTTGAGAGCTGTGCTCTTACTGCACTTTGAAATTCTTTCTGTTCTCATTAATATACAATCACATGCAGAACATTATGTTATTCTGTCTACCCTCTTCACCAAGTCACCCCAATCCCAGTTACAGCCGCTCTCCGTCATCATGTACTAAGATGCTGTAGAATCACTACATGTCTTCTCTGTGTTGTACAGCCCTACCCATGACACCCCACCCTACACATTATACATGCTAATTCTAATGCCCCATTCTTTTTCCCCGCACTTATTACTCCCTTCCCACAAACCCAACACAGTCCCTTTCTCTTTGGTAACTGTAGGTCCACTCTCGGGTTCTGTGAGTCTGCTGCTGTCTTTTCCTTCAGTTTCTCTTTGTTGTCATACTCCACACATGAGTGAAATCATTTGGTACATGTATTTCTCCGCCTGGCCTATTTGACTGAGCATAATACCCTCTAGCTCCATCCACGTTATTGCAAATGATAGGATTTGTTTTCTTCTTATGGCTGCTTACTGCACTTTTTAAACTGGATTTAATTCTTCTTTTTTGTTTGTAGTTTTGCAATGTGCTTTCACCATTGCTCTCCTTGTTATGAGCAGTAGCTTTGTGCTAATCGATATGTACCTATATCTATCTATCTCTCTATCTATTTATCAATCACTCAATCAATCATCCTTTTGTCTGTCCATCTGTCCATGTGTACAGAACAGTTAACCATATACCCTATATCACTTTCCTACACTATGCTCCCAAAAATCCTGCAAAGTATCTAGGCTGCAGAGGGAGCACTGGGTTCACCGAGACACTTGCAGTTTGAGTCGGCCGCGTTTACCTACAAAACCAGGAAATGGTTGTGCTGGGACTTGGACCCGTGTCTCTATCCTCTGTCCTCTTTCATCTCCTTCTAACTTGCTGTCTGTATTTAGCTACATTCATTGACTAAGGGCTCCCTGAAGATCTCAAGTATCATTCCTCTGGGCCTGTTGTCGACAGAAAAGTCAACTTGTTGCTTCGCTCACCACCATGTTTGAAGGACATCAGCGTGATCACCACCGATAGGACGGAGGGTCAAATAAAAAGGAACACCAATTTCTAGACAGGAGCAGTTGGGAGCTAACAGTGTATTGTGGAGTGACGTGTTTATTTGAGTGTCCAAACTTCCCTCTTTAGGTGGTTATTAGATTTTCACATTCGTGAACATCATAAAACCCACTGATTTCAAAGGCCCAGATGCTTATTATTACAGCAACTCAGTTGTTGAGGTGAGAGAAAATGAGAAGTATGTTGCTGCACCACTAAATCTATGGCTGGGAACTGTTGAAACCAAACAAAAAGAATTCACGGTGGCCAGATAGGGCTTTTTTCTGCTGACTGTCTCTGGGGACTCAAACAGAATCCATTTGCTTGATTGTTTGATTTTCCGTTTCACTCGTGTAAGGTACTTGTCCACACACCTTCGGCTTGTAGTTTGTCTGTGTCCTTGGATCTCAAGTGAGTCTCCTGTAAGTAAGCACGTAGGTGTCTTGAGTTTTCATCCCTTCTTTTATCCCTGTGTCTTTTGTTTGCAGCACTCAGTGCCTGAAATTTTATTCTGATGATTCAGAGCTGTGCACTTATTGCACTTAAAGAATATTTTTTATCATTTATCTACAATCACGTGAAGAACATTATGTTTACTATGCTCCCCCCTTCACCAAGTCCCCCCGAAAAACCTCTTCAGTCACTGTCGATCAGCGTAGTTGGATGCTGTAGACCCCTTCACCATGTCCCCCACAAAAGTCCCCGTTACAGTCACTGTCCATCAGTGAGTAGTAAGATGCTATATGATCTCTACTAGTCTTCTCTGTGTTGTACAGTACTCCCCATGCACACCCGACCCCGCGCATTATACATGCTAAACTTAATGACCCCATTCTTTCTCCCCTCACTAAACCCTCCCTTCAGACTCACCCTGCCCAGTCCTTTTTCCTTTGGTTACTTTTAGTCAACTCTCGGGTTCTGTGAGTCTGCTGCTGTTTTTTTACTTCAGTTTTTCTTTGTTGTTATACTCCACACATGAGTGAAATCACTTGGTACTTGCCTTTATCCGCCTGCCCTATTTTTCTGAACATACTACCGTCTTGCTCCATCCACGTCATTGCAAATGGTAGTATTTGTTTTCTTCTTAAGGCTGCTTACTGCACTTTTTAAACTGGATTTCATTCTTCCTTTTTGTTTGTAGTTTAGCTATGTTATTCACCATTCAACTCCTGGTTATGAACAGTAGCTTTGTGTCAATCGACATGTATCTGTATCTATCTATCTAAAGGTCTGTCTGTCTATCTATGTATCTATGTATGTATATATCTATGTATCTATGTATCTATCTATGTATCTATCTATCTTCCAATCATCTATCTATGATGTCTATCATCTATTAATCTATGTACCTATCTATCTCTCTTTCACCTGTCGTCTGTCTACCTATCTATCTATGAAACAATCATCTTTTTGTCTGCCCATCTATCCTTAGGTACAGAACAGTTAACAACATAGCCTATGTCTCTTCCCTACATTATGCTTCCAGAAATCTTGCAAGGTAACTAAGCCATAATGAGAGCACTGTGTTCACCAATACGCTTTCAGGTAGAGTCAGCAGAGTGTGCTTACAAAACCAGTAAATGGAGGTGAAAGGACTTGAACCCGTATCTTTGTCCTCTGTCCTCTTATACTTCCTGCTCGCTTGTTGACTTTATTTAGCCACATTCAGTGAGTAAGTGATCCCTGAAGACCACAAGTATCATTCGTCTGGGCCTGTTTTCGACAGAAAAGTGTACTTGGCCCTTTGCACACCACCATGTTTGAGGGACATTGGCGTGATCACTGCTGATAGGTGGAGGGACAAATATGAATTAACACCTATTTCTGGACAGGAGCAGTTGGGACCAAAGAGTGTGTTGTGGAGTGAAGTGTTTATTTGAGTGTCCAAACTTCCCTCTTTAGGTGGTTATTAATTCTTTACATTCGTGAACATCATAAAAAGCAATGATTATAAATGCGCAGACGCATATTATTACAGCAATTCATTTGTTGAGGTGAGAGGAAATGAGAAGGAAGTTGCTGCACCACTAAATCTATGCCTGAGCACTGCTGAAACCAGACAAAAAGAATTCAAGGTGGCTAGATAGGGCTATTTTCTACTGACTCTCTCTGGGGTCCAAAACAGAATCCATTTCTTTCTTTGTTTCTCAGTTTCACTTGTGTAGGGTACCTATCCCCGCCCCTTCAGCTTGTGGTTTGTCTGTGTCCTTGGATCTCAAGTGAGTCTCCAGTAAGGGAGCACGTAGGTGGTCTTGAGTTTTCATCAGTTCTTCTAACCCTGTGTCTTTTGATTGGAGCACTCTAAGTCTGTACATTTATTCTGATATTTGAGAGCTGTGCTCTTACTGCACTTTGAAATTCTTTTTGTTCTCATTAATATACAATCACATGCAGAAAATTATGTTATTCTGTCTACCCTCTTCAAAAAGTCACCCCAAATCCCAGTTACAGCCGCTCTCCGTCAGCATGTACTAAGATGCTGTAGAATCACTACATGTCTTCTCTGTGTTGTACAGCCCTACCCATGACACCCCACCCTAAACATTATACATGCTAATACTAATGCCCCCATTCTTTTTCCCCGCACTTATTACTCCCTTCCCACAAACCCAACACAGTCCCTTTCTCTTTGGTATCTGTAGGTCCACTCTCGGGTTCTGTGAGTCTGCTGCTGTCTTTTCCTTCAGTTTCTCTTTGTTATCATACTCCACACCTGAGTGAAATCATTTGGGACATGTATTTCTCCACCTGGCCTATTTGACTGAGCATAATACCTTCTACCTCCATCCACGTTATTGCAAATGATAGGATTTGTTTTCTTCTTATGGCTGCTTACTGCACTTTTTAAACTGGATTTAATTCTTCTTTTTTGTTTGTAGTTTTGCAATGTGCTTTCACCATTGCTCTCCTTGTTATGAGCAGTAGCTTTGTGCTAATCGATATGTACGTATATCTATCTATCTCTCTGTCTATCTTTTTATCAATCACTCAATCAATCATCCTTTTGTCTGTCCATCTGTCCATGTGTGCAGAACAGTTAACCAGATACCCTATATCACTTTCCTACACTATGCTCCCAAAAATCCTGCAAAGTATCTAGGCTGCAGAGGGAGCACTGGGTTCACCGAGACACTTGCAGTTTGAGTCGGCCGCGTTTACCTACAAAACCAGGAAATGGTTGTGCTGGGACTTGGACCCGTGTCTCTATCCTCTGTCCTCTTTCATCTCCTTCTAAATTGCTGTCCGTATTTAGCCACATTCATTGACTAAGGGTTCCCTGAAGATCTCAAGTATCATTCCTCTGGGCCTGTTGTCGACAGAAAAGTCAACTTGTTGCTTCACTCACCACCATGTTTGAAGGACATCAGCGTGATCACCGCCGAACGGACGGAGGGTCAAATAAAAAGGAACACCAATTTCTAGACAGGAGCAGTTGGGAGCTAACAGTGTATTGTGGAGTGACGGGTTTATTTGAGTGTCCAAACTTCCCTCTTTATGTGGTTATTAGATTTTCACATTCGTGAACATCATAAAATCCACTGATTTCAAAGGCCCAGATGCTTATTATTACAGCAACTCAGTTGTTGAGGTGAGAGAAAATGAGAAGTATGTTGCTGCACCACTAAATCTATCGCTGGGAACTGATGAAACCAAAAAAAAATAATTCACAGTGGTCAGATAGGGCTATTTTCTGCTGACCCTCTCTGGGGACTCAAACAGAATCCATTTGTTTGATAGTTTGTTTTTCAGATTCACTCGTGTAAGGTACTTGTCCACACACCTGCTTGTAGTTTGTCTTTGTCCTTGGATCTCAAGTGAGTCTCCTGTAAGTAAGCACGTAGGTGTCTTGAGTTTTCATCCCTTCTTTTATCCCTGTGTCTTTGGTTTGCAGCACTCAGTGCATGACCTTTTATTCTGATGATTCAGAGCTGTACATTTATTGCACTTAAAGAATTTTTTTATCATTAATCTACAAATCACGTGAAGAACATTATGTTTACTATGCATCCCCCCCTCACCAAGTCACCCCGAAAAACCTCTTCATTCGCTGTCTATCAGCATAGTTGAATGCTGTGGATCCCTTCAACATGTCCGCCCCCACAGACCCGTTACAGTAATTTTCCATCAGAGTAGTAAGATGCTATATGATCTCTACTAGTCTTCTCTGTGTTGTACAGTACTCCCCATGCACACCCGACCCCACGCATTATTCATGATATTCCCAATTACCACTATTCTTTCTCCCCACACTTATCCCTCCCTTCAGACTCACCCTGCCTTGTCCATTTCCCTTTGGTAACTTTTAGTCAACTCTCGGATTCTGTGAGAGTGCTGCTGTTTTTTTCCTTCAGTTTCTCTTTGTTGTTTTACTCCACACATGAGTGAAATCACTTGGTACTTGTCTTTCTCCGCCTGGCCTATTTCTCTGAACGTACTACCGTCTACCTCCATCCACGTCATTGCCAATGGTAGTGTTTGTTTTCTTCTTAAGGCTGCTTACTGCAATTTTAAACTGGATTTCATTCTTCCTTTTTGTTTGTAGATTAGCTATGTTATTCACCATTCAACTCCTATTTATGAACAATAGCTTTGTGTCAGTCGATATGTATCTGTATCTATCTATCTAACTGACTGTCTGTCTATCTATGTATCTATGTATGTAAGTATGTATGTATGTATCTATGGATCTATCTTTCTATCTATCTATCTTCCTATCATCAATCCATGATGTCTATCATCTATCAGTCTATGTACCTATCTATCTTTCTTTCATCTGTCGTCTGTCTACCTATCTATCTATGAATCAATCACCTTTTTGTCTGCCCACTTATCCTCCTGTACAGAACAGTTAACAACATAGCTTATGTCTCTTTCCTACATTATGCTTCCAGAAATCTTGCAAGGTAGCTAAGCCATTAGGAGAGCACTGTGTTCACCGATACACTTTCAGGTAGAGTCAGCCGCGTGTGCTTACAAAACCAGTAAATGGAGGTGAAAGGACTTGAACCCGTATCTCTGTCCTCTGTCCTCTTATAATTCCTGCTCGCTTGGTGACTTTATTTAGCCATATTCAGTGAGTAAGTGATCCCTGAAGACAAAAAGTATCCTTCGTCTGGGCCTGTTTATGACAGAAAAGTGTACTTGGTCCTTTGCACACCACCATGTTTGAGGGACGTCGGTGTGATCACTGCTGATAGGTGGAGGGACAAATATAAAGGAACACCTATTTCTGGACAGGAGCATTTGGGAAATAAGAGTGTGTAGTGGAGTGAAGTGTTTATTTGAGGGTCCAAACGTCCCTCTTTAGATGGTTATTACTTCTTTACATTCGTGAACATCATAAAAAGCAAAGATTATAAATGCGCAGACGCATATTATTACAGCAATTCATTTGTTGAGGTGGGAGGAAATGAGAAGGAAGTTGCTGCACCACGAAATCTATGCCTGAGCACTGCTGAAACAAAACAAAAAGAATTCACGGTGGCTAGATTGGGCTATTTTCTACTGACTCTCTCTGGGGACTCAAACAGAATCCATTTGTTTGCTTGTTTCTCAGTTTCACTTGTATAGGGTACCTGTCCCTGCCCCTTCAGCTTGTAGTTTGTCTGTGTCCTTGGATCTCAAGTGAGTCTCCAGAAAGGGAGCACGTAGGTGGTCTTGAGTTTTCATCAGTTCTTCTAACCCTGTGTCTTTTGATTGGAGCACTCAAAGCCTGTACTTTTATTCTGATATTTGAGAGCAGTGCTCTTACATCAGTTTGAAATTTTCTTTGTTCTCATTAATATACAATCACATGCAGAACATTATGTTTTCCAGTCTACCCTCTTCAGCAAGCCCCCCCACAAATCCCAGTTACAGTCGCTGTCCGTCAGCATGTACTAAGATGCTGTAGAATCACTACATGTCTTCTCTGTGTTGTACAGCCCTACCCATGACCCCCACCCTACACATTAAACATGCTAATCGTAATGCCCCCATTCTTTTTCCTCGCCCTTATTACTCCCTTCCCACAAACGCTACCCAGTCCCTTTCTCTTTGATAACTGTTAGTCCACTCTCGGCTTCTGTGAGTCTGCTGCTGTCTTTTCCTTCAGTTTTTCTTTGTTATCATACTCCACACATGAGTGAAATCATTTGGTACATGTATTTCTCCGCCTGGCCTGTTTGACTTAGCATAATAACCTCTACCTCCATCCACGTTATTGCAAATGATAGGATTTGTTTTCTTCTTATGGCTGCTTACTGCACTTTTTAAACTGGATTTCATTCTTCTTTTTTGTTTGTAGTTTCGCTATGTGCTTTCACCATTGTTCTCCTGGTAATGAGCAGTAGCTTTGTGTTAGTCGATATGTACCTATATCGATCTATCTGTCTGTCTATCTATTTATCAATCAATCAATCAACTTTTTGTCTGCCCATCTGTCCTTGTGTACAGAACAGTTAACCACATATCCTATATCACTTTCCTACACTATGCTTCCAAAAATCTTGCAAAGTATCTAGGCTGTAGAGAGAGCACTGGATTCACCGAGAGCCTTGCAGGTCGAGACGGCCACGTGTACCTACAAAACCAGGAAATGGTTGTGCCGGGACTTGAACCCTTGTCTCTGTCCTCTGTCCTCTTTCATCTCCTTCTAATTTGCTGTCTGTAATTAGCCACATTCATTGACTAAGTGCTCCCTGAAGACCACAAGTATCATTCCTCTGGGCCTGTTGTCGACAGAAAAGTAAACTTGTTGCTTTGCTCACCACCATGTTTGAAGGACATCAGCGTGATCACCACCGATAGGACGGAGGGTCAAATAGAAAGGAACACCAATTTCTAGACAGGAGCAGTTGGGAGCCAAGAGTGTATTGTGGAGTGACGTGTTTATTTGAGTGTCCAAACTTCCCTCTTTAGGTGGTTATTAGATCTTCTCAGTCGTGAAATCATGAAACCCACTGATTTCAATGGCCCAGATGCTTATTATTACAGCAACTCAGTTGTTGAGGTGAGGGAAAATGAGAAGTATGTTGCTGCACCACTAAATCTATCGCTGGGAACTGATGAAACCAAAAAAAATAATTCACGGTGGTCAGATAGGGCTATTTTCTGCTGACCCTCTCTGGGGACTCAAACAGAATCCATTTGTTTGATAGTTTGTTTTTCAGATTCACTCGTGTAAGGTACTTGTCCACACACCTGCTTGTAGTTTGTCTTTGTCCTTGGATCTCAAGTGAGTCTCCTGTAAGTAAGCACGTAGCTGTCTTGAGTTTTTATCCCTTCTTTTAACCCTGTGTCTTTTGTTTGCAGCACTCAGTGCATGACCTTTTATTCTGATGATTCAGAGCTGTACATTTATTGCACTTAAAGAATTTTTTTATCATTAATCTACAAATCACGTGAAGAACATTATGTTTACTATGCATCACCCCCTCACCAAGTCCCCCCGAAAAACCTCTTCAGTCGCTGTCTATCAGCGTAGTTGAATGCTGTGGATCCCTTCACCATGTCCGCCCCCACAGACCCGTTACAGTAATTTTCCATCAGTGAATAGTAAGATGCTATATGATCTCTACTAGTCTTCTCTGTGTTGTACAGTACTCCCCATGCACACCCGACCCCACGCATTATTCATGCTATTCCCAATTACCACTATTCTTTCTCCCCACACTTATCCCTCCCTTCAGACTCACCCTGCCTTGTCCTTTTCCCTTTGGTAACTTTTAGTCAACTCTCGGATTCTGTGAGAGTGCTGCTGTTTTTTTCCTTCAGTTTCTCTTTGTTGTTTTACTCCACACATGAGTGAAATCACTTGGTACTTGTCTTTCTCCGCCTGGCCTTTTTCTCTGAACGTACTACCGTCTAGCTCCATCCACGTCATTGCCAATGGTAGTGTTTGTTTTCTTCTTAAGGCTGCTTACTGCAATTTTAAACTGGATTTCATTCTTCCTTTTTGTTTGTAGATTAGCTATGTTATTCACCATTCAACTCCTATTTATGAACAATAGCTTTGTGTCAGTCGATATGTATCTGTATCTATCTATCTAACTGTCTGTCTGTCTATCTATGTATCTATGTATGTAAGTATGTATGTATGTATCTATGGATCTATCTTTCTATCTATCTATCTTCCTATCATCAATCTATGATGTCTATCATCTATCAGTCTATGTACCTATCTATCTTTCTTTCATCTGTCGTCTGTCTACCTATCTATCTATGAATCAATCACCTTTTTGTCTGCCCATCTATCCTCCTGTACAGAACAGTTAACAACATAGCTTATGTCTCTTTCCTACATTATGCTTCCAGAAATCTTGCAAGGTAGCTAAGCCATTAGGATAGCACTGTTTTCACCGATACACTTTCAGGTAGAGTCAGCCGCGTGTGCTTACAAAACCAGTAAATGGAGGTGAAAGGACTTGAACCCGTATCTCTGTCCTCTGTCCTCTTATACTTCCTGCTGGCTTGGTGACTTTATTTAGCCATATTCAGTGAGTAAGTGATCCCTGAAGACAAAAAGTATCCTTCGTCTGGGCCTGTTTACGACAGAAAAGTGTACTTGGTCCTTTGCACACCACCATGTTTGAGGGACGTCGGTGTGATCACTGCTGATAGGTGGAGGGACAAATATAAAGGAACACCTATTTCTGGACAGGAGCATTTGGGAAATAAGAGTGTGTAGTGGAGTGAAGTGTTTATTTGAGGGTCCAAACGTCCCTCTTTAGATGGTTATTACTTCTTTACATTCGTGAACATCATAAAAAGCAATGATTTTAAAAGCGCAGACGCCTATTATTACAGCCATTCATTTGTTGAGGTGGGAGGAAATGAGAAGGAAGTTGCTGCACCACGAAATCTATGCCTGAGCACTGCTGAAACAAAACAAAAAGAATTCACGGTGGCTAGATTGGGCTATTTTCTACTGACTCTCTCTGGGGACTCAAACAGAATCCATTTGTTTGCTTGTTTCTCAGTTTCACTTGTATAGGGTACCTGTCCCTGCCCCTTCAGCTTGTAGTTTGTCTGTGTCCTTGGATCTCAAGTGAGTCTCCAGAAAGGGAGCACGTAGGTGGTCTTGAGTTTTCATCAGTTCTTCTAACCCTGTGTCTTTTGATTGGAGCACTCAAAGCCTGTACTTTTATTCTGATATTTGAGAGCAGTGCTCTTACATCAGTTTGAAATTTTCTTTGTTCTCATTAATATACAATCACATGCAGAACATTATGTTTTCCAGTCTACCCTCTTCAGCAAGCCCCCCCACAAATCCCAGTTACAGTCGCTGTCCGTCAGCATGTACTAAGATGCTGTAGAATCACTACATGTCTTCTCTGTGTTGTACAGCCCTACCCATGACCCCCACCCTACACATTAAACATGCTAATCGTAATGCCCCCATTCTTTTTCCTCGCCCTTATTACTCCCTTCCCACAAACGCTACCCAGTCCCTTTCTCTTTGATAACTGTTAGTCCACTCTCGGCTTCTGTGAGTCTGCTGCTGTCTTTTCCTTCAGTTTTTCTTTGTTATCATACTCCACACATGAGTGAAATCATTTGGTACATGTATTTCTCCGCCTGGCCTGTTTGACTTAGCATAATAACCTCTACCTCCATCCACGTTATTGCAAATGATAGGATTTGTTTTCTTCTTATGGCTGCTTACTGCACTTTTTAAACTGGATTTCATTCTTCTTTTTTGTTTGTAGTTTCGCTATGTGCTTTCACCATTGTTCTCCTGGTAATGAGCAGTAGCTTTGTGTTAGTCGATATGTACCTATATCGATCTATCTGTCTGTCTATCTATTTATCAATCAATCAATCAACTTTTTGTCTGCCCATCTGTCCTTGTGTACAGAACAGTTAACCACATATCCTATATCACTTTCCTACACTATGCTTCCAAAAATCTTGCAAAGTATCTAGGCTGTAGAGAGAGCACTGGATTCACCGAGAGCCTTGCAGGTCGAGACGGCCACGTGTACCTACAAAACCAGGAAATGGTTGTGCCGGGACTTGAACCCTTGTCTCTGTCCTCTGTCCTCTTTCATCTCCTTCTAATTTGCTGTCTGTAATTAGCCACATTCATTGACTAAGTGCTCCCTGAAGACCACAAGTATCATTCCTCTGGGCCTGTTGTCGACAGAAAAGTAAACTTGTTGCTTTGCTCACCACCATGTTTGAAGGACATCAGCGTGATCACCACCGATAGGACGGAGGGTCAAATAGAAAGGAACACCAATTTCTAGACAGGAGCAGTTGGGAGCCAAGAGTGTATTGTGGAGTGACGTGTTTATTTGAGTGTCCAAACTTCCCTCTTTAGGTGGTTATTAGATCTTCTCAGTCGTGAAATCATGAAACCCACTGATTTCAATGGCCCAGATGCTTATTATTACAGCAACTCAGTTGTTGAGGTGAGGGAAAATGAGAAGTATGTTGCTGCACCACTAAATCTATCGCTGGGAACTGATGAAACCAAAAAAAATAATTCACGGTGGTCAGATAGGGCTATTTTCTGCTGACCCTCTCTGGGGACTCAAACAGAATCCATTTGTTTGATAGTTTGTTTTTCAGATTCACTCGTGTAAGGTACTTGTCCACACACCTGCTTGTAGTTTGTCTTTGTCCTTGGATCTCAAGTGAGTCTCCTGTAAGTAAGCACGTAGCTGTCTTGAGTTTTTATCCCTTCTTTTAACCCTGTGTCTTTTGTTTGCAGCACTCAGTGCATGACCTTTTATTCTGATGATTCAGAGCTGTACATTTATTGCACTTAAAGAATTTTTTTATCATTAATCTACAAATCACGTGAAGAACATTATGTTTACTATGCATCACCCCCTCACCAAGTCCCCCCGAAAAACCTCTTCAGTCGCTGTCTATCAGCGTAGTTGAATGCTGTGGATCCCTTCACCATGTCCGCCCCCACAGACCCGTTACAGTAATTTTCCATCAGTGAATAGTAAGATGCTATATGATCTCTACTAGTCTTCTCTGTGTTGTACAGTACTCCCCATGCACACCCGACCCCACGCATTATTCATGCTATTCCCAATTACCACTATTCTTTCTCCCCACACTTATCCCTCCCTTCAGACTCACCCTGCCTTGTCCTTTTCCCTTTGGTAACTTTTAGTCAACTCTCGGATTCTGTGAGAGTGCTGCTGTTTTTTTCCTTCAGTTTCTCTTTGTTGTTTTACTCCACACATGAGTGAAATCACTTGGTACTTGTCTTTCTCCGCCTGGCCTTTTTCTCTGAACGTACTACCGTCTAGCTCCATCCACGTCATTGCCAATGGTA
The DNA here is from genome assembly GCF_030020395.1 of Manis pentadactyla. NCBI lineage: Eukaryota > Metazoa > Chordata > Mammalia > Pholidota > Manidae > Manis > Manis pentadactyla. The sequence goes on along the minus strand of NC_080027.1, from coordinate 4,022,429 downwards.
GTGTTTGTTTTCTTCTTAAGGCTGCTTACTGCAATTTTAAACTGGATTTCATTCTTCCTTTTTGTTTGTAGATTAGCTATGTTATTCACCATTCAACTCCTATTTATGAACAATAGCTTTGTGTCAGTCGATATGTATCTGTATCTATCTATCTAACTGTCTGTCTGTCTATCTATGTATCTATGTATGTAAGTATGTATGTATGTATCTATGGATCTATCTTTCTATCTATCTATCTTCCTATCATCAATCTATGATGTCTATCATCTATCAGTCTATGTACCTATCTATCTTTCTTTCATCTGTCGTCTGTCTACCTATCTATCTATGAATCAATCACCTTTTTGTCTGCCCATCTATCCTCCTGTACAGAACAGTTAACAACATAGCTTATGTCTCTTTCCTACATTATGCTTCCAGAAATCTTGCAAGGTAGCTAAGCCATTAGGAGAGCACTGTTTTCACCGATACACTTTCAGGTAGAGTCAGCCGCGTGTGCTTACAAAACCAGTAAATGGAGGTGAAAGGACTTGAACCCGTATCTCTGTCCTCTGTCCTCTTATACTTCCTGCTGGCTTGGTGACTTTATTTAGCCATATTCAGTGAGTAAGTGATCCCTGAAGACAAAAAGTATCCTTCGTCTGGGCCTGTTTACGACAGAAAAGTGTACTTGGTCCTTTGCACACCACCATGTTTGAGGGACGTCGGTGTGATCACTGCTGATAGGTGGAGGGACAAATATAAAGGAACACCTATTTCTGGACAGGAGCATTTGGGAAATAAGAGTGTGTAGTGGAGTGAAGTGTTTATTTGAGGGTCCAAACGTCCCTCTTTAGATGGTTATTACTTCTTTACATTCGTGAACATCATAAAAAGCAATGATTTTAAAAGCGCAGACGCCTATTATTACAGCCATTCATTTGTTGAGGTGGGAGGAAATGAGAAGGAAGTTGCTGCACCACGAAATCTATGCCTGAGCACTGCTGAAACAAAACAAAAAGAATTCACGGTGGCTAGATTGGGCTATTTTCTACTGACTCTCTCTGGGGACTCAAACAGAATCCATTTGTTTGCTTGTTTCTCAGTTTCACTTGTATAGGGTACCTGTCCCTGCCCCTTCAGCTTGTAGTTTGTCTGTGTCCTTGGATCTCAAGTGAGTCTCCAGAAAGGGAGCACGTAGGTGGTCTTGAGTTTTCATCAGTTCTTCTAACCCTGTGTCTTTTGATTGGAGCACTCAAAGCCTGTACTTTTATTCTGATATTTGAGAGCAGTGCTCTTACATCAGTTTGAAATTTTCTTTGTTCTCATTAATATACAATCACATGCAGAACATTATGTTTTCCAGTCTACCCTCTTCAGCAAGCCCCCCCCCAAATCCCAGTTACAGTCGCTGTCCGTCAGCATGTACTAAGATGCTGTAGAATCACTACATGTCTTCTCTGTGTTGTACAGCCCTACCCATGACCCCCACCCTACACATTAAACATGCTAATCGTAATGCCCCCATTCTTTTTCCTCGCCCTTATTACTCCCTTCCCACAAACGCTACCCAGTCCCTTTCTCTTTGATAACTGTTAGTCCACTCTCGGGTTCTGTGAGTCTGCTGCTGTCTTTTCCTTCAGTTTTTCTTTGTTATCATACTCCACACATGAGTGAAATCATTTGGTACATGTATTTCTCCGCCTGGCCTGTTTGACTGAGCATAATAACCTCTACCTCCAGCCACGTTATTGCAAATGATAGGATTTGTTTTCTTCTTAAGGCTGCTTACTGCACTTTTTAAACTGGATTTCATTCTTCTTTTTTGTTTGTAGTTTCGCTATGTGCTTTCACCATTGTTCTCCTGGTAATGAGCAGTAGCTTTGTGTTAGTCGATATGTACCTATATCGATCTATCTGTCTGTCTATCTATTTATCAATCAATCAATCAACTTTTTGTCTGCCCATCTGTCCTTGTGTACAGAACAGTTAACCACATATCCTATATCACTTTCCTACACTATGCTTCCAAAAATCTTGCAAAGTATCTAGGCTGTAGAGAGAGCACTGGATTCACCGAGAGCCTTGCAGGTCGAGACGGCCACGTGTACCTACAAAACCAGGAAATGGTTGTGCCGGGACTTGAACCCTTGTCTCTGTCCTCTGTCCTCTTTCATCTCCTTCTAATTTGCTGTCTGTAATTAGCCACATTCATTGACTAAGTGCTCCCTGAAGACCACAAGTATCATTCCTCTGGGCCTGTTGTCGACAGAAAAGTAAACTTGTTGCTTTGCTCACCACCATGTTTGAAGGACATCAGCGTGATCACCACCGATAGGACGGAGGGTCAAATAGAAAGGAACACCAATTTCTAGACAGGAGCAGTTGGGAGCCAAGAGTGTATTGTGGAGTGACGTGTTTATTTGAGTGTCCAAACTTCCCTCTTTAGGTGGTTATTAGATCTTCTCAGTCGTGAAATCATGAAACCCACTGATTTCAATGGCCCAGATGCTTATTAGTACAGCAACTCAGTTGTTGAGGTGAGAGAAAATGAGAAGTATGTTGCTGCACCACTAAATCTATCGCTGGGAACTGATGAAACCAAAAAAAAATAATTCACGGTGGTCAGATAGGGCTATTTTCTGCTGACCCTCTCTGGGGACTCAAACAGAATCCATTTGTTTGATAGTTTGTTTTTCAGATTCACTCGTGTAAGGTACTTGTCCACACACCTGCTTGTAGTTTGTCTTTGTCCTTGGATCTCAAGTGAGTCTCCTGTAAGTAAGCACGTAGCTGTCTTGAGTTTTTATCCCTTCTTTTAACCCTGTGTCTTTTGTTTGCAGCACTCAGTGCATGACCTTTTATTCTGATGATTCAGAGCTGTACATTTATTGCACTTAAAGAATTTTTTTATCATTAATCTACAAATCACGTGAAGAACATTATGTTTACTATGCATCCCCCCCTCACCAAGTCCCCCCGAAAAACCTCTTCAGTCGCTGTCTATCAGCGTAGTTGAATGCTGTGGATCCCTTCACCATGTCCGCCCCCACAGACCCGTTACAGTAATTTTCCATCAGTGAGTAGTAAGATGCTATATGATCTCTACTAGTCTTCTCTGTGTTGAACAGTACTCCCCATGCACACCCGACCCCACGCATTATTCATGCTATTCCCAATTACCACTATTCTTTCTCCCCACACTTATCCCTCCCTTCAGACTCACCCTGCCTTGTCCTTTTCCCTTTGGTAACTTTTAGTCAACTCTCGGATTCTGTGAGAGTGCTGCTGTTTTTTTCCTTCAGTTTCTCTTTGTTGTTTTACTCCACACATGAGTGAAATCACTTGGTACTTGTCTTTCTCCGCCTGGCCTATTTCTCTGAACGTACTACCGTCTAGCTCCATCCACGTCATTGCCAATGGTAGTGTTTGTTTTCTTCTTAAGGCTGCTTACTGCAATTTTAAACTGGATTTCATTCTTCCTTTTTGTTTGTAGATTAGCTATGTTATTCACCATTCAACTCCTATTTATGAACAATAGCTTTGTGTCAGTCGATATGTATCTGTATCTATCTATCTAACTGTCTGTCTGTCTATCTATGTATCTATGTATGTAAGTATGTATGTATGTATCTATGGATCTATCTTTCTATCTATCTATCTTCCTATCATCAATCTATGATGTCTATCATCTATCAGTCTATGTACCTATCTATCTTTCTTTCATCTGTCGTCTGCCTACCTATCTATCTATGAATCAATCACCTTTTTGTCTGCCCATCTATCCTCCTGTACAGAACAGTTAACAACATAGCTTATGTCTCTTTCCTACATTATGCTTCCAGAAATCTTGCAAGGTAGCTAAGCCATTAGGAGAGCACTGTGTTCACCGATACACTTTCAGGTAGAGTCAGCCGCGTGTGCTTACAAAACCAGTAAATGGAGGTGAAAGGACTTGAACCCGTATCTCTGTCCTCTGTCCTCTTATACTTCCTGCTGGCTTGGTGACTTTATTTAGCCATATTCAGTGAGTAAGTGATCCCTGAAGACAAAAAGTATCCTTCGTCTGGGCCTGTTTATGACAGAAAAGTGTACTTGGTCCTTTGCACACCACCATGTTTGAGGGACGTCGGTGTGATCACTGCTGATAGGTGGAGGGACAAATATAAAGGAACACCTATTTCTGGACAGGAGCATTTGGGAAATAAGAGTGTGTAGTGGAGTGAAGTGTTTATTTGAGGGTCCAAACGTCCCTCTTTAGATGGTTATTACTTCTTTACATTCGTGAACATCATAAAAAGCAATGATTTTAAAAGCGCAGACGCCTATTATTACAGCCATTCATTTGTTGAGGTGGGAGGAAATGAGAAGGAAGTTGCTGCACCACGAAATCTATGCCTGAGCACTGCTGAAACAAAACAAAAAGAATTCACGGTGGCTAGATTGGGCTATTTTCTACTGACTCTCTCTGGGGACTCAAACAGAATCCATTTGTTTGCTTGTTTCTCAGTTTCACTTGTATAGGGTACCTGTCCCTGCCCCTTCAGCTTGTAGTTTGTCTGTGTCCTTGGATCTCAAGTGAGTCTCCAGAAAGGGAGCACGTAGGTGGTCTTGAGTTTTCATCAGTTCTTCTAACCCTGTGTCTTTTGATTGGAGCACTCAAAGCCTGTACTTTTATTCTGATATTTGAGAGCAGTGCTCTTACATCAGTTTGAAATTTTCTTTGTTCTCATTAATATACAATCACATGCAGAACATTATGTTTTCCAGTCTACCCTCTTCAGCAAGCCCCCCCCCAAATCCCAGTTACAGTCGCTGTCCGTCAGCATGTACTAAGATGCTGTAGAATCACTACATGTCTTCTCTGTGTTGTACAGCCCTACCCATGACCCCCACCCTACACATTAAACATGCTAATCGTAATGCCCCCATTCTTTTTCCTCGCCCTTATTACTCCCTTCCCACAAACGCTACCCAGTCCCTTTCTCTTTGATAACTGTTAGTCCACTCTCGGGTTCTGTGAGTCTGCTGCTGTCTTTTCCTTCAGTTTTTCTTTGTTATCATACTCCACACATGAGTGAAATCATTTGGTACATGTATTTCTCCGCCTGGCCTGTTTGACTGAGCATAATAACCTCTACCTCCAGCCACGTTATTGCAAATGATAGGATTTGTTTTCTTCTTATGGCTGCTTACTGCACTTTTTAAACTGGATTTCATTCTTCTTTTTTGTTTGTAGTTTCGCTATGTGCTTTCACCATTGTTCTCCTGGTAATGAGCAGTAGCTTTGTGTTAGTCGATATGTACCTATATCGATCTATCTGTCTGTCTATCTATTTATCAATCAATCAATCAACTTTTTGTCTGCCCATCTGTCCTTGTGTACAGAACAGTTAACCACATATCCTATATCACTTTCCTACACTATGCTTCCAAAAATCTTGCAAAGTATCTAGGCTGTAGAGAGAGCACTGGATTCACCGAGAGCCTTGCAGGTCGAGACGGCCACGTGTACCTACAAAACCAGGAAATGGTTGTGCCGGGACTTGAACCCTTGTCTCTGTCCTCTGTCCTCTTTCATCTCCTTCTAATTTGCTGTCTGTAATTAGCCACATTCATTGACTAAGTGCTCCCTGAAGACCACAAGTATCATTCCTCTGGGCCTGTTGTCGACAGAAAAGTAAACTTGTTGCTTTGCTCACCACCATGTTTGAAGGACATCAGCGTGATCACCACCGATAGGACGGAGGGTCAAATAGAAAGGAACACCAATTTCTAGACAGGAGCAGTTGGGAGCCAAGAGTGTATTGTGGAGTGACGTGTTTATTTGAGTGTCCAAACTTCCCTCTTTAGGTGGTTATTAGATCTTCTCAGTCGTGAAATCATGAAACCCACTGATTTCAATGGCCCAGATGCTTATTAGTACAGCAACTCAGTTGTTGAGGTGAGAGAAAATGAGAAGTATGTTGCTGCACCACTAAATCTATCGCTGGGAACTGATGAAACCAAAAAAAAATAATTCACGGTGGTCAGATAGGGCTATTTTCTGCTGACCCTCTCTGGGGACTCAAACAGAATCCATTTGTTTGATAGTTTGTTTTTCAGATTCACTCGTGTAAGGTACTTGTCCACACACCTGCTTGTAGTTTGTCTTTGTCCTTGGATCTCAAGTGAGTCTCCTGTAAGTAAGCACGTAGCTGTCTTGAGTTTTTATCCCTTCTTTTAACCCTGTGTCTTTTGTTTGCAGCACTCAGTGCATGACCTTTTATTCTGATGATTCAGAGCTGTACATTTATTGCACTTAAAGAATTTTTTTATCATTAATCTACAAATCACGTGAAGAACATTATGTTTACTATGCATCCCCCCCTCACCAAGTCCCCCCGAAAAACCTCTTCAGTCGCTGTCTATCAGCGTAGTTGAATGCTGTGGATCCCTTCACCATGTCCGCCCCCACAGACCCGTTACAGTAATTTTCCATCAGTGAGTAGTAAGATGCTATATGATCTCTACTAGTCTTCTCTGTGTTGAACAGTACTCCCCATGCACACCCGACCCCACGCATTATTCATGCTATTCCCAATTACCACTATTCTTTCTCCCCACACTTATCCCTCCCTTCAGACTCACCCTGCCTTGTCCTTTTCCCTTTGGTAACTTTTAGTCAACTCTCGGATTCTGTGAGAGTGCTGCTGTTTTTTTCCTTCAGTTTCTCTTTGTTGTTTTACTCCACACATGAGTGAAATCACTTGGTACTTGTCTTTCTCCGCCTGGCCTATTTCTCTGAACGTACTACCGTCTAGCTCCATCCACGTCATTGCCAATGGTAGTGTTTGTTTTCTTCTTAAGGCTGCTTACTGCAATTTTAAACTGGATTTCATTCTTCCTTTTTGTTTGTAGATTAGCTATGTTATTCACCATTCAACTCCTATTTATGAACAATAGCTTTGTGTCAGTCGATATGTATCTGTATCTATCTATCTAACTGTCTGTCTGTCTATCTATGTATCTATGTATGTAAGTATGTATGTATGTATCTATGGATCTATCTTTCTATCTATCTATCTTCCTATCATCAATCTATGATGTCTATCATCTATCAGTCTATGTACCTATCTATCTTTCTTTCATCTGTCGTCTGTCTACCTATCTATCTATGAATCAATCACCTTTTTGTCTGCCCATCTATCCTCCTGTACAGAACAGTTAACAACATAGCTTATGTCTCTTTCCTACATTATGCTTCCAGAAATCTTGCAAGGTAGCTAAGCCATTAGGAGAGCACTGTGTTCACCGATACACTTTCAGGTAGAGTCAGCCGCGTGTGCTTACAAAACCAGTAAATGGAGGTGAAAGGACTTGAACCCGTATCTCTGTCCTCTGTCCTCTTATACTTCCTGCTGGCTTGGTGACTTTATTTAGCCATATTCAGTGAGTAAGTGATCCCTGAAGACAAAAAGTATCCTTCGTCTGGGCCTGTTTACGACAGAAAAGTGTACTTGGTCCTTTGCACACCACCATGTTTGAGGGACGTCGGTGTGATCACTGCTGATAGGTGGAGGGACAAATATAAAGGAACACCTATTTCTGGACAGGAGCATTTGGGAAATAAGAGTGTGTAGTGGAGTGAAGTGTTTATTTGAGGGTCCAAACGTCCCTCTTTAGATGGTTATTACTTCTTTACATTCGTGAACATCATAAAAAGCAATGATTTTAAAAGCGCAGACGCCTATTATTACAGCCATTCATTTGTTGAGGTGGGAGGAAATGAGAAGGAAGTTGCTGCACCACGAAATCTATGCCTGAGCACTGCTGAAACAAAACAAAAAGAATTCACGGTGGCTAGATTGGGCTATTTTCTACTGACTCTCTCTGGGGACTCAAACAGAATCCATTTGTTTGCTTGTTTCTCAGTTTCACTTGTATAGGGTACCTGTCCCTGCCCCTTCAGCTTGTAGTTTGTCTGTGTCCTTGGATCTCAAGTGAGTCTCCAGAAAGGGAGCACGTAGGTGGTCTTGAGTTTTCATCAGTTCTTCTAACCCTGTGTCTTTTGATTGGAGCACTCAAAGCCTGTACTTTTATTCTGATATTTGAGAGCAGTGCTCTTACATCAGTTTGAAATTTTCTTTGTTCTCATTAATATACAATCACATGCAGAACATTATGTTTTCCAGTCTACCCTCTTCAGCAAGCCCCCCCCCAAATCCCAGTTACAGTCGCTGTCCGTCAGCATGTACTAAGATGCTGTAGAATCACTACATGTCTTCTCTGTGTTGTACAGCCCTACCCATGACCCCCACCCTACACATTAAACATGCTAATCGTAATGCCCCCATTCTTTTTCCTCGCCCTTATTACTCCCTTCCCACAAACGCTACCCAGTCCCTTTCTCTTTGATAACTGTTAGTCCACTCTCGGGTTCTGTGAGTCTGCTGCTGTCTTTTCCTTCAGTTTTTCTTTGTTATCATACTCCACACATGAGTGAAATCATTTGGTACATGTATTTCTCCGCCTGGCCTGTTTGACTGAGCATAATAACCTCTACCTCCAGCCACGTTATTGCAAATGATAGGATTTGTTTTCTTCTTATGGCTGCTTACTGCACTTTTTAAACTGGATTTCATTCTTCTTTTTTGTTTGTAGTTTCGCTATGTGCTTTCACCATTGTTCTCCTGGTAATGAGCAGTAGCTTTGTGTTAGTCGATATGTACCTATATCGATCTATCTGTCTGTCTATCTATTTATCAATCAATCAATCAACTTTTTGTCTGCCCATCTGTCCTTGTGTACAGAACAGTTAACCACATATCCTATATCACTTTCCTACACTATGCTTCCAAAAATCTTGCAAAGTATCTAGGCTGTAGAGAGAGCACTGGATTCACCGAGAGCCTTGCAGGTCGAGACGGCCACGTGTACCTACAAAACCAGGAAATGGTTGTGCCGGGACTTGAACCCTTGTCTCTGTCCTCTGTCCTCTTTCATCTCCTTCTAATTTGCTGTCTGTAATTAGCCACATTCATTGACTAAGTGCTCCCTGAAGACCACAAGTATCATTCCTCTGGGCCTGTTGTCGACAGAAAAGTAAACTTGTTGCTTTGCTCACCACCATGTTTGAAGGACATCAGCGTGATCACCACCGATAGGACGGAGGGTCAAATAGAAAGGAACACCAATTTCTAGACAGGAGCAGTTGGGAGCCAAGAGTGTATTGTGGAGTGACGTGTTTATTTGAGTGTCCAAACTTCCCTCTTTAGGTGGTTATTAGATCTTCTCAGTCGTGAAATCATGAAACCCACTGATTTCAATGGCCCAGATGCTTATTAGTACAGCAACTCAGTTGTTGAGGTGAGAGAAAATGAGAAGTATGTTGCTGCACCACTAAATCTATCGCTGGGAACTGATGAAACCAAAAAAAAATAATTCACGGTGGTCAGATAGGGCTATTTTCTGCTGACCCTCTCTGGGGACTCAAACAGAATCCATTTGTTTGATAGTTTGTTTTTCAGATTCACTCGTGTAAGGTACTTGTCCACACACCTGCTTGTAGTTTGTCTTTGTCCTTGGATCTCAAGTGAGTCTCCTGTAAGTAAGCACGTAGCTGTCTTGAGTTTTTATCCCTTCTTTTAACCCTGTGTCTTTTGTTTGCAGCACTCAGTGCATGACCTTTTATTCTGATGATTCAGAGCTGTACATTTATTGCACTTAAAGAATTTTTTTATCATTAATCTACAAATCACGTGAAGAACATTATGTTTACTATGCATCCCCCCCTCACCAAGTCCCCCCGAAAAACCTCTTCAGTCGCTGTCTATCAGCGTAGTTGAATGCTGTGGATCCCTTCACCATGTCCGCCCCCACAGACCCGTTACAGTAATTTTCCATCAGTGAGTAGTAAGATGCTATATGATCTCTACTAGTCTTCTCTGTGTTGAACAGTACTCCCCATGCACACCCGACCCCACGCATTATTCATGCTATTCCCAATTACCACTATTCTTTCTCCCCACACTTATCCCTCCCTTCAGACTCACCCTGCCTTGTCCTTTTCCCTTTGGTAACTTTTAGTCAACTCTCGGATTCTGTGAGAGTGCTGCTGTTTTTTTCCTTCAGTTTCTCTTTGTTGTTTTACTCCACACATGAGTGAAATCACTTGGTACTTGTCTTTCTCCGCCTGGCCTATTTCTCTGAACGTACTACCGTCTAGCTCCATCCACGTCATTGCCAATGGTAGTGTTTGTTTTCTTCTTAAGGCTGCTTACTGCAATTTTAAACTGGATTTCATTCTTCCTTTTTGTTTGTAGATTAGCTATGTTATTCACCATTCAACTCCTATTTATGAACAATAGCTTTGTGTCAGTCGATATGTATCTGTATCTATCTATCTAACTGTCTGTCTGTCTATCTATGTATCTATGTATGTAAGTATGTATGTATGTATCTATGGATCTATCTTTCTATCTATCTATCTTCCTATCATCAATCTATGATGTCTATCATCTATCAGTCTATGTACCTATCTATCTTTCTTTCATCTGTCGTCTGTCTACCTATCTATCTATGAATCAATCACCTTTTTGTCTGCCCATCTATCCTCCTGTACAGAACAGTTAACAACATAGCTTATGTCTCTTTCCTACATTATGCTTCCAGAAATCTTGCAAGGTAGCTAAGCCATTAGGAGAGCACTGTGTTCACCGATACACTTTCAGGTAGAGTCAGCCGCGTGTGCTTACAAAACCAGTAAATGGAGGTGAAAGGACTTGAACCCGTATCTCTGTCCTCTGTCCTCTTATACTTCCTGCTGGCTTGGTGACTTTATTTAGCCATATTCAGTGAGTAAGTGATCCCTGAAGACAAAAAGTATCCTTCGTCTGGGCCTGTTTACGACAGAAAAGTGTACTTGGTCCTTTGCACACCACCATGTTTGAGGGACGTCGGTGTGATCACTGCTGATAGGTGGAGGGACAAATATAAAGGAACACCTATTTCTGGACAGGAGCATTTGGGAAATAAGAGTGTGTAGTGGAGTGAAGTGTTTATTTGAGGGTCCAAACGTCCCTCTTTAGATGGTTATTACTTCTTTACATTCGTGAACATCATAAAAAGCAATGATTTTAAAAGCGCAGACGCCTATTATTACAGCCATTCATTTGTTGAGGTGGGAGGAAATGAGAAGGAAGTTGCTGCACCACGAAATCTATGCCTGAGCACTGCTGAAACAAAACAAAAAGAATTCACGGTGGCTAGATTGGGCTATTTTCTACTGACTCTCTCTGGGGACTCAAACAGAATCCATTTGTTTGCTTGTTTCTCAGTTTCACTTGTATAGGGTACCTGTCCCTGCCCCTTCAGCTTGTAGTTTGTCTGTGTCCTTGGATCTCAAGTGAGTCTCCAGAAAGGGAGCACGTAGGTGGTCTTGAGTTTTCATCAGTTCTTCTAACCCTGTGTCTTTTGATTGGAGCACTCAAAGCCTGTACTTTTATTCTGATATTTGAGAGCAGTGCTCTTACATCAGTTTGAAATTTTCTTTGTTCTCATTAATATACAATCACATGCAGAACATTATGTTTTCCAGTCTACCCTCTTCAGCAAGCCCCCCCCCAAATCCCAGTTACAGTCGCTGTCCGTCAGCATGTACTAAGATGCTGTAGAATCACTACATGTCTTCTCTGTGTTGTACAGCCCTACCCATGACCCCCACCCTACACATTAAACATGCTAATCGTAATGCCCCCATTCTTTTTCCTCGCCCTTATTACTCCCTTCCCACAAACGCTACCCAGTCCCTTTCTCTTTGATAACTGTTAGTCCACTCTCGGGTTCTGTGAGTCTGCTGCTGTCTTTTCCTTCAGTTTTTCTTTGTTATCATACTCCACACATGAGTGAAATCATTTGGTACATGTATTTCTCCGCCTGGCCTGTTTGACTGAGCATAATAACCTCTACCTCCAGCCACGTTATTGCAAATGATAGGATTTGTTTTCTTCTTATGGCTGCTTACTGCACTTTTTAAACTGGATTTCATTCTTCTTTTTTGTTTGTAGTTTCGCTATGTGCTTTCACCATTGTTCTCCTGGTAATGAGCAGTAGCTTTGTGTTAGTCGATATGTACCTATATCGATCTATCTGTCTGTCTATCTATTTATCAATCAATCAATCAACTTTTTGTCTGCCCATCTGTCCTTGTGTACAGAACAGTTAACCACATATCCTATATCACTTTCCTACACTATGCTTCCAAAAATCTTGCAAAGTATCTAGGCTGTAGAGAGAGCACTGGATTCACCGAGAGCCTTGCAGGTCGAGACGGCCACGTGTACCTACAAAACCAGGAAATGGTTGTGCCGGGACTTGAACCCTTGTCTCTGTCCTCTGTCCTCTTTCATCTCCTTCTAATTTGCTGTCTGTAATTAGCCACATTCATTGACTAAGTGCTCCCTGAAGACCACAAGTATCATTCCTCTGGGCCTGTTGTCGACAGAAAAGTAAACTTGTTGCTTTGCTCACCACCATGTTTGAAGGACATCAGCGTGATCACCACCGATAGGACGGAGGGTCAAATAGAAAGGAACACCAATTTCTAGACAGGAGCAGTTGGGAGCCAAGAGTGTATTGTGGAGTGACGTGTTTATTTGAGTGTCCAAACTTCCCTCTTTAGGTGGTTATTAGATCTTCTCAGTCGTGAAATCATGAAACCCACTGATTTCAATGGCCCAGATGCTTATTAGTACAGCAACTCAGTTGTTGAGGTGAGAGAAAATGAGAAGTATGTTGCTGCACCACTAAATCTATCGCTGGGAACTGATGAAACCAAAAAAAAATAATTCACGGTGGTCAGATAGGGCTATTTTCTGCTGACCCTCTCTGGGGACTCAAACAGAATCCATTTGTTTGATAGTTTGTTTTTCAGATTCACTCGTGTAAGGTACTTGTCCACACACCTGCTTGTAGTTTGTCTTTGTCCTTGGATCTCAAGTGAGTCTCCTGTAAGTAAGCACGTAGCTGTCTTGAGTTTTTATCCCTTCTTTTAACCCTGTGTCTTTTGTTTGCAGCACTCAGTGCATGACCTTTTATTCTGATGATTCAGAGCTGTACATTTATTGCACTTAAAGAATTTTTTTATCATTAATCTACAAATCACGTGAAGAACATTATGTTTACTATGCATCCCCCCCTCACCAAGTCCCCCCGAAAAACCTCTTCAGTCGCTGTCTATCAGCGTAGTTGAATGCTGTGGATCCCTTCACCATGTCCGCCCCCACAGACCCGTTACAGTAATTTTCCATCAGTGAGTAGTAAGATGCTATATGATCTCTACTAGTCTTCTCTGTGTTGAACAGTACTCCCCATGCACACCCGACCCCACGCATTATTCATGCTATTCCCAATTACCACTATTCTTTCTCCCCACACTTATCCCTCCCTTCAGACTCACCCTGCCTTGTCCTTTTCCCTTTGGTAACTTTTAGTCAACTCTCGGATTCTGTGAGAGTGCTGCTGTTTTTTTCCTTCAGTTTCTCTTTGTTGTTTTACTCCACACATGAGTGAAATCACTTGGTACTTGTCTTTCTCCGCCTGGCCTATTTCTCTGAACGTACTACCGTCTAGCTCCATCCACGTCATTGCCAATGGTAGTGTTTGTTTTCTTCTTAAGGCTGCTTACTGCAATTTTAAACTGGATTTCATTCTTCCTTTTTGTTTGTAGATTAGCTATGTTATTCACCATTCAACTCCTATTTATGAACAATAGCTTTGTGTCAGTCGATATGTATCTGTATCTATCTATCTAACTGTCTGTCTGTCTATCTATGTATCTATGTATGTAAGTATGTATGTATGTATCTATGGATCTATCTTTCTATCTATCTATCTTCCTATCATCAATCTATGATGTCTATCATCTATCAGTCTATGTACCTATCTATCTTTCTTTCATCTGTCGTCTGTCTACCTATCTATCTATGAATCAATCACCTTTTTGTCTGCCCATCTATCCTCCTGTACAGAACAGTTAACAACATAGCTTATGTCTCTTTCCTACATTATGCTTCCAGAAATCTTGCAAGGTAGCTAAGCCATTAGGAGAGCACTGTGTTCACCGATACACTTTCAGGTAGAGTCAGCCGCGTGTGCTTACAAAACCAGTAAATGGAGGTGAAAGGACTTGAACCCGTATCTCTGTCCTCTGTCCTCTTATACTTCCTGCTGGCTTGGTGACTTTATTTAGCCATATTCAGTGAGTAAGTGATCCCTGAAGACAAAAAGTATCCTTCGTCTGGGCCTGTTTACGACAGAAAAGTGTACTTGGTCCTTTGCACACCACCATGTTTGAGGGACGTCGGTGTGATCACTGCTGATAGGTGGAGGGACAAATATAAAGGAACACCTATTTCTGGACAGGAGCATTTGGGAAATAAGAGTGTGTAGTGGAGTGAAGTGTTTATTTGAGGGTCCAAACGTCCCTCTTTAGATGGTTATTACTTCTTTACATTCGTGAACATCATAAAAAGCAATGATTTTAAAAGCGCAGACGCCTATTATTACAGCCATTCATTTGTTGAGGTGGGAGGAAATGAGAAGGAAGTTGCTGCACCACGAAATCTATGCCTGAGCACTGCTGAAACAAAACAAAAAGAATTCACGGTGGCTAGATTGGGCTATTTTCTACTGACTCTCTCTGGGGACTCAAACAGAATCCATTTGTTTGCTTGTTTCTCAGTTTCACTTGTATAGGGTACCTGTCCCTGCCCCTTCAGCTTGTAGTTTGTCTGTGTCCTTGGATCTCAAGTGAGTCTCCAGAAAGGGAGCACGTAGGTGGTCTTGAGTTTTCATCAGTTCTTCTAACCCTGTGTCTTTTGATTGGAGCACTCAAAGCCTGTACTTTTATTCTGATATTTGAGAGCAGTGCTCTTACATCAGTTTGAAATTTTCTTTGTTCTCATTAATATACAATCACATGCAGAACATTATGTTTTCCAGTCTACCCTCTTCAGCAAGCCCCCCCCCAAATCCCAGTTACAGTCGCTGTCCGTCAGCATGTACTAAGATGCTGTAGAATCACTACATGTCTTCTCTGTGTTGTACAGCCCTACCCATGACCCCCACCCTACACATTAAACATGCTAATCGTAATGCCCCCATTCTTTTTCCTCGCCCTTATTACTCCCTTCCCACAAACGCTACCCAGTCCCTTTCTCTTTGATAACTGTTAGTCCACTCTCGGGTTCTGTGAGTCTGCTGCTGTCTTTTCCTTCAGTTTTTCTTTGTTATCATACTCCACACATGAGTGAAATCATTTGGTACATGTATTTCTCCGCCTGGCCTGTTTGACTGAGCATAATAACCTCTACCTCCAGCCACGTTATTGCAAATGATAGGATTTGTTTTCTTCTTATGGCTGCTTACTGCACTTTTTAAACTGGATTTCATTCTTCTTTTTTGTTTGTAGTTTCGCTATGTGCTTTCACCATTGTTCTCCTGGTAATGAGCAGTAGCTTTGTGTTAGTCGATATGTACCTATATCGATCTATCTGTCTGTCTATCTATTTATCAATCAATCAATCAACTTTTTGTCTGCCCATCTGTCCTTGTGTACAGAACAGTTAACCACATATCCTATATCACTTTCCTACACTATGCTTCCAAAAATCTTGCAAAGTATCTAGGCTGTAGAGAGAGCACTGGATTCACCGAGAGCCTTGCAGGTCGAGACGGCCACGTGTACCTACAAAACCAGGAAATGGTTGTGCCGGGACTTGAACCCTTGTCTCTGTCCTCTGTCCTCTTTCATCTCCTTCTAATTTGCTGTCTGTAATTAGCCACATTCATTGACTAAGTGCTCCCTGAAGACCACAAGTATCATTCCTCTGGGCCTGTTGTCGACAGAAAAGTAAACTTGTTGCTTTGCTCACCACCATGTTTGAAGGACATCAGCGTGATCACCACCGATAGGACGGAGGGTCAAATAGAAAGGAACACCAATTTCTAGACAGGAGCAGTTGGGAGCCAAGAGTGTATTGTGGAGTGACGTGTTTATTTGAGTGTCCAAACTTCCCTCTTTAGGTGGTTATTAGATCTTCTCAGTCGTGAAATCATGAAACCCACTGATTTCAATGGCCCAGATGCTTATTAGTACAGCAACTCAGTTGTTGAGGTGAGAGAAAATGAGAAGTATGTTGCTGCACCACTAAATCTATCGCTGGGAACTGATGAAACCAAAAAAAAATAATTCACGGTGGTCAGATAGGGCTATTTTCTGCTGACCCTCTCTGGGGACTCAAACAGAATCCATTTGTTTGATAGTTTGTTTTTCAGATTCACTCGTGTAAGGTACTTGTCCACACACCTGCTTGTAGTTTGTCTTTGTCCTTGGATCTCAAGTGAGTCTCCTGTAAGTAAGCACGTAGCTGTCTTGAGTTTTTATCCCTTCTTTTAACCCTGTGTCTTTTGTTTGCAGCACTCAGTGCATGACCGTTTATTCTGATGATTCAGAGCTGTACATTTATTGCACTTAAAGAATTTTTTTATCATTAATCTACAAATCACGTGAAGAACATTATGTTTACTATGCATCCCCCCCTCACCAAGTCCCCCCGAAAAACCTCTTCAGTCGCTGTCTATCAGCGTAGTTGAATGCTGTGGATCCCTTCACCATGTCCGCCCCCACAGACCCGTTACAGTAATTTTCCATCAGTGAGTAGTAAGATGCTATATGATCTCTACTAGTCTTCTCTGTGTTGAACAGTACTCCCCATGCACACCCGACCCCACGCATTATTCATGCTATTCCCAATTACCACTATTCTTTCTCCCCACACTTATCCCTCCCTTCAGACTCACCCTGCCTTGTCCTTTTCCCTTTGGTAACTTTTAGTCAACTCTCGGATTCTGTGAGAGTGCTGCTGTTTTTTTCCTTCAGTTTCTCTTTGTTGTTTTACTCCACACATGAGTGAAATCACTTGGTACTTGTCTTTCTCCGCCTGGCCTATTTCTCTGAACGTACTACCGTCTAGCTCCATCCACGTCATTGCCAATGGTAGTGTTTGTTTTCTTCTTAAGGCTGCTTACTGCAATTTTAAACTGGATTTCATTCTTCCTTTTTGTTTGTAGATTAGCTATGTTATTCACCATTCAACTCCTATTTATGAACAATAGCTTTGTGTCAGTCGATATGTATCTGTATCTATCTATCTAACTGTCTGTCTGTCTATCTATGTATCTATGTATGTAAGTATGTATGTATGTATCTATGGATCTATCTTTCTATCTATCTATCTTCCTATCATCAATCTATGATGTCTATCATCTATCAGTCTATGTACCTATCTATCTTTCTTTCATCTGTCGTCTGTCTACCTATCTATCTATGAATCAATCACCTTTTTGTCTGCCCATCTATCCTCCTGTACAGAACAGTTAACAACATAGCTTATGTCTCTTTCCTACATTATGCTTCCAGAAATCTTGCAAGGTAGCTAAGCCATTAGGAGAGCACTGTGTTCACCGATACACTTTCAGGTAGAGTCAGCCGCGTGTGCTTACAAAACCAGTAAATGGAGGTGAAAGGACTTGAACCCGTATCTCTGTCCTCTGTCCTCTTATACTTCCTGCTGGCTTGGTGACTTTATTTAGCCATATTCAGTGAGTAAGTGATCCCTGAAGACAAAAAGTATCCTTCGTCTGGGCCTGTTTACGACAGAAAAGTGTACTTGGTCCTTTGCACACCACCATGTTTGAGGGACGTCGGTGTGATCACTGCTGATAGGTGGAGGGACAAATATAAAGGAACACCTATTTCTGGACAGGAGCATTTGGGAAATAAGAGTGTGTAGTGGAGTGAAGTGTTTATTTGAGGGTCCAAACGTCCCTCTTTAGATGGTTATTACTTCTTTACATTCGTGAACATCATAAAAAGCAATGATTTTAAAAGCGCAGACGCCTATTATTACAGCCATTCATTTGTTGAGGTGGGAGGAAATGAGAAGGAAGTTGCTGCACCACGAAATCTATGCCTGAGCACTGCTGAAACAAAACAAAAAGAATTCACGGTGGCTAGATTGGGCTATTTTCTACTGACTCTCTCTGGGGACTCAAACAGAATCCATTTGTTTGCTTGTTTCTCAGTTTCACTTGTATAGGGTACCTGTCCCTGCCCCTTCAGCTTGTAGTTTGTCTGTGTCCTTGGATCTCAAGTGAGTCTCCAGAAAGGGAGCACGTAGGTGGTCTTGAGTTTTCATCAGTTCTTCTAACCCTGTGTCTTTTGATTGGAGCACTCAAAGCCTGTACTTTTATTCTGATATTTGAGAGCAGTGCTCTTACATCAGTTTGAAATTTTCTTTGTTCTCATTAATATACAATCACATGCAGAACATTATGTTTTCCAGTCTACCCTCTTCAGCAAGCCCCCCCCCAAATCCCAGTTACAGTCGCTGTCCGTCAGCATGTACTAAGATGCTGTAGAATCACTACATGTCTTCTCTGTGTTGTACAGCCCTACCCATGACCCCCACCCTACACATTAAACATGCTAATCGTAATGCCCCCATTCTTTTTCCTCGCCCTTATTACTCCCTTCCCACAAACGCTACCCAGTCCCTTTCTCTTTGATAACTGTTAGTCCACTCTCGGGTTCTGTGAGTCTGCTGCTGTCTTTTCCTTCAGTTTTTCTTTGTTATCATACTCCACACATGAGTGAAATCATTTGGTACATGTATTTCTCCGCCTGGCCTGTTTGACTGAGCATAATAACCTCTACCTCCATCCACGTTATTGCAAATGATAGGATTTGTTTTCTTCTTATGGCTGCTTACTGCACTTTTTAAACTGGATTTCATTCTTCTTTTTTGTTTGTAGTTTCGCTATGTGCTTTCACCATTGTTCTCCTGGTAATGAGCAGTAGCTTTGTGTTAGTCGATATGTACCTATATCGATCTATCTGTCTGTCTATCTATTTATCAATCAATCAATCAACTTTTTGTCTGCCCATCTGTCCTTGTGTACAGAACAGTTAACCACATATCCTATATCACTTTCCTACACTATGCTTCCAAAAATCTTGCAAAGTATCTAGGCTGTAGAGAGAGCACTGGATTCACCGAGAGCCTTGCAGGTCGAGACGGCCACGTGTACCTACAAAACCAGGAAATGGTTGTGCCGGGACTTGAACCCTTGTCTCTGTCCTCTGTCCTCTTTCATCTCCTTCTAATTTGCTGTCTGTAATTAGCCACATTCATTGACTAAGTGCTCCCTGAAGACCACAAGTATCATTCCTCTGGGCCTGTTGTCGACAGAAAAGTAAACTTGTTGCTTTGCTCACCACCATGTTTGAAGGACATCAGCGTGATCACCACCGATAGGACGGAGGGTCAAATAGAAAGGAACACCAATTTCTAGACAGGAGCAGTTGGGAGCCAAGAGTGTATTGTGGAGTGACGTGTTTATTTGAGTGTCCAAACTTCCCTCTTTAGGTGGTTATTAGATCTTCTCAGTCGTGAAATCATGAAACCCACTGATTTCAATGGCCCAGATGCTTATTATTACAGCAACTCAGTTGTTGAGGTGAGAGAAAATGAGAAGTATGTTGCTGCACCACTAAATCTATCGCTGGGAACTGATGAAACCAAAAAAAAATAATTCACGGTGGTCAGATAGGGCTATTTTCTGCTGACCGTCTCTGGGGACTCAAACAGAATCCATTTGTTTGATAGTTTGTTTTTCAGATTCACTCGTGTAAGGTACTTGTCCACACACCTGTTTGTAGTTTGTCTTTGTCCTTGGATCTCAAGTGAGTCTCCTGTAAGTAAGCACGTAGCTGTCTTGAGTTTTTATCCCTTCTTTTAACCCTGTGTCTTTTGTTTGCAGCACTCAGTGCATGACCTTTTATTCTGATGATTCAGAGCTGTACATTTATTGCACTTAAAGAATTTTTTTATCATTAATCTACAAATCACGTGAAGAACATTATGTTTACTATGCATCCCCCCCTCACCAAGTCCCCCCGAAAAACCTCTTCAGTCGCTGTCTATCAGCGTAGTTGAATGCTGTGGATCCCTTCACCATGTCCGCCCCCACAGACCCATTACAGTAATTTTCCATCAGTGAGTAGTAAGATGCTATATGATCTCTACTAGTCTTCTCTGTGTTGTACAGTACTCCCCATGCACACCCGACCCCACGCATTATTCATGCTATTCCCAATTACCACTATTCTTTCTCCCCACACTTATCCCTCCCTTCAGACTCACCCTGCCTTGTCCTTTTCCCTTTGGTAACTTTTAGTCAACTCTCGGATTCTGTGAGAGTGCTGCTGTTTTTTTCCTTCAGTTTCTCTTTGTTGTTTTACTCCACACATGAGTGAAATCACTTGGTACTTGTCTTTCTCCGCCTGGCCTATTTCTCTGAACGTACTACCGTCTAGCTCCATCCACGTCATTGCCAATGGTAGTGTTTGTTTTCTTCTTAAGGCTGCTTACTGCAATTTTAAACTGGATTTCATTCTTCCTTTTTGTTTGTAGATTAGCTATGTTATTCACCATTCAACTCCTATTTATGAACAATAGCTTTGTGTCAGTCGATATGTATCTGTATCTATCTATCTGTCTGTCTGTCTATCTATGTATCTATGTATGTAAGTATGTATGTATGTATCTATGGATCTATCTTTCTATCTATCTATCTTCCTATCATCAATCTATGATGTCTATCATCTATCAGTCTATGTACCTATCTATCTTTCTTTCATCTGTCGTCTGTCTACCTATCTATCTATGAATCAATCACCTTTTTGTCTGCCCATCTATCCTCCTGTACAGAACAGTTAACAACATAGCTTATGTCTCTTTCCTACATTATGCTTCCAGAAATCTTGCAAGGTAGCTAAGCCATTAGGAGAGCACTGTGTTCACCGATACACTTTCAGGTAGAGTCAGCCGCGTGTGCTTACAAAACCAGTAAATGGAGGTGAAAGGACTTGAACCCGTATCTCTGTCCTCTGTCCTCTTATACTTCCTGCTCGCTTGGTGACTTTATTTTGCCATATTCAGTGAGTAAGTGATCCCTGAAGACAAAAAGTATCCTTCGTCTGGGCCTGTTTACGACAGAAAAGTGTACTTGGTCCTTTGCACACCACCATGTTTGAGGGACGTCGGTGTGATCACTGCTGATAGGTGGAGGGACAAATATAAAGGAACACCTATTTCTGGACAGGAGCATTTGGGAAATAAGAGTGTGTAGTGGAGTGAAGTGTTTATTTGAGGGTCCAAACGTCCCTCTTTAGATGGTTATTACTTCTTTACATTCGTGAACATCATAAAAAGCAATGATTTTAAAAGCGCAGACGCCTATTATTACAGCCATTCATTTGTTGAGGTGGGAGGAAATGAGAAGGAAGTTGCTGCACCACGAAATCTATGCCTGAGCACTGCTGAAACAAAACAAAAAGAATTCACGGTGGCTAGATTGGGCTATTATCTACTGACTCTCTCTGGGGACTCAAACAGAATCCATTTGTTTGCTTGTTTCTCAGTTTCACTTGTATAGGGTACCTGTCCCTGCCCCTTCAGCTTGTAGTTTGTCTGTGTCCTTGGATCTCAAGTGAGTCTCCAGAAAGGGAGCACGTAGGTGGTCTTGAGTTTTCATCAGTTCTTCTAACCCTGTGTCTTTTGATTGGAGCACTCAAAGCCTGTACTTTTATTCTGATATTTGAGAGCTGTGCTCTCACTGCACTTTGAAATTCTTTTTGTTCTCATTAATATACAATCACATGCAGAAAATTATGTTAATCTGTCTACCCTCTTCACCAAGTCACCCCAAATCATAGTTACAGCCGCTCTCCGTCAGCATGTACTAAGATGCTGTAGAATCACTACATGTCTTCTCTGTGTTGTACAGCCCTACCCATGACACCCCACCCTACACATTATACATGCTAATCTTAATGCCCCCATTCTTTTTTCCCGCACTTATTACTCCCTTCCCACAAACCCTACCCAGTCCCTTTCTCTTTGGTAACTGTTAGTCCACTCTCGGGTTCTGTGAGTCTGCTGCTGTCTTTTCCTTCAGTTTTTCTTTGTTATCATACTCCACACATGAGTGAAATCATTTGGTACATGTATTTCTCCGCCTGGCCTGTTTGACTGAGCATAATACCCTCTAGCTCCATCCACGTTATTGCCAATGATAGGATTTGTTTTCTTCTTATGGCTGCTTACTGCACTTTTTAAACTGGATTTCATTCTTCTTTTTTGTTTGTAGTTTCGCTATGTGCTTTCACCATTGCTCTCCTTGTTATGAGCAGTAGCTTTGTGTTAATCGATATGTACCTATATCTATCTATCTGTCTGTCTATCTATTTATCAATCACTCAATCAATCATCTTTTTGTCTGTCCATCTGTCCATGAGTACAGAACAGTTAACCATATACCCTATAACACTTTCCTGCACTATGCTCCCAAAAATCCTGCAAAGTATCTAGGCTTCATTGGGAGCACTGGGTTCACCGAGACACTTGCAGTTCAAGTCGGCCGCGTGTACCTACAAAACCAGGAAATGGTTGTGCTGGGACTTGAACCCGTGTCTCTATCCTCTGTCCTCTTTCATCTCCTTCTAACTTGCTGTCTTTATTTAGCCACATTCATTGACTAAGTGCTCCCTGAAGATCTCAAGTATCATTCCTCTGATCCTGTTGTCGACAGCAAAGTAAACTTGTTGCTTTGCTCAACACCATGTTTGAAGGACATCAGAGTGATCACCGCCGATAGGACGGAGGGTCAAATAAAAAGGAACACCAATTTCTAGACAGGAGCAGTTGGGAGCTAACAGTGTATTGTGGAGTGACGTGTTTATTTGAGTGTCCAAACTTCCCTCTTTAGGTGGTTATGAGATTTTCACTTTCGTGAACATCATAAAATCCACTGATTTCGAATGTCTAGATGCTTATTATTACAGCAACTCAGTTTTTGAGGTGAGAGAAAATGAGAAGTATGTTGCTGCACCACTAAATCTATGGCTGGGAATTGTAGAAACCAAACAAAAATAATTCACGGTGGCCAGATAGGGCTATTTTCTGCTGACTGTCTCTGGGGACTCAAACAGAATCCATTTGCTTGGTTGTTTGATTTTCCGTTTCACTCGTGTAGGGTACTTGTCCACACACCTTCGGCTTGTAGTTTGTCTGTGTCCTTGGATCTCAAGTGAGTCTCCTGTAAGTAAGCACGTAGGTGTCTTGAGTTTTCATCCCTTCTTTTATCTCTGTGTCTATTGTTTGCTGCACTCAGTGCCTGACCTTTTATTCTGATGATTCAGAGCTGTGCACTTATTGCACTTAAAGGATATTTTTTATCATTAATCTACAATCACGTGAAGAACATTATGTTTCCTATGCTCCCCCCTTCACCAAGTCCCCCCGAAAAACCTCTTCAGTCACTGTCGATCAGCGTATTTGGATGCTGTAGACCCCTACACCATGTCCCCCCAAAAAGTCCCCTTTACAGTCACTGTCCATCAGTGAGTAGTAAGATGCTATATGATCTCTACTAGTCTTCTCTGTGTTGTACAGGACTCCCCATGCACACCCGACCCCGCGCATTATACATGCTAAACTTAATGCCCCCATTCTTTCTCCCCACACTTATTACCCCCTTCAGCCTCACCCTGCCCAGTGCTTTTTCCTTTGGTTACTTTTAGTCAACTCCCGGGTTCTGTGAGTCTGCTGCTGTTTTTTACTTCAGTTTTTCTTTTTTGTTATACTCCACACATGAGTGAAATCACTTGGTACTTGCCTTTATCCGCCTGACCTATTTTTCTGAACATACTACCATCTTGCTCCATCCACGTCTTTGCAAATGGTAGTATTTGTTTTCTTCTTAAGGCTGCTTACTGCACTTTTTTAACTGGATTTCATTCTTCCTTTTTGTTTGTAGTTTAGCTATGTTATTCACCATTCAACTCCTGGTTATGAACAATAGCTTTGTGTCAATCGACATGTATCTGTATCTATCTATCTAAAGGTCTGTCTGTCTATCTATGTATCTATGTATGTATATATCTATGTATCTATGTATCTATCTATGTATCTATCTATCTATCTTCCTATCATCTATCTATGATGTCTGTCATCTATTAATCTATGTACCTATCTATCTATCTTTCACCTGTCGTCTGTCTACCTATCTATCTATGAAACAATCATCTTTTTGTCTGCCCATCTATCCTTATGTACAGAACAGTTAAAAACATAGCCTCTGTTCCTTCCCTACATTATGCTTCCAGAAATCTTGCAAGGTAACTAAGCCTTAAGGAGAGCACTGTGTTCACCGTTACGCTTTCAGATACAGTCAGCAGAGTGTGCTTACAAAACCAGTAAATGGAGGTGAAAGGACTTGAACCCGTATCTTTGTCCTCTATCCTCTTATACTTCCTGCTCGCTTGGTGACATTATTTAGCCACATTCAGTGAGTAAGTGATCCCTGAAGACCACAATTATCCTTTGTCTTGGCCTGTTGTCGACAGAAAAGTGTACTTGGCCCTTTGCACACCACCATGTTTGAGGGACATTGGCGTGATCACTGCTGATAGGTGGAGGGACAAATATGAATTAACACCTATTTCTGGACAGGAGCAGTTGGGAACAAAGAGTGTGTTGTGGAGTGAAGTGTTTATTTGAGTGTCCAAACTTCCCTCTTTAGGTGGTTATTACTTCTTTACATTCGTGAACATCATAAAAAGCAATGATTATAAATGCCCAGACGCATATTATTACAGCAATTCATTTGTTGAGGTGAGAGGAAATGAGAAGGAAGTTGCTGCACCACTAAATCTATGCCTGAGCACTGCTGAAACCAAACAAAAAGAATTCACGGTGGCTAGATAGGGCTATTTTCTACTGACTCTCTCTGGGGTCCAAAACAGAACCAATTTCTTTCTTTGTTTCTCAGTTTCACTTGTGTAGGGTACCTGTCCCCGCCCCTTCAGCTTGTAGTTTGTCTGTGTCCTTGGATCTCAAGTGAGTCTCCAGTAAGGGAGCACGTAGGTGGTCTTGAGTTTTCACCAGTGCTTCTAACCCTGTGTCTTTAGATTGGAGCACTCAAAGGCTGTACTTTTATTCTGATATTTGAGAGCTGTGCTCTCACTGCACTTTGAAATTCTTTTTGTTCTCATTAATATACAATCACATGCAGAAAATTATGTTATTCTGTCTACCCTCTTCACCAAGTCACCCCAAATCCCAGTTACAGCCGCTCTCCGTCAGCATGTACTAAGATGCTGTAGAATCACTACATGTCTTCTCTGTGTTGTACAGCCCTACCCATGACACCCCACCCTACACATTATACATGCTAATCCTAATGCCCCCATTCTTTTCCCCGCACTTATTACTCCCTTCCCACAAACCCTACCCAGTCCCTTTCTCTTTGGTAACTGTGAGTCCACTCTCGGGTTCTGTGATTCTGCTGCTGTCTTTTCCTTCAGTTTTTCTTTGTTATCATACTCCACACATGAGTGAAATCATTTGGTACATGTATTTCTCCGCCTGGCCTATTTGACTGAGCATAATACCCTCTAGCTCCATCCACGTTATTGCAAATGATAGGATTTGTTTTCTTCTTATGGCTGCTTACTGCACTTTTTAAACTGGATTTCATTCTTCTTTTTTGTTTGTAGTTTTGCTATGTGCTTTCACCATTGCTCTCCTTGTTATGAGCAGTAGCTTTGTGTTAATCGATATGTACCTATATCTATCTATCTGTCTGTCTATCTATTTATCAATCACACAATCAATCATGTTTTTGACTGTCCATCTGTCCATGTGTACAGAACAGTTAACCATATACCTTACATCACTTTCCTGCACTATGCTCCCAAAAATCCTGCAAAGTATCTAGGCTGCAGAGGGAGCACTGGGTTCACAGAGACACTTGCAGTTCGAGTCGGCCGCGTGTACCTACAAAACCAGGAAATGGTTGTGCTGGGACTTGAACCCGTGTCTCTATCCTCTGTCCTCTTTCATCTCCTTCTAACTTGCTGTCTGTATTTAGCCACATTCATTGACTACGTGCTCCCTGAAGACCTCAAGTATCATTCCTCTGGGCCTGTTGTCGACAGAAAAGTAAACTTGTTGCTTTGCTCAACACCATGTTTGAAGGACATCAGCGTGATCACCACCGATAGGACGGAGGGTCAAATAAAAAGGAACACCAATTTCTAGACAGGAGCAGTTGGGAGCTAACAGTGTATTGTGGAGTGACGTGTTTATTTGAGTGTCCAAACTTCCCTCTTTAGGTGGTTATTAGATTTTCACGTTCGTGAACATCATAAAATCCACTGATTTCAAAGGCCCAGATGCTTATTATTACAGCAACTCAGTTGTTGAGGTGAGAGAAAATGAGAAGTATGTTGCTGCACCACTAAATCAATGGCTGGGAACTGTTGAAACCAAACAAAAAGAATTCACGGTGGCCAGATAGGGCTATTTTCTGCTGACTGTCTCTGGGGACTCAAACAGAATCCATTTGCTTGATTGTTTGATTTTCCGTTTCACTCGTATAGGGTACTTGTCCACACACCTTCGGCTTGTAGTTTGTCTGTGTCCTTGGATCTCAAGTGCGTCTCCTGTAAGTAAGCACGTAGGTGTCTTGAGTTTTCATCCCTTCTTTTATCCCTGTGTCTTTTGTTTGCAGCACTCAGTGCCTGACCTTTTATTCTGATGATTCAGAGCTGTGCACTTATTGCACTTAAAGAATATTTTTATCATTTATCTACAATCACGTGAAGAACATTATGTTTACTATGCTCCCCCCTTCACCATGTGCCCCCGAAAAACCTCTTCAGTCACTGTCGATCAGCGTAGTTGGATGCTGTAGACCCCTTCACCATGTCCCCCCCAAAAGTCCCGGTTACAGTCACTGTCCATCAGTGAGTAGTAAGATGCTATATGATCTCTACTAGTCTTCTCTGTGTTGTACAGGACTCCCCATGCACACCCGACCCCGCGCATTATACATGCTAAACTTAATGCCCCCATTCTTTCTCCCCACACTTATTACCCCCTTCAGCCTCACCCTGCCCAGTGCTTTTTCCTTTGGTTACTTTTAGTCAACTCCCGGGTTCTGTGAGTCTGCTGCTGTTTTTTACTTCAGTTTTTCTTTTTTGTTATACTCCACACATGAGTGAAATCACTTGGTACTTGCCTTTATCCGCCTGACCTATTTTTCTGAACATACTACCATCTTGCTCCATCCACGTCTTTGCAAATGGTAGTATTTGTTTTCTTCTTAAGGCTGCTTACTGCACTTTTTTAACTGGATTTCATTCTTCCTTTTTGTTTGTAGTTTAGCTATGTTATTCACCATTCAACTCCTGGTTATGAACAATAGCTTTGTGTCAATCGACATGTATCTGTATCTATCTATCTAAAGGTCTGTCTGTCTATCTATGTATCTATGTATGTATATATCTATGTATCTATGTATCTATCTATGTATCTATCTATCTATCTTCCTATCATCTATCTATGATGTCTGTCATCTATTAATCTATGTACCTATCTATCTATCTTTCACCTGTCGTCTGTCTACCTATCTATCTATGAAACAATCATCTTTTTGTCTGCCCATCTATCCTTATGTACAGAACAGTTAAAAACATAGCCTCTGTTCCTTCCCTACATTATGCTTCCAGAAATCTTGCAAGGTAACTAAGCCTTAAGGAGAGCACTGTGTTCACCGTTACGCTTTCAGATACAGTCAGCAGAGTGTGCTTACAAAACCAGTAAATGGAGGTGAAAGGACTTGAACCCGTATCTTTGTCCTCTATCCTCTTATACTTCCTGCTCGCTTGGTGACATTATTTAGCCACATTCAGTGAGTAAGTGATCCCTGAAGACCACAATTATCCTTTGTCTTGGCCTGTTGTCGACAGAAAAGTGTACTTGGCCCTTTGCACACCACCATGTTTGAGGGACATTGGCGTGATCACTGCTGATAGGTGGAGGGACAAATATGAATTAACACCTATTTCTGGAACGGAGCAGTTGGGAACAAAGAGTGTGTTGTGGAGTGAAGTGTTTATTTGAGTGTCCAAACTTCCCTCTTTAGGTGGTTATTACTTCTTTACATTTGTGAACATCATAAAAAGCAATGATTATAAATGCCCAGACGCATATTATTACAGCAATTCATTTGTTGAGGTGAGAGGAAATGAGAAGGACGTTGCTTCACCACTAAATCTATGCCTGAGCACTGCTGAAACCAAACAAAAAGAATTCACGGAGGCTACATAGGGCTATTTTCTACTGACACTCTCTGGGCTCCAAAACAGAACCAATTTCTTTCTTTGTTTCTCAGTTTCACTTGTGTAGGGTACCTGTCCCCGCCCCTTCAGCTTGTAGTTTGTCTGTGTCCTTGGATCTCAAGTGAGTCTCCAGTAAGGGAGCACGTAGGTGGTCTTGAGTTTTCATCAGTTCTTCTAACCCTGTGTCTTTTGATTGGAGCACTCAAAGGCTGTAGTTTTATTCTGATATTTGAGAGCTGTGCTCTTACTGCACTTTGAAATTCTTTTTGTTCTCATTAATATACAATCACATGCAGAAAATTATGTTATTCTGTCTACCCTCTTCACCAAGTCACCCCAAATCCCAGTTACAGCCGCTCTCCGTCAGCATGTACTAAGATGCTATAGAATCACTACATGTCTTCTCTGTGTTGTACAGCCCTACCCATTACACCCCACCCTACACATTATACATGCTAATCCTAATGCCCCCATTCTTTTTCCCGCACTTATTACTCCCTTCCCACAAACCCTACCCATTCCCTTTCTCTTTGGTAACTGTTAGTCCACTCTCGGGTTCTGTGAGTCTGCTGCTGTCTTTTCCTTCAGTTTTTCTTTGTTATCATACTCCACACATGAGTGAAATCATTTGGTACATGTATTTCTCCGCCTGGCCTGTTTGACTGAGCATAATACCCTCTAGCTCCATCCACGTTATTGCCAATGATAGGATTTGTTTTCTTCTTATGGCTGCTTACTGCACTTTTTAAACTGGATTTCATTCTTCTTTTTTGTTTGTAGTTTCGCTATGTGCTTTCACCATTGCTCTCCTTGTTATGAGCAGTAGCTTTGTGTTAATCGATATGTACCTATATCTATCTATCTGTCTGTCTATCTATTTATCAATCACTCAATCAATAATCTTTTTGTCTGTCCATCTGTCCATGAGTACAGAACAGTTAACCATATACCCTATAACACTTTCCTGCACTATGCTCCCAAAAATCCTGCAAAGTATCTAGGCTTCATTGGGAGCACTGGGTTCACCGAGACACTTGCAGTTCAAGTCGGCCGCGTGTACCTACAAAACCAGGAAATGGTTGTGCTGGGACTTGAACCCGTGTCTCTATCCTCTGTCCTCTTTCATCTCCTTCTAACTTGCTGTCTTTATTTAGCCACATTCATTGACTAAGTGCTCCCTGAAGATCTCAAGTATCATTCCTCTGGGCCTGTTGTCGACAGAAAAGTCAACTTGTTGCTTCGCTCACCACCATGTTTGAAGGACATCAGCGTGATCACCGCCGATAGGACGGAGGGTCAAATAAAAAGGAACACCAATTTCTAGACAGGAGCAGTTGGGAGCTAACAGTGTATTGTGGAGTGACGTGTTTATTTGAGTGTCCAAACTTCCCTCTTTAGGTGGTTATGAGATTTTCACTTTCGTGAACATCATAAAATCCACTGATTTCGAATGTCTAGATGCTTATTATTACAGCAACTCAGTTTTTGAGGTGAGAGAAAATGAGAAGTATGTTGCTGCACCACTAAATCTATGGCTGGGAATTGTAGAAACCAAACAAAAATAATTCACGGTGGCCAGATAGGGCTATTTTCTGCTGACTGTCTCTGGGGACTCAAACAGAATCCATTTGCTTGGTTGTTTGATTTTCCGTTTCACTCGTGTAGGGTACTTGTCCACACACCTTCGGCTTGTAGTTTGTCTGTGTCCTTGGATCTCAAGTGAGTCTCCTGTAAGTAAGCACGTAGGTGTCTTGAGTTTTCATCCCTTCTTTTATCTCTGTGTCTATTGTTTGCTGCACTCAGTGCCTGACCTTTTATTCTGATGATTCAGAGCTGTGCACTTATTGCACTTAAAGGATATTTTTTATCATTAATCTACAATCACGTGAAGAACATTATGTTTCCTATGCTCCCCCCTTCACCAAGTCCCCCCGAAAAACCTCTTCAGTCACTGTCGATCAGCGTATTTGGATGCTGTAGACCCCTACACCATGTCCCCCCAAAAAGTCCCCTTTACAGTCACTGTCCATCAGTGAGTAGTAAGATGCTATATGATCTCTACTAGTCTTCTCTGTGTTGTACAGGACTCCCCATGCACACCCGACCCCGCGCATTATACATGCTAAACTTAATGCCCCCATTCTTTCTCCCCACACTTATTACACCCTTCAGCCTCACCCTGCCCAGTGCTTTTTCCTTTGGTTACTTTTAGTCAACTCCCGGGTTCTGTGAGTCTGCTGCTGTTTTTTACTTCAGTTTTTCTTTTTTGTTATACTCCACACATGAGTGAAATCACTTGGTACTTGCCTTTATCCGCCTGACCTATTTTTCTGAACATACTACCATCTTGCTCCATCCACGTCTTTGCAAATGGTAGTATTTGTTTTCTTCTTAAGGCTGCTTACTGCACTTTTTTAACTGGATTTCATTCTTCCTTTTTGTTTGTAGTTTAGCTATGTTATTCACCATTCAACTCCTGGTTATGAACAATAGCTTTGTGTCAATCGACATGTATCTGTATCTATCTATCTAAAGGTCTGTCTGTCTATCTATGTATCTATGTATGTATATATCTATGTATCTATGTATCTATCTATGTATCTATCTATCTATCTTCCTATCATCTATCTATGATGTCTGTCATCTATTAATCTATGTACCTATCTATCTATCTTTCACCTGTCGTCTGTCTACCTATCTATCTATGAAACAATCATCTTTTTGTCTGCCCATCTATCCTTATGTACAGAACAGTTAAAAACATAGCCTCTGTTCCTTCCCTACATTATGCTTCCAGAAATCTTGCAAGGTAACTAAGCCTTAAGGAGAGCACTGTGTTCACCGTTACGCTTTCAGATACAGTCAGCAGAGTGTGCTTACAAAACCAGTAAATGGAGGTGAAAGGACTTGAACCCGTATCTTTGTCCTCTATCCTCTTATACTTCCTGCTCGCTTGGTGACATTATTTAGCCACATTCAGTGAGTAAGTGATCCCTGAAGACCACAATTATCCTTTGTCTTGGCCTGTTGTCGACAGAAAAGTGTACTTGGCCCTTTGCACACCACCATGTTTGAGGGACATTGGCGTGATCACTGCTGATAGGTGGAGGGACAAATATGAATTAACACCTATTTCTGGACAGGAGCAGTTGGGAACAAAGAGTGTGTTGTGGAGTGAAGTGTTTATTTGAGTGTCCAAACTTCCCTCTTTAGGTGGTTATTACTTCTTTACATTCGTGAACATCATAAAAAGCAATGATTATAAATGCCCAGACGCATATTATTACAGCAATTCATTTGTTGAGGTGAGAGGAAATGAGAAGGAAGTTGCTGCACCACTAAATCTATGCCTGAGCACTGCTGAAACCAAACAAAAAGAATTCACGGTGGCTAGATAGGGCTATTTTCTACTGACTCTCTCTGGGGTCCAAAACAGAACCAATTTCTTTCTTTGTTTCTCAGTTTCACTTGTGTAGGGTACCTGTCCCCGCCCCTTCAGCTTGTAGTTTGTCTGTGTCCTTGGATCTCAAGTGAGTCTCCAGTAAGGGAGCACGTAGGTGGTCTTGAGTTTTCACCAGTGCTTCTAACCCTGTGTCTTTAGATTGGAGCACTCAAAGGCTGTACTTTTATTCTGATATTTGAGAGCTGTGCTCTCACTGCACTTTGAAATTCTTTTTGTTCTCATTAATATACAATCACATGCAGAAAATTATGTTATTCTGTCTACCCTCTTCACCAAGTCACCCCAAATCCCAGTTACAGCCGCTCTCCGTCAGCATGTACTAAGATGCTGTAGAATCACTACATGTCTTCTCTGTGTTGTACAGCCCTACCCATGACACCCCACCCTACACATTATACATGCTAATCCTAATGCCCCCATTCTTTTCCCCGCACTTATTACTCCCTTCCCACAAACCCTACCCAGTCCCTTTCTCTTTGGTAACTGTGAGTCCACTCTCGGGTTCTGTGATTCTGCTGCTGTCTTTTCCTTCAGTTTTTCTTTGTTATCATACTCCACACATGAGTGAAATCATTTGGTACATGTATTTCTCCGCCTGGCCTATTTGACTGAGCATAATACCCTCTAGCTCCATCCACGTTATTGCAAATGATAGGATTTGTTTTCTTCTTATGGCTGCTTACTGCACTTTTTAAACTGGATTTCATTCTTCTTTTTTGTTTGTAGTTTTGCTATGTGCTTTCACCATTGCTCTCCTTGTTATGAGCAGTAGCTTTGTGTTAATCGATATGTACCTATATCTATCTATCTGTCTGTCTATCTATTTATCAATCACACAATCAATCATGTTTTTGACTGTCCATCTGTCCATGTGTACAGAACAGTTAACCATATACCTTACATCACTTTCCTGCACTATGCTCCCAAAAATCCTGCAAAGTATCTAGGCTGCAGAGGGAGCACTGGGTTCACAGAGACACTTGCAGTTCGAGTCGGCCGCGTGTACCTACAAAACCAGGAAATGGTTGTGCTGGGACTTGAACCCGTGTCTCTATCCTCTGTCCTCTTTCATCTCCTTCTAACTTGCTGTCTGTATTTAGCCACATTCATTGACTACGTGCTCCCTGAAGACCTCAAGTATCATTCCTCTGGGCCTGTTGTCGACAGAAAAGTAAACTTGTTGCTTTGCTCAACACCATGTTTGAAGGACATCAGCGTGATCACCACCGATAGGACGGAGGGTCAAATAAAAAGGAACACCAATTTCTAGACAGGAGCAGTTGGGAGCTAACAGTGTATTGTGGAGTGACGTGTTTATTTGAGTGTCCAAACTTCCCTCTTTAGGTGGTTATTAGATTTTCACGTTCGTGAACATCATAAAATCCACTGATTTCAAAGGCCCAGATGCTTATTATTACAGCAACTCAGTTGTTGAGGTGAGAGAAAATGAGAAGTATGTTGCTGCACCACTAAATCTATGGCTGGGAACTGTTGAAACCAAACAAAAAGAATTCACGGTGGCCAGATAGGGCTATTTTCTGCTGACTGTCTCTGGGGACTCAAACAGAATCCATTTGCTTGATTGTTTGATTTTCCGTTTCACTCGTATAGGGTACTTGTCCACACACCTTCGGCTTGTAGTTTGTCTGTGTCCTTGGATCTCAAGTGCGTCTCCTGTAAGTAAGCACGTAGGTGTCTTGAGTTTTCATCCCTTCTTTTATCCCTGTGTCTTTTGTTTGCAGCACTCAGTGCCTGACCTTTTATTCTGATGATTCAGAGCTGTGCACTTATTGCACTTAAAGAATATTTTTATCATTTATCTACAATCACGTGAAGAACATTATGTTTACTATGCTCCCCCCTTCACCATGTGCCCCCGAAAAACCTCTTCAGTCACTGTCGATCAGCGTAGTTGGATGCTGTAGACCCCTTCACCATGTCCCCCCCAAAAGTCCCGGTTACAGTCACTGTCCATCAGTGAGTAGTAAGATGCTATATGATCTCTACTAGTCTTCTCTGTGTTGTACAGGACTCCCCATGCACACCCGACCCCGCGCATTATACATGCTAAACTTAATGCCCCCATTCTTTCTCCCCACACTTATTACCCCCTTCAGCCTCACCCTGCCCAGTGCTTTTTCCTTTGGTTACTTTTAGTCAACTCCCGGGTTCTGTGAGTCTGCTGCTGTTTTTTACTTCAGTTTTTCTTTTTTGTTATACTCCACACATGAGTGAAATCACTTGGTACTTGCCTTTATCCGCCTGACCTATTTTTCTGAACATACTACCATCTTGCTCCATCCACGTCTTTGCAAATGGTAGTATTTGTTTTCTTCTTAAGGCTGCTTACTGCACTTTTTTAACTGGATTTCATTCTTCCTTTTTGTTTGTAGTTTAGCTATGTTATTCACCATTCAACTCCTGGTTATGAACAATAGCTTTGTGTCAATCGACATGTATCTGTATCTATCTATCTAAAGGTCTGTCTGTCTATCTATGTATCTATGTATGTATATATCTATGTATCTATGTATCTATCTATGTATCTATCTATCTATCTTCCTATCATCTATCTATGATGTCTGTCATCTATTAATCTATGTACCTATCTATCTATCTTTCACCTGTCGTCTGTCTACCTATCTATCTATGAAACAATCATCTTTTTGTCTGCCCATCTATCCTTATGTACAGAACAGTTAAAAACATAGCCTCTGTTCCTTCCCTACATTATGCTTCCAGAAATCTTGCAAGGTAACTAAGCCTTAAGGAGAGCACTGTGTTCACCGTTACGCTTTCAGATACAGTCAGCAGAGTGTGCTTACAAAACCAGTAAATGGAGGTGAAAGGACTTGAACCCGTATCTTTGTCCTCTATCCTCTTATACTTCCTGCTCGCTTGGTGACATTATTTAGCCACATTCAGTGAGTAAGTGATCCCTGAAGACCACAATTATCCTTTGTCTTGGCCTGTTGTCGACAGAAAAGTGTACTTGGCCCTTTGCACACCACCATGTTTGAGGGACATTGGCGTGATCACTGCTGATAGGTGGAGGGACAAATATGAATTAACACCTATTTCTGGAACGGAGCAGTTGGGAACAAAGAGTGTGTTGTGGAGTGAAGTGTTTATTTGAGTGTCCAAACTTCCCTCTTTAGGTGGTTATTACTTCTTTACATTTGTGAACATCATAAAAAGCAATGATTATAAATGCCCAGACGCATATTATTACAGCAATTCATTTGTTGAGGTGAGAGGAAATGAGAAGGACGTTGCTTCACCACTAAATCTATGCCTGAGCACTGCTGAAACCAAACAAAAAGAATTCACGGAGGCTACATAGGGCTATTTTCTACTGACACCCTCTGGGCTCCAAAACAGAACCAATTTCTTTCTTTGTTTCTCAGTTTCACTTGTGTAGGGTACCTGTCCCCGCCCCTTCAGCTTGTAGTTTGTCTGTGTCCTTGGATCTCAAGTGAGTCTCCAGTAAGGGAGCACGTAGGTGGTCTTGAGTTTTCATCAGTTCTTCTAACCCTGTGTCTTTTGATTGGAGCACTCAAAGGCTGTAGTTTTATTCTGATATTTGAGAGCTGTGCTCTTACTGCACTTTGAAATTCTTTTTGTTCTCATTAATATACAATCACATGCAGAAAATTATGTTATTCTGTCTACCCTCTTCACCAAGTCACCCCAAATCCCAGTTACAGCCGCTCTCCGTCAGCATGTACTAAGATGCTATAGAATCACTACATGTCTTCTCTGTGTTGTACAGCCCTACCCATTACACCCCACCCTACACATTATACATGCTAATCCTAATGCCCCCATTCTTTTTCCCGCACTTATTACTCCCTTCCCACAAACCCTACCCATTCCCTTTCTCTTTGGTAACTGTTAGTCCACTCTCGGGTTCTGTGAGTCTGCTGCTGTCTTTTCCTTCAGTTTTTCTTTGTTATCATACTCCACACATGAGTGAAATCATTTGGTACATGTATTTCTCCGCCTGGCCTGTTTGACTGAGCATAATACCCTCTAGCTCCATCCACGTTATTGCCAATGATAGGATTTGTTTTCTTCTTATGGCTGCTTACTGCACTTTTTAAACTGGATTTCATTCTTCTTTTTTGTTTGTAGTTTCGCTATGTGCTTTCACCATTGCTCTCCTTGTTATGAGCAGTAGCTTTGTGTTAATCGATATGTACCTATATCTATCTATCTGTCTGTCTATCTATTTATCAATCACTCAATCAATAATCTTTTTGTCTGTCCATCTGTCCATGAGTACAGAACAGTTAACCATATACCCTATAACACTTTCCTGCACTATGCTCCCAAAAATCCT
The DNA here is from genome assembly GCF_030020395.1 of Manis pentadactyla. NCBI lineage: Eukaryota > Metazoa > Chordata > Mammalia > Pholidota > Manidae > Manis > Manis pentadactyla. Next base: position 3,986,354 of record NC_080027.1, on the reverse strand, counting down.
GCAAAGTATCTAGGCTTCATTGGGAGCACTGGGTTCACCGAGACACTTGCAGTTCAAGTCGGCCGCGTGTACCTACAAAACCAGGAAATGGTTGTGCTGGGACTTGAACCCGTGTCTCTATCCTCTGTCCTCTTTCATCTCCTTCTAACTTGCTGTCTTTATTTAGCCACATTCATTGACTAAGTGCTCCCTGAAGATCTCAAGTATCATTCCTCTGGGCCTGTTGTCGACAGAAAAGTCAACTTGTTGCTTCGCTCACCACCATGTTTGAAGGACATCAGCGTGATCACCGCCGATAGGACGGAGGGTCAAATAAAAAGGAACACCAATTTCTAGACAGGAGCAGTTGGGAGCTAACAGTGTATTGTGGAGTGACGTGTTTATTTGAGTGTCCAAACTTCCCTCTTTAGGTGGTTATGAGATTTTCACTTTCGTGAACATCATAAAATCCACTGATTTCGAATGTCTAGATGCTTATTATTACAGCAACTCAGTTTTTGAGGTGAGAGAAAATGAGAAGTATGTTGCTGCACCACTAAATCTATGGCTGGGAATTGTAGAAACCAAACAAAAATAATTCACGGTGGCCAGATAGGGCTATTTTCTGCTGACTGTCTCTGGGGACTCAAACAGAATCCATTTGCTTGGTTGTTTGATTTTCCGTTTCACTCGTGTAGGGTACTTGTCCACACACCTTCGGCTTGTAGTTTGTCTGTGTCCTTGGATCTCAAGTGAGTCTCCTGTAAGTAAGCACGTAGGTGTCTTGAGTTTTCATCCCTTCTTTTATCTCTGTGTCTATTGTTTGCTGCACTCAGTGCCAGACCTTTTATTCTGATGATTCAGAGCTGTGCACTTATTGCACTTAAAGGATATTTTTTATCATTAATCTACAATCACGTGAAGAACATTATGTTTCCTATGCTCCCCCCTTCACCAAGTCCCCCCGAAAAACCTCTTCAGTCACTGTCGATCAGCGTATTTGGATGCTGTAGACCCCTACACCATGTCCCCCCAAAAAGTCCCCTTTACAGTCACTGTCCATCAGTGAGTAGTAAGATGCTATATGATCTCTACTAGTCTTCTCTGTGTTGTACAGGACTCCCCATGCACACCCGACCCCGCGCATTATACATGCTAAACTTAATGCCCCCATTCTTTCTCCCCACACTTATTACACCCTTCAGCCTCACCCTGCCCAGTGCTTTTTCCTTTGGTTACTTTTAGTCAACTCCCGGGTTCTGTGAGTCTGCTGCTGTTTTTTACTTCAGTTTTTCTTTTTTGTTATACTCCACACATGAGTGAAATCACTTGGTACTTGCCTTTATCCGCCTGACCTATTTTTCTGAACATACTACCATCTTGCTCCATCCACGTCTTTGCAAATGGTAGTATTTGTTTTCTTCTTAAGGCTGCTTACTGCACTTTTTTAACTGGATTTCATTCTTCCTTTTTGTTTGTAGTTTAGCTATGTTATTCACCATTCAACTCCTGGTTATGAACAATAGCTTTGTGTCAATCGACATGTATCTGTATCTATCTATCTAAAGGTCTGTCTGTCTATCTATGTATCTATGTATGTATATATCTATGTATCTATGTATCTATCTATGTATCTATCTATCTATCTTCCTATCATCTATCTATGATGTCTGTCATCTATTAATCTATGTACCTATCTATCTATCTTTCACCTGTCGTCTGTCTACCTATCTATCTATGAAACAATCATCTTTTTGTCTGCCCATCTATCCTTATGTACAGAACAGTTAAAAACATAGCCTCTGTTCCTTCCCTACATTATGCTTCCAGAAATCTTGCAAGGTAACTAAGCCTTAAGGAGAGCACTGTGTTCACCGTTACGCTTTCAGATACAGTCAGCAGAGTGTGCTTACAAAACCAGTAAATGGAGGTGAAAGGACTTGAACCCGTATCTTTGTCCTCTATCCTCTTATACTTCCTGCTCGCTTGGTGACATTATTTAGCCACATTCAGTGAGTAAGTGATCCCTGAAGACCACAATTATCCTTTGTCTTGGCCTGTTGTCGACAGAAAAGTGTACTTGGCCCTTTGCACACCACCATGTTTGAGGGACATTGGCGTGATCACTGCTGATAGGTGGAGGGACAAATATGAATTAACACCTATTTCTGGACAGGAGCAGTTGGGAACAAAGAGTGTGTTGTGGAGTGAAGTGTTTATTTGAGTGTCCAAACTTCCCTCTTTAGGTGGTTATTACTTCTTTACATTCGTGAACATCATAAAAAGCAATGATTATAAATGCCCAGACGCATATTATTACAGCAATTCATTTGTTGAGGTGAGAGGAAATGAGAAGGAAGTTGCTGCACCACTAAATCTATGCCTGAGCACTGCTGAAACCAAACAAAAAGAATTCACGGTGGCTAGATAGGGCTATTTTCTACTGACTCTCTCTGGGGTCCAAAACAGAACCAATTTCTTTCTTTGTTTCTCAGTTTCACTTGTGTAGGGTACCTGTCCCCGCCCCTTCAGCTTGTAGTTTGTCTGTGTCCTTGGATCTCAAGTGAGTCTCCAGTAAGGGAGCACGTAGGTGGTCTTGAGTTTTCACCAGTGCTTCTAACCCTGTGTCTTTAGATTGGAGCACTCAAAGGCTGTACTTTTATTCTGATATTTGAGAGCTGTGCTCTCACTGCACTTTGAAATTCTTTTTGTTCTCATTAATATACAATCACATGCAGAAAATTATGTTATTCTGTCTACCCTCTTCACCAAGTCACCCCAAATCCCAGTTACAGCCGCTCTCCGTCAGCATGTACTAAGATGCTGTAGAATCACTACATGTCTTCTCTGTGTTGTACAGCCCTACCCATGACACCCCACCCTACACATTATACATGCTAATCCTAATGCCCCCATTCTTTTCCCCGCACTTATTACTCCCTTCCCACAAACCCTACCCAGTCCCTTTCTCTTTGGTAACTGTGAGTCCACTCTCGGGTTCTGTGATTCTGCTGCTGTCTTTTCCTTCAGTTTTTCTTTGTTATCATACTCCACACATGAGTGAAATCATTTGGTACATGTATTTCTCCGCCTGGCCTATTTGACTGAGCATAATACCCTCTAGCTCCATCCACGTTATTGCAAATGATAGGATTTGTTTTCTTCTTATGGCTGCTTACTGCACTTTTTAAACTGGATTTCATTCTTCTTTTTTGTTTGTAGTTTTGCTATGTGCTTTCACCATTGCTCTCCTTGTTATGAGCAGTAGCTTTGTGTTAATCGATATGTACCTATATCTATCTATCTGTCTGTCTATCTATTTATCAATCACACAATCAATCATGTTTTTGACTGTCCATCTGTCCATGTGTACAGAACAGTTAACCATATACCTTACATCACTTTCCTGCACTATGCTCCCAAAAATCCTGCAAAGTATCTAGGCTGCAGAGGGAGCACTGGGTTCACAGAGACACTTGCAGTTCGAGTCGGCCGCGTGTACCTACAAAACCAGGAAATGGTTGTGCTGGGACTTGAACCCGTGTCTCTATCCTCTGTCCTCTTTCATCTCCTTCTAACTTGCTGTCTGTATTTAGCCACATTCATTGACTACGTGCTCCCTGAAGACCTCAAGTATCATTCCTCTGGGCCTGTTGTCGACAGAAAAGTAAACTTGTTGCTTTGCTCAACACCATGTTTGAAGGACATCAGCGTGATCACCACCGATAGGACGGAGGGTCAAATAAAAAGGAACACCAATTTCTAGACAGGAGCAGTTGGGAGCTAACAGTGTATTGTGGAGTGACGTGTTTATTTGAGTGTCCAAACTTCCCTCTTTAGGTGGTTATTAGATTTTCACGTTCGTGAACATCATAAAATCCACTGATTTCAAAGGCCCAGATGCTTATTATTACAGCAACTCAGTTGTTGAGGTGAGAGAAAATGAGAAGTATGTTGCTGCACCACTAAATCTATGGCTGGGAACTGTTGAAACCAAACAAAAAGAATTCACGGTGGCCAGATAGGGCTATTTTCTGCTGACTGTCTCTGGGGACTCAAACAGAATCCATTTGCTTGATTGTTTGATTTTCCGTTTCACTCGTATAGGGTACTTGTCCACACACCTTCGGCTTGTAGTTTGTCTGTGTCCTTGGATCTCAAGTGCGTCTCCTGTAAGTAAGCACGTAGGTGTCTTGAGTTTTCATCCCTTCTTTTATCCCTGTGTCTTTTGTTTGCAGCACTCAGTGCCTGACCTTTTATTCTGATGATTCAGAGCTGTGCACTTATTGCACTTAAAGAATATTTTTATCATTTATCTACAATCACGTGAAGAACATTATGTTTACTATGCTCCCCCCTTCACCATGTGCCCCCGAAAAACCTCTTCAGTCACTGTCGATCAGCGTAGTTGGATGCTGTAGACCCCTTCACCATGTCCCCCCCAAAAGTCCCGGTTACAGTCACTGTCCATCAGTGAGTAGTAAGATGCTATATGATCTCTACTAGTCTTCTCTGTGTTGTACAGGACTCCCCATGCACACCCGACCCCGCGCATTATACATGCTAAACTTAATGCCCCCATTCTTTCTCCCCACACTTATTACCCCCTTCAGCCTCACCCTGCCCAGTGCTTTTTCCTTTGGTTACTTTTAGTCAACTCCCGGGTTCTGTGAGTCTGCTGCTGTTTTTTACTTCAGTTTTTCTTTTTTGTTATACTCCACACATGAGTGAAATCACTTGGTACTTGCCTTTATCCGCCTGACCTATTTTTCTGAACATACTACCATCTTGCTCCATCCACGTCTTTGCAAATGGTAGTATTTGTTTTCTTCATAAGGCTGCTTACTGCACTTTTTTAACTGGATTTCATTCTTCCTTTTTGTTTGTAGTTTAGCTATGTTATTCACCATTCAACTCCTGGTTATGAACAATAGCTTTGTGTCAATCGACATGTATCTGTATCTATCTATCTAAAGGTCTGTCTGTCTATCTATGTATCTATGTATGTATATATCTATGTATCTATGTATCTATCTATGTATCTATCTATCTATCTTCCTATCATCTATCTATGATGTCTGTCATCTATTAATCTATGTACCTATCTATCTATCTTTCACCTGTCGTCTGTCTACCTATCTATCTATGAAACAATCATCTTTTTGTCTGCCCATCTATCCTTATGTACAGAACAGTTAAAAACATAGCCTCTGTTCCTTCCCTACATTATGCTTCCAGAAATCTTGCAAGGTAACTAAGCCTTAAGGAGAGCACTGTGTTCACCGTTACGCTTTCAGATACAGTCAGCAGAGTGTGCTTACAAAACCAGTAAATGGAGGTGAAAGGACTTGAACCCGTATCTTTGTCCTCTATCCTCTTATACTTCCTGCTCGCTTGGTGACATTATTTAGCCACATTCAGTGAGTAAGTGATCCCTGAAGACCACAATTATCCTTTGTCTTGGCCTGTTGTCGACAGAAAAGTGTACTTGGCCCTTTGCACACCACCATGTTTGAGGGACATTGGCGTGATCACTGCTGATAGGTGGAGGGACAAATATGAATTAACACCTATTTCTGGAACGGAGCAGTTGGGAACAAAGAGTGTGTTGTGGAGTGAAGTGTTTATTTGAGTGTCCAAACTTCCCTCTTTAGGTGGTTATTACTTCTTTACATTTGTGAACATCATAAAAAGCAATGATTATAAATGCCCAGACGCATATTATTACAGCAATTCATTTGTTGAGGTGAGAGGAAATGAGAAGGACGTTGCTTCACCACTAAATCTATGCCTGAGCACTGCTGAAACCAAACAAAAAGAATTCACGGAGGCTACATAGGGCTATTTTCTACTGACACTCTCTGGGCTCCAAAACAGAACCAATTTCTTTCTTTGTTTCTCAGTTTCACTTGTGTAGGGTACCTGTCCCCGCCCCTTCAGCTTGTAGTTTGTCTGTGTCCTTGGATCTCAAGTGAGTCTCCAGTAAGGGAGCACGTAGGTGGTCTTGAGTTTTCATCAGTTCTTCTAACCCTGTGTCTTTTGATTGGAGCACTCAAAGGCTGTAGTTTTATTCTGATATTTGAGAGCTGTGCTCTTACTGCACTTTGAAATTCTTTTTGTTCTCATTAATATACAATCACATGCAGAAAATTATGTTATTCTGTCTACCCTCTTCACCAAGTCACCCCAAATCCCAGTTACAGCCGCTCTCCGTCAGCATGTACTAAGATGCTGTAGAATCACTACATGTCTTCTCTGTGTTGTACAGCCCTACCCATGACACCCCACCCTACACATTATACATGCTAATCCTAATGCCCCCATTCTTTTTCCCGCACTTATTACTCCCTTCCCACAAACCCTACCCATTCCCTTTCTCTTTGGTAACTGTTAGTCCACTCTCGGGTTCTGTGAGTCTGCTGCTGTCTTTTCCTTCAGTTTTTCTTTGTTATCATACTCCACACATGAGTGAAATCATTTGGTACATGTATTTCTCCGCCTGGACTATTTGACTGAGCATAATACCCTCTAGCTCCATTCACGTTATTGCAAATGATAGGATTTGTTTTCTTCTTATGGCTGCTTACTGCACTTTTTAAACTGGATTTCATTCTTCTTTTTTGTTTGTAGTTTTGCATTGTGCTTTCACCATTGCTCTCTTTGTTATGAGCAGTAGCTTTGTGTTAATCGATATGTACCTATATCTATCTATCTGTCTGTCTATCTATTTATCAATCACTCAATCAAACATCTTTTTGTCTGTCCATCTGTCCATGTCCATGTGTACAGAACAGTTAACCATATACCTTACATCACTTTCCTGCACTATGCTCCCAAAAATCCTGCAAAGTATCTAGGCTGCAGAGGGAGCACTGGGTTCACAGAGACACTTGCAGTTCGAGTCGGCCGCGTGTACCTACAAAACCAGGAAATGGTTGTGCTGGGACTTGAACCCGTGTCTCTATCCTCTGTCCTCTTTCATCTCCTTCTAACTTGCTGTCTGTATTTAGCCACATTCATTGACTACGTGCTCCCTGAAGATCTCAAGTATCATTCCTCTGGGCCTGTTGTCGACAGAAAAGTAAACTTGTTGCTTTGCTCAACACCATGTTTGAAGGACATCAGCGTGATCACCGCCGATAGGACGGAGGGTCAAATAAAAAGGAACACCAATTTCTAGACAGGAGCAGTTGGGAGCTAACAGTGTATTGTGGAGTGACGTGTTTATTTGAGTGTCCAAACTTCCCTCTTTAGGTGGTTATTAGATTTTCACGTTCGTGAACATCATAAAATCCACTGATTTCAAAGGCCCAGATGCTTATTATTACAGCAACTCAGTTGTTGAGGTGAGAGAAAATGAGAAGTATGTTGCTGCACCACTAAATCTATGGCTGGGAACTGTTGAAACCAAACAAAAAGAATTCACGGTGGCCAGATAGGGCTATTTTCTGCTGACTGTCTCTGGGGACTCAAACAGAATCCATTTGCTTGATTGTTTGATTTTCCGTTTCACTCGTGTAGGGTACTTGTCCACACACCTTCGGCTTGTAGTTTGTCTGTGTCCTTGGATCTCAAGTGCGTCTCCTGTAAGTAAGCACGTAGGTGTCTTGAGTTTTCATTCCTTCTTTTATCCCTGTGTCTTTTGTTTGCAGCACTCAGTGCCTGACCTTTTATTCTGATGATTCAGAGCTGTGCACTTATTGCACTTAAAGAATATTTTTATCATTAATCTACAATCACGTGAAGAACATTATGTTCACTATGCTCCCCCCTTCACCAAGTGCCCCCGAAAAACCTCTTCAGTCACTGTCGATCAGCGTAGTTGGATGCTGTAGACCCCTTCACCATGTCCCCCCCAAAAGTCCCCGTTACAGTCACTGTCCATCAGTGAGTAGTAAGATGCTATATGATCTCTACTAGTCTTCTCTGTGTTGTACAGGACTCCCCATGCACACCCGACCCCGCGCATTATACATGCTAAACTTAATGCCCCCATTCTTTCTCCCCACACTTATTCCTCCCTTCAGACTCACCCTGCCCAGTCCTTTTTCCTTTGGTTACTTTTAGTCAACTCTCGGGTTCTGTGAGTCTGCTGCTGTTTTTTTACTTCAGTTTTTCTTTGTTGTTATACTCCACACATGAGTGAAATCACTTGGTACTTGCCTTTATCCACCTGCCCTATTTTTCTGAACATACTACCGCTTTGCTCCATCCACGTCATTGCAAATGGTAGTATTTGTTTTCTTCTTATGGCTGCTTACTGCACTTTTTAAACTGGATATCATTCTTCCTTTTTGTTTGTAGTTTAGCTATGTTATTCACCATTCAACTCCTGGTTATGAACAATAGCTTTGTGTCAATCGACATGTATCTGTATCTATCTATCTAAAGATCTGTCTGTCTATCTATGTATCTATGTATGTATATATCTATGTATCTATGTATCTATCTATGTATCTATCTATCTTCCTATCATCTATCTATGATGTCTATCATCTATTAATCTATGTACCTATCTATCTATCTTTCACCTGTCGTCTGTCTACCTATCTATCTATGAAACAATCATCTTTTTGTCTGCCCATCTATCCTTATGTACAGAACAGTTAACAACATAGCCTATGTCTCTTCCCTACATTATGCTTCCAGAAACCTTGCAAGGTAACTAAGCCATAAGGAGAGCACTGTGTTCACCGATACGCTTTCAGGTAGAGTCAGCAGAGTGTGCTTACAAAACCAGTAAATGGAGGTGAAAGGACTTGAACCCGTATCTTTGTCCTCTGTCCTCTTATACTTCCTGCTCGCTTGTTGACTTTATTTAGCCACATTCAGTGAGTAAGTGATCCCTGAAGACCACAAGTATCCTTCGTCTGGGCCTGTTGTCGACAGAAAAGTGTACTTGGCCCTTTGCACACCACCATGTTTGAGGGACATTGGCGTGATCACTGCTGATAGGTGGAGGGACAAATATGAATTAACACCTATTTCTGGACAGGAGCAGTTGGGAACAAAGAGTGTGTTGTGGAGTGAAGTGTTTATTTGAGTGTCCAAACTTCCCTCTTTAGGTGGTTATTACTTCTTTACATTTGTGAACATCATAAAAAGCAATGATTATAAATGCCCAGACGCATATTATTACAGCAATTCATTTGTTGAGGTGAGAGGAAATGAGAAGGAAGTTGCTGCACCACTAAATCTATGCCTGAGCACTGCTGAAACCAAACAAAAAGAATTCACGGTGTCTAGATAGGGCTATTTTCTACTGACACTCTCTGGGCTCCAAAACAGAACCAATTTCTTTCTTTGTTTCTCAGTTTCACTTGTGTAGGGTACCTGTCCCCGCCCCTTCAGCTTGTAGTTTGTCTGTGTCCTTGGATCTCAAGTGAGTCTCCAGTAAGGGAGCACGTAGGTGGTCTTGAGTTTTCATCAGTTCTTCTAACCCTGTGTCTTTTGATTGGAGCACTCAAAGGCTGTACTTTTATTCTGATATTTGAGAGCTGTGCTCTTACTGCACTTTGAAATTCTTTTTGTTCTCATTAATATACAGTCACATGCAGAAAATTATGTTATTCTGTCTACCCTCTTCACCAAGTCACCCCAAATCCCAGTTACAGCCGCTCTCTGTCAGCATGTACTAAGATGCTGTAGAATCACTACATGTCTTCTCTGTGTTGTACAGCCCTACCCATGACACCCCACCCTACACATTATACATGCTAATCCTAATGCCCCCATTCGTTTTCCCCGCACTTATTACTCCCTTCCCACAAACCCTACCCAGTCCCTTTCTCTTTGGTAACTGTTAGTCCACTCTCGGGTTCTGTGAGTCTGCTGCTGTCTTTTCCTTCAGTTTTTCTTTGTTATCATACTCCACACATGAGTGAAATCATTTGGTACATGTATTTCTCCGCCTGGACTATTTGACTGAGCATAATACCCTCTAGCTCCATTCACGTTATGGCAAATGATAGGATGTGTTTTCTTCTTATGGCTGCTTACTGCACTTTTTAAACTGGATTTCATTCTTCTTTTTTGTTTGTAGTTTTGCATTGTGCTTTCACCATTGCTCTCTTTGTTATGAGCAGTAGCTTTGTGTTAATCGATATGTACCTATATCTATCTATCTGTCTGTCTATCTATTTATCAATCACTCAATCAAACATCTTTTTGTCTGTCCATCTGTCCATGTCCATGTGTACAGAACAGTTAACCATATACCTTACATCACTTTCCTGCACTATGCTCCCAAAAATCCTGCAAAGTATCTAGGCTGCAGAGGGAGCACTGGGTTCACAGAGACACTTGCAGTTCGAGTCGGCCGCGTGTACCTACAAAACCAGGAAATGGTTGTGCTGGGACTTGAACCCGTGTCTCTATCCTCTGTCCTCTTTCATCTCCTTCTAACTTGCTGTCTGTATTTAGCCACATTCATTGACTACGTGCTCCCTGAAGACCTCAAGTATCATTCCTCTGGGCCTGTTGTCGACAGAAAAGTAAACTTGTTGCTTTGCTCAACACCATGTTTGAAGGACATCAGCGTGATCACCGCCGATAGGACGGAGGGTCAAATAAAAAGGAACACCAATTTCTAGACAGGAGCAGTTGGGAGCTAACAGTGTATTGTGGAGTGACGTGTTTATTTGAGTGTCCAAACTTCCCTCTTTAGGTGGTTATTAGATTTTCACGTTCGTGAACATCATAAAATCCACTGATTTCAAAGGCCCAGATGCTTATTATTACAGCAACTCAGTTGTTGAGGTGAGAGAAAATGAGAAGTATGTTGCTGCACCACTAAATCTATGGCTGGGAACTGTTGAAACCAAACAAAAAGAATTCACGGTGGCCAGATAGGGCTATTTTCTGCTGACTGTCTCTGGGGACTCAAACAGAATCCATTTGCTTGATTGTTTGATTTTCCGTTTCACTCGTGTAGGGTACTTGTCCACACACCTTCGGCTTGTAGTTTGTCTGTGTCCTTGGATCTCAAGTGCGTCTCCTGTAAGTAAGCACGTAGGTGTCTTGAGTTTTCATCCCTTCTTTTATCCCTGTGTCTTTTGTTTGCAGCACTCAGTGCCTGACCTTTTATTCTGATGATTCAGAGCTGTGCACTTATTGCACTTAAAGAATATTTTTATCATTAATCTACAATCACGTGAAGAACATTATGTTCACTATGCTCCCCCCTTCACCAAGTGCCCCCGAAAAACCTCTTCAGTCACTGTCGATCAGCGTAGTTGGATGCTGTAGACCCCTTCACCATGTCCCCCCCAAAAGTCCCGGTTACAGTCACTGTCCATCAGTGAGTAGTAAGATGCTATATGATCTCTACTAGTCTTCTCTGTGTTGTACAGGACTCCCCATGCACACCCGACCCCGCGCATTATACATGCTAAACTTAATGCCCCCATTCTTTCTCCCCACACTTATTCCTCCCTTCAGACTCACCCTGCCCAGTCCTTTTTCCTTTGGTTACTTTTAGTCAACTCTCGGGTTCTGTGAGTCTGCTGCTGTTTTTTTACTTCAGTTTTTCTTTGTTGTTATACTCCACACATGAGTGAAATCACTTGGTACTTGCCTTTATCCGCCTGCCCTATTTTTCTGAACATACTACTGCTTTGCTCCATCCACGTCATTGCAAATGGTAGTATTTGTTTTCTTCTTATGGCTGCTTACTGCACTTTTTAAACTGGATATCATTCTTCCTTTTTGTTTGGAGTTTAGCTATGTTATTCACCATTCAACTCCTGGTTATGAACAATAGCTTTGTGTCAATCGACATGTATCTGTATCTATCTATCTAAAGGTCTGTCTGTCTATCTATGTATCTATGTATGTATATATCTATGTATCTATGTATCTATCTATGTATCTATCTATCTTCCTATCATCTATCTATGATGTCTATCATCTATTAATCTATGTACCTATCTATCTATCTTTCACCTGTCGTCTGTCTACCTATCTATCTATGAAACAATCATCTTTTTGTCTGCCCATCTATCCTTATGTACAGAACAGTTAACAACATAGCCTATGTCTCTTCCCTACATTATGCTTCCAGAAACCTTGCAAGGTAACTAAGCCATAAGGAGAGCACTGTGTTCACCGATACGCTTTCAGGTAGAGTCAGCAGAGTGTGCTTACAAAACCAGTAAATGGAGGTGAAAGGACTTGAACCCGTATCTTTGTCCTCTATCCTCTTATACTTCCTGCTCGCTTGTTGACTTTATTTAGCCACATTCAGTGTGTAAGTGATCCCTGAAGACCACAAGTATCCTTCGTCTGGGCCTGTTGTCGACAGAAAAGTGTACTTGGCCCTTTGCACACCACCATGTTTGAGGGACATTGGCGTGATCACTGCTGATAGGTGGAGGGACAAATATGAATTAACACCTATTTCTGGACAGGAGCAGTTGGGAACAAAGAGTGTGTTGTGGAGTGAAGTGTTTATTTGAGTGTCCAAACTTCCCTCTTTAGGTGGTTATTACTTCTTTACATTTGTGAACATCATAAAAAGCAATGATTATAAATGCCCAGACGCATATTATTACAGCAATTCATTTGTTGAGGTGAGAGGAAATGAGAAGGAAGTTGCTGCACCACTAAATCTATGCCTGAGCACTGCTGAAAACAAACAAAAAGAATTCACGGTGTCTAGATAGGGCTATTTTCTACTGACACTCTCTGGGCTCCAAAACAGAACCAATTTCTTTCTTTGTTTCTCAGTTTCACTTGTGTAGGGTACCTGTCCCCGCCCCTTCAGCTTGTAGTTTGTCTGTGTCCTTGGATCTCAAGTGAGTCTCCAGTAAGGGAGCACGTAGGTGGTCTTGAGTTTTCATCAGTTCTTCTAACCCTGTGTCTTTTGATTGGAGCACTCAAAGGCTGTACTTTTATTCTGATATTTGAGAGCTGTGCTCTTACTGCACTTTGAAATTCTTTTTGTTCTCATTAATATACAATCACATGCAGAAAATTATGTTATTCTGTCTACCCTCTTCACCAAGTCACCCCAAATCCCAGTTACAGCCACTCTCCGTCAGCATGTACTAAGATGCTATAGAATCACTACATGTCTTCTCTGTGTTGTACAGCCCTACCCATGACACCCCACCCTACACATTATACATGCTAATCCTAATGCCCCCATTCTTTTTCCCCGCACTTATTACTCCCTTCCCACAAACCCTACCCAGTCCCTTTCTCTTTGGTAACTGTTAGTCCACTCTCGGGTTCTGTGAGTCTGCTGCTGTCTTTTCCTTCAGTTTTTCTTTGTTATCATACTCCACACATGAGTGAAATCATTTGGTTCATGTATTTCTCCGCCTGGACTATTTGACTGAGCATAATACCCTCTAGCTCCATTCACGTTATTGAAAATGATAGGATTTGTTTTCTTCTTATGGCTGCTTACTGCACTTTTTAAACTGGATTTCATTCTTCTTTTTTGTTTGTAGTTTTGCATTGTGCTTTCACCATTGCTCTCTTTGTTATGAGCAGTAGCTTTGTGTTAATCGATATGTACCTATATCTATCTATCTGTCTGTCTATCTATCAATCACTCAATCAAACATCTTTTTGTCTGTCCATCTGTCCATGTCCATGTGTACAGAACAGTTAACCATATACCTTACATCACTTTCCTGCACTATGCTCCCAAAAATCCTGCAAAGTATCTAGGCTGCAGAGGGAGCACTGGGTTCACAGAGACACTTGCAGTTCGAGTCGGCCGCGTGTACCTACAAAACCAGGAAATGGTTGTGCTGGGACTTGAACCCGTGTCTCTATCCTCTGTCCTCTTTCATCTCCTTCTAACTTGCTGTCTGTATTTAGCCACATTCATTGACTACGTGCTCCCTGAAGACCTCAAGTATCATTCCTCTGGGCCTGTTGTCGACAGAAAAGTAAACTTGTTGCTTTGCTCAACACCATGTTTGAAGGACATCAGCGTGATCACCGCCGATAGGACGGAGGGTCAAATAAAAAGGAACACCAATTTCTAGACAGGAGCAGTTGGGAGCTAACAGTGTATTGTGGAGTGACGTGTTTATTTGAGTGTCCAAACTTCCCTCTTTAGGTGGTTATTAGATTTTCACGTTCGTGAACATCATAAAATCCACTGATTTCAAAGGCCCAGATGCTTATTATTACAGCAACTCAGTTGTTGAGGTGAGAGAAAATGAGAAGTATGTTGCTGCACCACTAAATCTATGGCTGGGAACTGTTGAAACCAAACAAAAAGAATTCACGGTGGCCAGATAGGGCTATTTTCTGCTGACTGTCTCTGGGGACTCAAACAGAATCCATTTGCTTGATTGTTTGATTTTCCGTTTCACTCGTGTAGGGTACTTGTCCACACACCTTCGGCTTGTAGTTTGTCTGTGTCCTTGGATCTCAAGTGCGTCTCCTGTAAGTAAGCACGTAGGTGTCTTGAGTTTTCATCCCTTCTTTTATCCCTGTGTCTTTTGTTTGCAGCACTCAGTGCCTGACCTTTTATTCTGATGATTCAGAGCTGTGCACTTATTGCACTTAAAGAATATTTTTATCATTAATCTACAATCACGTGAAGAACATTATGTTCACTATGCTCCCCCCTTCACCAAGTGCCCCCGAAAAACCTCTTCAGTCACTGTCGATCAGCGTAGTTGGATGCTGTAGACCCCTTCACCATGTCCCCCCCAAAAGTCCCGGTTACAGTCACTGTCCATCAGTGAGTAGTAAGATGCTATATGATCTCTACTAGTCTTCTCTGTGTTGTACAGGACTCCCCATGCACACCCGACCCCGCGCATTATACATGCTAAACTTAATGCCCCCATTCTTTCTCCCCACACTTATTCCTCCCTTCAGACTCACCCTGCCCAGTCCTTTTTCCTTTGGTTACTTTTAGTCAACTCTCGGGTTCTGTGAGTCTGCTGCTGTTTTTTTACTTCAGTTTTTCTTTGTTGTTATACTCCACACATGAGTGAAATCACTTGGTACTTGCCTTTATCCGCCTGCCCTATTTTTCTGAACATACTACTGCTTTGCTCCATCCACGTCATTGCAAATGGTAGTATTTGTTTTCTTCTTATGGCTGCTTACTGCACTTTTTAAACTGGATATCATTCTTCCTTTTTGTTTGGAGTTTAGCTATGTTATTCACCATTCAACTCCTGGTTATGAACAATAGCTTTGTATCAATCGACATGTATCTGTATCTATCTATCTAAAGGTCTGTCTGTCTATCTATGTATCTATGTATGTATATATCTATGTATCTATGTATCTATCTATGTATCTATCTATCTTCCTATCATCTATCTATGATGTCTATCATCTATTAATCTATGTACCTATCTATCTATCTTTCACCTGTCGTCTGTCTACCTATCTATCTATGAAACAATCATCTTTTTGTCTGCCCATCTATCCTTATGTACAGAACAGTTAACAACATAGCCTATGTCTCTTCCCTACATTATGCTTCCAGAAACCTTGCAAGGTAACTAAGCCATAAGGAGAGCACTGTGTTCACCGATACGCTTTCAGGTAGAGTCAGCAGAGTGTGCTTACAAAACCAGTAAATGGAGGTGAAAGGACTTGAACCCGTATCTTTGTCCTCTATCCTCTTATACTTCCTGCTCGCTTGTTGACTTTATTTAGCCACATTCAGTGTGTAAGTGATCCCTGAAGACCACAAGTATCCTTCGTCTGGGCCTGTTGTCGACAGAAAAGTGTACTTGGCCCTTTGCACACCACCATGTTTGAGGGACATTGGCGTGATCACTGCTGATAGGTGGAGGGACAAATATGAATTAACACCTATTTCTGGACAGGAGCAGTTGGGAACAAAGAGTGTGTTGTGGAGTGAAGTGTTTATTTGAGTGTCCAAACTTCCCTCTTTAGGTGGTTATTACTTCTTTACATTTGTGAACATCATAAAAAGCAATGATTATAAATGCCCAGACGCATATTATTACAGCAATTCATTTGTTGAGGTGAGAGGAAATGAGAAGGAAGTTGCTGCACCACTAAATCTATGCCTGAGCACTGCTGAAACCAAACAAAAAGAATTCACGGTGTCTAGATAGGGCTATTTTCTACTGACACTCTCTGGGCTCCAAAACAGAACCAATTTCTTTCTTTGTTTCTCAGTTTCACTTGTGTAGGGTACCTGTCCCCGCCCCTTCAGCTTGTAGTTTGTCTGTGTCCTTGGATCTCAAGTGAGTCTCCAGTAAGGGAGCACGTAGGTGGTCTTGAGTTTTCATCAGTTCTTCTAACCCTGTGTCTTTTGATTGGAGCACTCAAAGGCTGTACTTTTATTCTGATATTTGAGAGCTGTGCTCTTACTGCACTTTGAAATTCTTTTTGTTCTCATTAATATACAATCACATGCAGAAAATTATGTTATTCTGTCTACCCTCTTCACCAAGTCACCCCAAATCCCAGTTACAGCCACTCTCCGTCAGCATGTACTAAGATGCTATAGAATCACTACATGTCTTCTCTGTGTTGTACAGCCCTACCCATGACACCCCACCCTACACATTATACATGCTAATCCTAATGCCCCCATTCTTTTTCCCCGCACTTATTACTCCCCTCCCACAAACCCTACCCAGTCCCTTTCTCTTTGGTAACTGTTAGTCCACTCTCGGGTTCTGTGAGTCTGCTGCTGTCTTTTCCTTCAGTTTTTCTTTGTTATCATACTCCACACATGAGTGAAATCATTTGGTTCATGTATTTCTCCGCCTGGACTATTTGACTGAGCATAATACCCTCTAGCTCCATTCACGTTATTGAAAATGATAGGATTTGTTTTCTTCTTATGGCTGCTTACTGCACTTTTTAAACTGGATTTCATTCTTCTTTTTTGTTTGTAGTTTTGCATTGTGCTTTCACCATTGCTCTCTTTGTTATGAGCAGTAGCTTTGTGTTAATCGATATGTACCTATATCTATCTATCTGTCTGTCTATCTATCAATCACTCAATCAAACATCTTTTTGTCTGTCCATCTGTCCATGTCCATGTGTACAGAACAGTTAACCATATACCTTACATCACTTTCCTGCACTATGCTCCCAAAAATCCTGCAAAGTATCTAGGCTGCAGAGGGAGCACTGGGTTCACAGAGACACTTGCAGTTCGAGTCGGCCGCGTGTACCTACAAAACCAGGAAATGGTTGTGCTGGGACTTGAACCCGTGTCTCTATCCTCTGTCCTCTTTCATCTCCTTCTAACTTGCTGTCTGTATTTAGCCACATTCATTGACTACGTGCTCCCTGAAGACCTCAAGTATCATTCCTCTGGGCCTGTTGTCGACAGAAAAGTAAACTTGTTGCTTTGCTCAACACCATGTTTGAAGGACATCAGCGTGATCACCGCCGATAGGACGGAGGGTCAAATAAAAAGGAACACCAATTTCTAGACAGGAGCAGTTGGGAGCTAACAGTGTATTGTGGAGTGACGTGTTTATTTGAGTGTCCAAACTTCCCTCTTTAGGTGGTTATTAGATTTTCACGTTCGTGAACATCATAAAATCCACTGATTTCAAAGGCCCAGATGCTTATTATTACAGCAACTCAGTTGTTGAGGTGAGAGAAAATGAGAAGTATGTTGCTGCACCACTAAATCTATGGCTGGGAACTGTTGAAACCAAACAAAAAGAATTCACGGTGGCCAGATAGGGCTATTTTCTGCTGACTGTCTCTGGGGACTCAAACAGAATCCATTTGCTTGATTGTTTGATTTTCCGTTTCACTCGTGTAGGGTACTTGTCCACACACCTTCGGCTTGTAGTTTGTCTGTGTCCTTGGATCTCAAGTGCGTCTCCTGTAAGTAAGCACGTAGGTGTCTTGAGTTTTCATCCCTTCTTTTATCCCTGTGTCTTTTGTTTGCAGCACTCAGTGCCTGACCTTTTATTCTGATGATTCAGAGCTGTGCACTTATTGCACTTAAAGAATATTTTTATCATTAATCTACAATCACGTGAAGAACATTATGTTCACTATGCTCCCCCCTTCACCAAGTGCCCCCGAAAAACCTCTTCAGTCACTGTCGATCAGCGTAGTTGGATGCTGTAGACCCCTTCACCATGTCCCCCCCAAAAGTCCCGGTTACAGTCACTGTCCATCAGTGAGTAGTAAGATGCTATATGATCTCTACTAGTCTTCTCTGTGTTGTACAGGACTCCCCATGCACACCCGACCCCGCGCATTATACATGCTAAACTTAATGCCCCCATTCTTTCTCCCCACACTTATTCCTCCCTTCAGACTCACCCTGCCCAGTCCTTTTTCCTTTGGTTACTTTTAGTCAACTCTCGGGTTCTGTGAGTCTGCTGCTGTTTTTTTACTTCAGTTTTTCTTTGTTGTTATACTCCACACATGAGTGAAATCACTTGGTACTTGCCTTTATCCGCCTGCCCTATTTTTCTGAACATACTACTGCTTTGCTCCATCCACGTCATTGCAAATGGTAGTATTTGTTTTCTTCTTATGGCTGCTTACTGCACTTTTTAAACTGGATATCATTCTTCCTTTTTGTTTGGAGTTTAGCTATGTTATTCACCATTCAACTCCTGGTTATGAACAATAGCTTTGTATCAATCGACATGTATCTGTATCTATCTATCTAAAGGTCTGTCTGTCTATCTATGTATCTATGTATGTATATATCTATGTATCTATGTATCTATCTATGTATCTATCTATCTTCCTATCATCTATCTATGATGTCTATCATCTATTAATCTATGTACCTATCTATCTATCTTTCACCTGTCGTCTGTCTACCTATCTATCTATGAAACAATCATCTTTTTGTCTGCCCATCTATCCTTATGTACAGAACAGTTAACAACATAGCCTATGTCTCTTCCCTACATTATGCTTCCAGAAACCTTGCAAGGTAACTAAGCCATAAGGAGAGCACTGTGTTCACCGATACGCTTTCAGGTAGAGTCAGCAGAGTGTGCTTACAAAACCAGTAAATGGAGGTGAAAGGACTTGAACCCGTATCTTTGTCCTCTATCCTCTTATACTTCCTGCTCGCTTGTTGACTTTATTTAGCCACATTCAGTGTGTAAGTGATCCCTGAAGACCACAAGTATCCTTCGTCTGGGCCTGTTGTCGACAGAAAAGTGTACTTGGCCCTTTGCACACCACCATGTTTGAGGGACATTGGCGTGATCACTGCTGATAGGTGGAGGGACAAATATGAATTAACACCTATTTCTGGACAGGAGCAGTTGGGAACAAAGAGTGTGTTGTGGAGTGAAGTGTTTATTTGAGTGTCCAAACTTCCCTCTTTAGGTGGTTATTACTTCTTTACATTTGTGAACATCATAAAAAGCAATGATTATAAATGCCCAGACGCATATTATTACAGCAATTCATTTGTTGAGGTGAGAGGAAATGAGAAGGAAGTTGCTGCACCACTAAATCTATGCCTGAGCACTGCTGAAACCAAACAAAAAGAATTCACGGTGTCTAGATAGGGCTATTTTCTACTGACACTCTCTGGGCTCCAAAACAGAACCAATTTCTTTCTTTGTTTCTCAGTTTCACTTGTGTAGGGTACCTGTCCCCGCCCCTTCAGCTTGTAGTTTGTCTGTGTCCTTGGATCTCAAGTGAGTCTCCAGTAAGGGAGCACGTAGGTGGTCTTGAGTTTTCATCAGTTCTTCTAACCCTGTGTCTTTTGATTGGAGCACTCAAAGGCTGTACTTTTATTCTGATATTTGAGAGCTGTGCTCTTACTGCACTTTGAAATTCTTTTTGTTCTCATTAATATACAATCACATGCAGAAAATTATGTTATTCTGTCTACCCTCTTCACCAAGTCACCCCAAATCCCAGTTACAGCCACTCTCCGTCAGCATGTACTAAGATGCTATAGAATCACTACATGTCTTCTCTGTGTTGTACAGCCCTACCCATGACACCCCACCCTACACATTATACATGCTAATCCTAATGCCCCCATTCTTTTTCCCCGCACTTATTACTCCCCTCCCACAAACCCTACCCAGTCCCTTTCTCTTTGGTAACTGTTAGTCCACTCTCGGGTTCTGTGAGTCTGCTGCTGTCTTTTCCTTCAGTTTTTCTTTGTTATCATACTCCACACATGAGTGAAATCATTTGGTTCATGTATTTCTCCGCCTGGACTATTTGACTGAGCATAATACCCTCTAGCTCCATTCACGTTATTGAAAATGATAGGATTTGTTTTCTTCTTATGGCTGCTTACTGCACTTTTTAAACTGGATTTCATTCTTCTTTTTTGTTTGTAGTTTTGCATTGTGCTTTCACCATTGCTCTCTTTGTTATGAGCAGTAGCTTTGTGTTAATCGATATGTACCTATATCTATCTATCTGTCTGTCTATCTATCAATCACTCAATCAAACATCTTTTTGTCTGTCCATCTGTCCATGTCCATGTGTACAGAACAGTTAACCATATACCTTACATCACTTTCCTGCACTATGCTCCCAAAAATCCTGCAAAGTATCTAGGCTGCAGAGGGAGCACTGGGTTCACAGAGACACTTGCAGTTCGAGTCGGCCGCGTGTACCTACAAAACCAGGAAATGGTTGTGCTGGGACTTGAACCCGTGTCTCTATCCTCTGTCCTCTTTCATCTCCTTCTAACTTACTGTCTGTATTTAGCCACATTCATTGACTACGTGCTCCCTGAAGACCTCAAGTATCATTCCTCTGGGCCTGTTGTCGACAGAAAAGTAAACTTGTTGCTTTGCTCAACACCATGTTTGAAGGACATCAGCGTGATCACCGCCGATAGGACGGAGGGTCAAATAAAAAGGAACACCAATTTCTAGACAGGAGCAGTTGGGAGCTAACAGTGTATTGTGGAGTGACGTGTTTATTTGAGTGTCCAAACTTCCCTCTTTAGGTGGTTATTAGATTTTCACGTTCGTGAACATCATAAAATCCACTGATTTCAAAGGCCCAGATGCTTATTATTACAGCAACTCAGTTGTTGAGGTGAGAGAAAATGAGAAGTATGTTGCTGCACCACTAAATCTATGGCTGGGAACTGTTGAAACCAAACAAAAAGAATTCACGGTGGCCAGATAGGGCTATTTTCTGCTGACTGTCTCTGGGGACTCAAACAGAATCCATTTGCTTGATTGTTTGATTTTCCGTTTCACTCGTGTAGGGTACTTGTCCACACACCTTCGGCTTGTAGTTTGTCTGTGTCCTTGGATCTCAAGTGCGTCTCCTGTAAGTAAGCACGTAGGTGTCTTGAGTTTTCATCCCTTCTTTTATCCCTGTGTCTTTTGTTTGCAGCACTCAGTGCCTGACCTTTTATTCTGATGATTCAGAGCTGTGCACTTATTGCACTTAAAGAATATTTTTATCATTAATCTACAATCACGTGAAGAACATTATGTTCACTATGCTCCCCCCTTCACCAAGTGCCCCCGAAAAACCTCTTCAGTCACTGTCGATCAGCGTAGTTGGATGCTGTAGACCCCTTCACCATGTCTCCCCCAAAAGTCCCGGTTACAGTCACTGTCCATCAGTGAGTAGTAAGATGCTATATGATCTCTACTAGTCTTCTCTGTGTTGTACAGGACTCCCCATGCACACCCGACCCCGCGCATTATACATGCTAAACTTAATGCCCCCATTCTTTCTCCCCACACTTATTCCTCCCTTCAGACTCACCCTGCCCAGTCCTTTTTCCTTTGGTTACTTTTAGTCAACTCTCGGGTTCTGTGAGTCTGCTGCTGTTTTTTTACTTCAGTTTTTCTTTGTTGTTATACTCCACACATGAGTGAAATCACTTGGTACTTGCCTTTATCCGCCTGCCCTATTTTTCTGAACATACTACTGCTTTGCTCCATCCACGTCATTGCAAATGGTAGTATTTGTTTTCTTCTTATGGCTGCTTACTGCACTTTTTAAACTGGATATCATTCTTCCTTTTTGTTTGGAGTTTAGCTATGTTATTCACCATTCAACTCCTGGTTATGAACAATAGCTTTGTGTCAATCGACATGTATCTGTATCTATCTATCTAAAGGTCTGTCTGTCTATCTATGTATCTATGTATGTATATATCTATGTATCTATGTATCTATCTATGTATCTATCTATCTTCCTATCATCTATCTATGATGTCTATCATCTATTAATCTATGTACCTATCTATCTATCTTTCACCTGTCGTCTGTCTACCTATCTATCTATGAAACAATCATCTTTTTGTCTGCCCATCTATCCTTATGTACAGAACAGTTAACAACATAGCCTATGTCTCTTCCCTACATTATGCTTCCAGAAACCTTGCAAGGTAACTAAGCCATAAGGAGAGCACTGTGTTCACCGATACGCTTTCAGGTAGAGTCAGCAGAGTGTGCTTACAAAACCAGTAAATGGAGGTGAAAGGACTTGAACCCGTATCTTTGTCCTCTATCCTCTTATACTTCCTGCTCGCTTGTTGACTTTATTTAGCCACATTCAGTGTGTAAGTGATCCCTGAAGACCACAAGTATCCTTCGTCTGGGCCTGTTGTCGACAGAAAAGTGTACTTGGCCCTTTGCACACCACCATGTTTGAGGGACATTGGCGTGATCACTGCTGATAGGTGGAGGGACAAATATGAATTAACACCTATTTCTGGACAGGAGCAGTTGGGAACAAAGAGTGTGTTGTGGAGTGAAGTGTTTATTTGAGTGTCCAAACTTCCCTCTTTAGGTGGTTATTACTTCTTTACATTTGTGAACATCATAAAAAGCAATGATTATAAATGCCCAGACGCATATTATTACAGCAATTCATTTGTTGAGGTGAGAGGAAATGAGAAGGAAGTTGCTGCACCACTAAATCTATGCCTGAGCACTGCTGAAACCAAACAAAAAGAATTCACGGTGTCTAGATAGGGCTATTTTCTACTGACACTCTCTGGGCTCCAAAACAGAACCAATTTCTTTCTTTGTTTCTCAGTTTCACTTGTGTAGGGTACCTGTCCCCGCCCCTTCAGCTTGTAGTTTGTCTGTGTCCTTGGATCTCAAGTGAGTCTCCAGTAAGGGAGCACGTAGGTGGTCTTGAGTTTTCATCAGTTCTTCTAACCCTGTGTCTTTTGATTGGAGCACTCAAAGGCTGTACTTTTATTCTGATATTTGAGAGCTGTGCTCTTACTGCACTTTGAAATTCTTTTTGTTCTCATTAATATACAATCACATGCAGAAAATTATGTTATTCTGTCTACCCTCTTCACCAAGTCACCCCAAATCCCAGTTACAGCCACTCTCCGTCAGCATGTACTAAGATGCTATAGAATCACTACATGTCTTCTCTGTGTTGTACAGCCCTACCCATGACACCCCACCCTACACATTATACATGCTAATCCTAATGCCCCCATTCTTTTTCCCCGCACTTATTACTCCCTTCCCACAAACCCTACCCAGTCCCTTTCTCTTTGGTAACTGTTAGTCCACTCTCGGGTTCTGTGAGTCTGCTGCTGTCTTTTCCTTCAGTTTTTCTTTGTTATCATAATCCACACATGAGTGAAATCATTTGGTTCATGTATTTCTCCGCCTGGACTATTTGACTGAGCATAATACCCTCTAGCTCCATTCACGTTATTGAAAATGATAGGATTTGTTTTCTTCTTATGGCTGCTTACTGCACTTTTTAAACTGGATTTCATTCTTCTTTTTTGTTTGTAGTTTTGCATTGTGCTTTCACCATTGCTCTCTTTGTTATGAGCAGTAGCTTTGTGTTAATCGATATGTACCTATATCTATCTATCTGTCTGTCTATCTATCAATCACTCAATCAAACATCTTTTTGTCTGTCCATCTGTCCATGTCCATGTGTACAGAACAGTTAACCATATACCTTACATCACTTTCCTGCACTATGCTCCCAAAAATCCTGCAAAGTATCTAGGCTGCAGAGGGAGCACTGGGTTCACAGAGACACTTGCAGTTCGAGTCGGCCGCGTGTACCTACAAAACCAGGAAATGGTTGTGCTGGGACTTGAACCCGTGTCTCTATCCTCTGTCCTCTTTCATCTCCTTCTAACTTGCTGTCTGTATTTAGCCACATTCATTGACTACGTGCTCCCTGAAGACCTCAAGTATCATTCCTCTGGGCCTGTTGTCGACAGAAAAGTAAACTTGTTGCTTTGCTCAACACCATGTTTGAAGGACATCAGCGTGATCACCGCCGATAGGACGGAGGGTCAAATAAAAAGGAACACCAATTTCTAGACAGGAGCAGTTGGGAGCTAACAGTGTATTGTGGAGTGACGTGTTTATTTGAGTGTCCAAACTTCCCTCTTTAGGTGGTTATTAGATTTTCACGTTCGTGAACATCATAAAATCCACTGATTTCAAAGGCCCAGATGCTTATTATTACAGCAACTCAGTTGTTGAGGTGAGAGAAAATGAGAAGTATGTTGCTGCACCACTAAATCTATGGCTGGGAACTGTTGAAACCAAACAAAAAGAATTCACGGTGGCCAGATAGGGCTATTTTCTGCTGACTGTCTCTGGGGACTCAAACAGAATCCATTTGCTTGATTGTTTGATTTTCCGTTTCACTCGTGTAGGGTACTTGTCCACACACCTTCGGCTTGTAGTTTGTCTGTGTCCTTGGATCTCAAGTGCGTCTCCTGTAAGTAAGCACGTAGGTGTCTTGAGTTTTCATCCCTTCTTTTATCCCTGTGTCTTTTGTTTGCAGCACTCAGTGCCTGACCTTTTATTCTGATGATTCAGAGCTGTGCACTTATTGCACTTAAAGAATATTTTTATCATTAATCTACAATCACGTGAAGAACATTATGTTCACTATGCTCCCCCCTTCACCAAGTGCCCCCGAAAAACCTCTTCAGTCACTGTCGATCAGCGTAGTTGGATGCTGTAGACCCCTTCACCATATCCCCCCCAAAAGTCCCGGTTACAGTCACTGTCCATCAGTGAGTAGTAAGATGCTATATGATCTCTACTAGTCTTCTCTGTGTTGTACAGGACTCCCCATGCACACCCGACCCCGCGCATTATACATGCTAAACTTAATGCCCCCATTCTTTCTCCCCACACTTATTCCTCCCTTCAGACTCACCCTGCCCAGTCCTTTTTCCTTTGGTTACTTTTAGTCAACTCTCGGGTTCTGTGAGTCTGCTGCTGTTTTTTTACTTCAGTTTTTCTTTGTTGTTATACTCCACACATGAGTGAAATCACTTGGTACTTGCCTTTATCCGCCTGCCCTATTTTTCTGAACATACTACTGCTTTGCTCCATCCACGTCATTGCAAATGGTAGTATTTGTTTTCTTCTTATGGCTGCTTACTGCACTTTTTAAACTGGATATCATTCTTCCTTTTTGTTTGGAGTTTAGCTATGTTATTCACCATTCAACTCCTGGTTATGAACAATAGCTTTGTGTCAATCGACATGTATCTGTATCTATCTATCTAAAGGTCTGTCTGTCTATCTATGTATCTATGTATGTATATATCTATGTATCTATGTATCTATCTATGTATCTATCTATCTTCCTATCATCTATCTATGATGTCTATCATCTATTAATCTATGTACCTATCTATCTATCTTTCACCTGTCGTCTGTCTACCTATCTATCTATGAAACAATCATCTTTTTGTCTGCCCATCTATCCTTATGTACAGAACAGTTAACAACATAGCCTATGTCTCTTCCCTACATTATGCTTCCAGAAACCTTGCAAGGTAACTAAGCCATAAGGAGAGCACTGTGTTCACCGATACGCTTTCAGGTAGAGTCAGCAGAGTGTGCTTACAAAACCAGTAAATGGAGGTGAAAGGACTTGAACCCGTATCTTTGTCCTCTATCCTCTTATACTTCCTGCTCGCTTGTTGACTTTATTTAGCCACATTCAGTGTGTAAGTGATCCCTGAAGACCACAAGTATCCTTCGTCTGGGCCTGTTGTCGACAGAAAAGTGTACTTGGCCCTTTGCACACCACCATGTTTGAGGGACATTGGCGTGATCACTGCTGATAGGTGGAGGGACAAATATGAATTAACACCTATTTCTGGACAGGAGCAGTTGGGAACAAAGAGTGTGTTGTGGAGTGAAGTGTTTATTTGAGTGTCCAAACTTCCCTCTTTAGGTGGTTATTACTTCTTTACATTTGTGAACATCATAAAAAGCAATGATTATAAATGCCCAGACGCATATTATTACAGCAATTCATTTGTTGAGGTGAGAGGAAATGAGAAGGAAGTTGCTGCACCACTAAATCTATGCCTGAGCACTGCTGAAACCAAACAAAAAGAATTCACGGTGTCTAGATAGGGCTATTTTCTACTGACACTCTCTGGGCTCCAAAACAGAACCAATTTCTTTCTTTGTTTCTCAGTTTCACTTGTGTAGGGTACCTGTCCCCGCCCCTTCAGCTTGTAGTTTGTCTGTGTCCTTGGATCTCAAGTGAGTCTCCAGTAAGGGAGCACGTAGGTGGTCTTGAGTTTTCATCAGTTCTTCTAACCCTGTGTCTTTTGATTGGAGCACTCAAAGGCTGTACTTTTATTCTGATATTTGAGAGCTGTGCTCTTACTGCACTTTGAAATTCTTTTTGTTCTCATTAATATACAATCACATGCAGAAAATTATGTTATTCTGTCTACCCTCTTCACCAAGTCACCCCAAATCCCAGTTACAGCCACTCTCCGTCAGCATGTACTAAGATGCTATAGAATCACTACATGTCTTCTCTGTGTTGTACAGCCCTACCCATGACACCCCACCCTACACATTATACATGCTAATCCTAATGCCCCATTCTTTTTCCCCGCACTTATTACTCCCTTCCCACAAACCCTACCCAGTCCCTTTCTCTTTGGTAACTGTTAGTGCACTCTCGGGTTCTGTGAGTCTGCTGCTGTCTTTTCCTTCAGTTTTTCTTTGTTATCATAATCCACACATGAGTGAAATCATTTGGTTCATGTATTTCTCCGCCTGGACTATTTGACTGAGCATAATACCCTCTAGCTCCATTCACGTTATTGAAAATGATAGGATTTGTTTTCTTCTTATGGCTGCTTACTGCACTTTTTAAACTGGATTTCATTCTTCTTTTTTGTTTGTAGTTTTGCATTGTGCTTTCACCATTGCTCTCTTTGTTATGAGCAGTAGCTTTGTGTTAATCGATATGTACCTATATCTATCTATCTGTCTGTCTATCTATCAATCACTCAATCAAACATCTTTTTGTCTGTCCATCTGTCCATGTCCATGTGTACAGAACAGTTAACCATATACCTTACATCACTTTCCTGCACTATGCTCCCAAAAATCCTGCAAAGTATCTAGGCTGCAGAGGGAGCACTGGGTTCACAGAGACACTTGCAGTTCGAGTCGGCCGCGTGTACCTACAAAACCAGGAAATGGTTGTGCTGGGACTTGAACCCGTGTCTCTATCCTCTGTCCTCTTTCATCTCCTTCTAACTTGCTGTCTGTATTTAGCCACATTCATTGACTACGTGCTCCCTGAAGACCTCAAGTATCATTCCTCTGGGCCTGTTGTCGACAGAAAAGTAAACTTGTTGCTTTGCTCAACACCATGTTTGAAGGACATCAGCGTGATCACCGCCGATAGGACGGAGGGTCAAATAAAAAGGAACACCAATTTCTAGACAGGAGCAGTTGGGAGCTAACAGTGTATTGTGGAGTGACGTGTTTATTTGAGTGTCCAAACTTCCCTCTTTAGGTGGTTATTAGATTTTCACGTTCGTGAACATCATAAAATCCACTGATTTCAAAGGCCCAGATGCTTATTATTACAGCAACTCAGTTGTTGAGGTGAGAGAAAATGAGAAGTATGTTGCTGCACCACTAAATCTATGGCTGGGAACTGTTGAAACCAAACAAAAAGAATTCACGGTGGCCAGATAGGGCTATTTTCTGCTGACTGTCTCTGGGGACTCAAACAGAATCCATTTGCTTGATTGTTTGATTTTCCGTTTCACTCGTGTAGGGTACTTGTCCACACACCTTCGGCTTGTAGTTTGTCTGTGTCCTTGGATCTCAAGTGCGTCTCCTGTAAGTAAGCACGTAGGTGTCTTGAGTTTTCATCCCTTCTTTTATCCCTGTGTCTTTTGTTTGCAGCACTCAGTGCCTGACCTTTTATTCTGATGATTCAGAGCTGTGCACTTATTGCACTTAAAGAATATTTTTATCATTAATCTACAATCACGTGAAGAACATTATGTTCACTATGCTCCCCCCTTCACCAAGTGCCCCCGAAAAACCTCTTCAGTCACTGTCGATCAGCGTAGTTGGATGCTGTAGACCCCTTCACCATGTCCCCCCCAAAAGTCCCGGTTACAGTCACTGTCCATCAGTGAGTAGTAAGATGCTATATGATCTCTACTAGTCTTCTCTGTGTTGTACAGGACTCCCCATGCACACCCGACCCCGCGCATTATACATGCTAAACTTAATGCCCCCATTCTTTCTCCCCACACTTATTCCTCCCTTCAGACTCACCCTGCCCAGTCCTTTTTCCTTTGGTTACTTTTAGTCAACTCTCGGGTTCTGTGAGTCTGCTGCTGTTTTTTTACTTCAGTTTTTCTTTGTTGTTATACTCCACACATGAGTGAAATCACTTGGTACTTGCCTTTATCCGCCTGCCCTATTTTTCTGAACATACTACTGCTTTGCTCCATCCACGTCATTGCAAATGGTAGTATTTGTTTTCTTCTTATGGCTGCTTACTGCACTTTTTAAACTGGATATCATTCTTCCTTTTTGTTTGGAGTTTAGCTATGTTATTCACCATTCAACTCCTGGTTATGAACAATAGCTTTGTGTCAATCGACATGTATCTGTATCTATCTATCTAAAGGTCTGTCTGTCTATCTATGTATCTATGTATGTATATATCTATGTATCTATGTATCTATCTATGTATCTATCTATCTTCCTATCATCTATCTATGATGTCTATCATCTATTAATCTATGTACCTATCTATCTATCTTTCACCTGTCGTCTGTCTACCTATCTATCTATGAAACAATCATCTTTTTGTCTGCCCATCTATCCTTATGTACAGAACAGTTAACAACATAGCCTATGTCTCTTCCCTACATTATGCTTCCAGAAACCTTGCAAGGTAACTAAGCCATAAGGAGAGCACTGTGTTCACCGATACGCTTTCAGGTAGAGTCAGCAGAGTGTGCTTACAAAACCAGTAAATGGAGGTGAAAGGACTTGAACCCGTATCTTTGTCCTCTATCCTCTTATACTTCCTGCTCGCTTGTTGACTTTATTTAGCCACATTCAGTGTGTAAGTGATCCCTGAAGACCACAAGTATCCTTCGTCTGGGCCTGTTGTCGACAGAAAAGTGTACTTGGCCCTTTGCACACCACCATGTTTGAGGGACATTGGCGTGATCACTGCTGATAGGTGGAGGGACAAATATGAATTAACACCTATTTCTGGACAGGAGCAGTTGGGAACAAAGAGTGTGTTGTGGAGTGAAGTGTTTATTTGAGTGTCCAAACTTCCCTCTTTAGGTGGTTATTACTTCTTTACATTTGTGAACATCATAAAAAGCAATGATTATAAATGCCCAGACGCATATTATTACAGCAATTCATTTGTTGAGGTGAGAGGAAATGAGAAGGAAGTTGCTGCACCACTAAATCTATGCCTGAGCACTGCTGAAACCAAACAAAAAGAATTCACGGTGTCTAGATAGGGCTATTTTCTACTGACACTCTCTGGGCTCCAAAACAGAACCAATTTCTTTCTTTGTTTCTCAGTTTCACTTGTGTAGGGTACCTGTCCCCGCCCCTTCAGCTTGTAGTTTGTCTGTGTCCTTGGATCTCAAGTGAGTCTCCAGTAAGGGAGCACGTAGGTGGTCTTGAGTTTTCATCAGTTCTTCTAACCCTGTGTCTTTTGATTGGAGCACTCAAAGGCTGTACTTTTATTCTGATATTTGAGAGCTGTGCTCTTACTGCACTTTGAAATTCTTTTTGTTCTCATTAATATACAATCACATGCAGAAAATTATGTTATTCTGTCTACCCTCTTCACCAAGTCACCCCAAATCCCAGTTACAGCCACTCTCCGTCAGCATGTACTAAGATGCTATAGAATCACTACATGTCTTCTCTGTGTTGTACAGCCCTACCCATGACACCCCACCCTACACATTATACATGCTAATCCTAATGCCCCCATTCTTTTTCCCCGCACTTATTACTCCCTTCCCACAAACCCTACCCAGTCCCTTTCTCTTTGGTAACTGTTAGTCCACTCTCGGGTTCTGTGAGTCTGCTGCTGTCTTTTCCTTCAGTTTTTCTTTGTTATCATACTCCACACATGAGTGAAATCATTTGGTTCATGTATTTCTCCGCCTGGACTATTTGACTGAGCATAATACCCTCTAGCTCCATTCACGTTATTGAAAATGATAGGATTTGTTTTCTTCTTATGGCTGCTTACTGCACTTTTTAAACTGGATTTCATTCTTCTTTTTTGTTTGTAGTTTTGCATTGTGCTTTCACCATTGCTCTCTTTGTTATGAGCAGTAGCTTTGTGTTAATCGATATGTACCTATATCTATCTATCTGTCTGTCTATCTATTTATCAATCACTCAATCAAACATCTTTTTGTCTGTCCAACTGTCCATGTCCATGTGTACAGAACAGTTAACCATATAACTTACATCACTTTCCTGCACTATGCTCCCAAAAATCCTGCAAAGCATCTAGGCTGCAGAGGGAGCACTGGGTTCACAGAGACACTTGCAGTTCAAGTCGGCCGCGTGTACCTACAAAACCAGGAAATGGTTGTGCTGGGACTTGAACCCGTGTCTCTATCCTCTGTCCTCTTTCATCTCCTTCTAACTTGCTGTCTGTATTTAGCCACATTCATTGACTACGTGCTCCCTGAAGATCTCAAGTATCATTCCTCTGGGCCTGTTGTCGACAGAAAAGTAAACTTGTTGCTTTGCTCAACACCATGTTTGAAGGACATCAGCGTGATCACTGCCGATAGGACGGAGGGTCAAATAAAAAGGAACACCAATTTCTAGACAGGAGCAGTTGGGAGCTAACAGTGTATTGTGGAGTGACGTGTTTATTTGAGTGTCCAAACTTCCCTCTTTAGGTGGTTATTAGATTTTCACGTTCGTGAACATCATAAAATCCACTGATTTCAAAGGCCCAGATGCTTATTATTACAGCAACTCAGTTGTTGAGGTGAGAGAAAATGAGAAGTATGTTGCTGCACCACTAAATCTATGGCTGGGAACTGTTGAAACCAAACAAAAAGAATTCACGGTGGCCAGATAGGGCTATTTTCTGCTGACTGTCTCTGGGGACTCAAACAGAATCCATTTGCTTGATTGTTTGATTTTCCGTTTCACTCGTGTAGGGTACTTGTCCACACACCTTCGGCTTGTAGTTTGTCTGTGTCCTTGGATCTCAAGTGCGTCTCCTGTAAGT
This sequence comes from Manis pentadactyla, assembly GCF_030020395.1. Lineage (NCBI taxonomy): Eukaryota > Metazoa > Chordata > Mammalia > Pholidota > Manidae > Manis > Manis pentadactyla. Next base: position 3,954,920 of record NC_080027.1, on the reverse strand, counting down.
AAGCACGTAGGTGTCTTGAGTTTTCATCCCTTCTTTTATCCCTGTGTCTTTTGTTTGCAGCACTCAGTGCCTGACCTTTTATTCTGATGATTCAGAGCTGTGCACTTATTGCACTTAAAGAATATTTTTATCATTAATCTACAATCACGTGAAGAACATTATGTTTACTATGCTCACCCCTTCACCAAGTGCCCCCGAAAAACCTCTTCAGTCACTGTCGATCAGCGTAGTTGGATGCTGTAGACCCCTTCACCATGTCCCCCCCAAAAGTCCCCGTTACAGTCACTGTCCATCAGTGAGTAGTAAGATGCTATATGATCTCTACTAGTCTTCTCTGTGTTTTACAGGACTCCCCATGCACACCCGACCCCGCGCATTATACATGCTAAACTTAATGCCCCCATTCTTTCTCCCCACACTTATTCCTCCCTTCAGACTCACCCTGCCCAGTCCTTTTTCCTTTGGTTACTTTTAGTCAACTCTCGGGTTCTGTGAGTCTGCTGCTGTTTTTTTACTTCAGTTTGTCTTTGTTGTTATACTCCACACATGAGTGAAATCACTTGGTACTTGCCTTTATCTGCCTGCCCTATTTTTCTGAACATACTACCGCTTTGCTCCATCCACGTCATTGCAAATGGTAGTATTTGTTTTCTTCTTATGGCTGCTTACTGCACTTTTTAAACTGGATATCATTCTTCCTTTTTGTTTGTAGTTTAGCTATGTTATTCACCATTCAACTCCTGGTTATGAACAATAGCTTTGTGTCAATCGACATGTATCTGTATCTATCTATCTAAAGGTCTGTCTGTCTATCTATGTATCTATGTATGTATATATCTATGTATCTATGTATCTATCTATGTATCTATCTATCTTCCTATCATCTATCTATGATGTCTATCATCTATTAATCTATGTACCTATCTATCTATCTTTCACCTGTCGTCTGTCTACCTATCTATCTATGAAACAATCTTCTTTTTGTCTGCCCATCTATCCTTATGTACAGAACAGTTAACAACATAGCCTATGTCTCTTCCCTACATTATGCTTCCAGAAACCTTGCAAGGTAACTAAGCCATAAGGAGAGCACTGTGTTCACCGATACGCTTTCAGGTAGAGTCAGCAGAGTGTGCTTACAAAACCAGTAAATGGAGGTGAAAGGACTTGAACCCGTATCTTTGTCCTCTGTCCTCTTATACTTCCTGCTCGCTTGTTGACTTTATTTAGCCACATTCAGTGAGTAAGTGATCCCTGAAGACCACAAGTATCCTTCGTCTGGGCCTGTTGTCGACAGAAAAGTGTACTTGGCCCTTTGCACACCACCATGTTTGAGGGACATTGGCGTGATCACTGCTGATAGGTGGAGGGACAAATATGAATTAACACCTATTTCTGGACAGGAGCAGTTGGGAACAAAGAGTGTGTTGTGGAGTGAAGTGTTTATTTGAGTGTCCAAACTTCCCTCTTTAGGTGGTTATTACTTCTTTACATTCGTGAACATCATAAAAAGCAATGATTATAAATGCCCAGACGCATATTATTACAGCAATTCATTTGTTGAGGTGAGAGGAAATGAGAAGGAAGTTGCTGCACCACTAAATCTATGCCTGAGCACTGCTGAAACCAAACAAAAAGAATTCACGGTGTCTAGATAGGGCTATTTTCTACTGACACTCTCTGGGCTCCAAAACAGAACCAATTTCTTTCTTTGTTTCTCAGTTTCACTTGTGTAGGGTTCGTGTCCCCGCCCCTTCAGCTTGTAGTTTGTCTGTGTCCTTGGATCTCAAGTGAGTCTCCAGTAAGGGAGCACGTAGGTGGTCTTGAGTTTTCATCAGTTCTTCTAACCCTGTGTCTTTTGATTGGAGCACTCAAAGGCTGTACTTTTATTCTGATATTTGAGAGCTGTGCTCTTACTGCACTTTGAAATTCTTTTTGATCTCATTAATATACAGTCACATGCAGAAAATTATGTTATTCTGTCTACCCTCTTCACCAAGTCACCCCAAATCCCAGTTACAGCCGCTCTCCGTCAGCATGTACTAAGATGCTATAGAATCACTACATGTCTTCTCTGTGTTGTACAGCCCTACCCATGACACCCCACCCTACACATTATACATGCTAATCCTAATGCCCCCATTCTTTTTCCCCGCACTTATTACTCCCTTCCCACAAACCCTACCCAGTCCCTTTCTCTTTGGTAACTGTTAGTCCACTCTCGGGTTCTGTGAGTCTGCTGCTGTCTTTTCCTTCAGTTTTTCTTTGTTATCATACTCCACACATGAGTGAAATCATTTGGTACATGTATTTCTCCGCCTGGACTATTTGACTGAGCATAATACCCTCTAGCTCCATTCACGTTATTGCAAATGATAGGATTTGTTTTCTTCTTATGGCTGCTTACTGCACTTTTTAAACTGGATTTCATTCTTCTTTTTTGTTTGTAGTTTTGCATTGTGCTTTCACCATTGCTCTCTTTGTTATGAGCAGTAGCTTTGTGTTAATCGATATGTACCTATATCTATCTATCTGTCTGTCTATCTATTTATCAATCACTCAATCAAACATCTTTTTGTCTGTCCATCTGTCCATGTCCATGTGTACAGAACAGTTAACCATATACCTTACATCACTTTCCTGCACTATGCTCCCAAAAATCCTGCAAAGTATCTAGGCTGCAGAGGGAGCACTGGGTTCACAGAGACACTTGCAGTTCGAGTCGGCCGCGTGTACCTACAAAACCAGGAAATGGTTGTGCTGGGACTTGAACCCGTGTCTCTATCCTCTGTCCTCTTTCATCTCCTTCTAACTTGCTGTCTGTATTTAGCCACATTCATTGACTACGTGCTCCCTGAAGATCTCAAGTATCATTCCTCTGGGCCTGTTGTCGACAGAAAAGTAAACTTGTTGCTTTGCTCAACACCATGTTTGAAGGACATCAGCGTGATCACTGCCGATAGGACGGAGGGTCAAATAAAAAGGAACACCAATTTCTAGACAGGAGCAGTTGGGAGCTAACAGTGTATTGTGGAGTGACGTGTTTATTTGAGTGTCCAAACTTCCCTCTTTAGGTGGTTATTAGATTTTCACGTTCGTGAACATCATAAAATCCACTGATTTCAAAGGCCCAGATGCTTATTATTACAGCAACTCAGTTGTTGAGGTGAGAGAAAATGAGAAGTATGTTGCTGCACCACTAAATCTATGGCTGGGAACTGTTGAAACCAAACAAAAAGAATTCACGGTGGCCAGATAGGGCTATTTTCTGCTGACTGTCTCTGGGGACTCAAACAGAATCCATTTGCTTGATTGTTTGATTTTCCGTTTCACTCGTGTAGGGTACTTGTCCACACACCTTCGGCTTGTAGTTTGTCTGTGTCCTTGGATCTCAAGTGCGTCTCCTGTAAGTAAGCACGTAGGTGTCTTGAGTTTTCATCCCTTCTTTTATCCCTGTGTCTTTTGTTTGCAGCACTCAGTGCCTGACCTTTTATTCTGATGATTCAGAGCTGTGCACTTATTGCACTTAAAGAATATTTTTATCATTAATCTACAATCACGTGAAGAACATTATGTTTACTATGCTCACCCCTTCACCAAGTGCCCCCGAAAAACCTCTTCAGTCACTGTCGATCAGCGTAGTTGAATGCTGTAGACCCCTTCACCATGTCCCCCCCAAAAGTCCCCATTACAGTCACTGTCCATCAGTGAGTAGTAAGATGCTATATGATCTCTACTAGTCTTCTCTGTGTTGTACAGTACTCCCCATGCACACCCGACCCCGCGCATTATACATGCTAAACTTAATGCCCCCATTCTTTCTCCCCACACTTATTCCTCCCTTCAGACTCACCCTGCCCAGTCCTTTTTCCTTTGGTTACTTTTAGTCAACTCTCGGGTTCTGTGAGTCTGCTGCTGTTTTTTTACTTCAGTTTGTCTTTGTTGTTATACTCCACACATGAGTGAAATCACTTGGTACTTGCCTTTATCTGCCTGCCCTATTTTTCTGAACATACTACCGCTTTGCTCCATCCACGTCATTGCAAATGGTAGTATTTGTTTTCTTCTTATGGCTGCTTACTGCACTTTTTAAACTGGATATCATTCTTCCTTTTTGTTTGTAGATTAGCTATGTTATTCACCATTCAACTCCTGGTTATGAACAATAGCTTTGTGTCAATCGACATGTATCTGTATCTATCTATCTAAAGGTCTGTCTGTCTATCTATGTATCTATGTATGTATACATCTATGTATCTATGTATCTATCTATGTATCTATCTATCTTCCTATCATCTATCTATGATGTCTATCATCTATTAATCTATGTACCTATCTATCTATCTTTCACCTGTCGTCTGTCTACCTATCTATCTATGAAACAATCTTCTTTTTGTCTGCCCATCTATCCTTATGTACAGAACAGCTAACAACATAGCCTATGTCTCTTCCCTACATTATGCTTCCAGAAACCTTGCAAGGTAACTAAGCCATAAGGAGAGCACTGTGTTCACCGATACGCTTTCAGGTAGAGTCAGCAGAGTGTGCTTACAAAACCAGTAAATGGAGGTGAAAGGACTTGAACCCGTATCTTTGTCCTCTGTCCTCTTATACTTCCTGCTCGCTTGTTGACTTTATTTAGCCACATTCAGTGAGTAAGTGATCCCTGAAGACCACAAGTATCCTTCGTCTGGGCCTGTTGTCGACAGAAAAGTGTACTTGGCCCTTTGCACACCACCATGTTTGAGGGACATTGGCGTGATCACTGCTGATAGGTGGAGGGACAAATATGAATTAACACCTATTTCTGGACAGGAGCAGTTGGGAACAAAGAGTGTGTTGTGGAGTGAAGTGTTTATTTGAGTGTCCAAACTTCCCTCTTTAGGTGGTTATTACTTCTTTACATTCGTGAACATCATAAAAAGCAATGATTATAAATGCCCAGACGCATATTATTACAGCAATTCATTTGTTGAGGTGAGAGGAAATGAGAAGGAAGTTGCTGCACCACTAAATCTATGCCTGAGCACTGCTGAAACCAAACAAAAAGAATTCACGGTGTCTAGATAGGGCTATTTTCTACTGACACTCTCTGGGCTCCAAAACAGAACCAATTTCTTTCTTTGTTTCTCAGTTTCACTTGTGTAGGGTACGTGTCCCCGCCCCTTCAGCTTGTAGTTTGTCTGTGTCCTTGGATCTCAAGTGAGTCTCCAGTAAGGGAGCACGTAGGTGGTCTTGAGTTTTCATCAGTTCTTCTAACCCTGTGTCTTTTGATTGGAGCACTCAAAGGCTGTACTTTTATTCTGATATTTGAGAGCTGTGCTCTTACTGCACTTTGAAATTCTTTTTGATCTCATTAATATACAGTCACATGCAGAAAATTATGTTATTCTGTCTACCCTCTTCACCAAGTCACCCCAAATCCCAGTTACAGCCGCTCTCCGTCAGCATGTACTAAGATGCTATAGAATCACTACATGTCTTCTCTGTGTTGTACAGCCCTACCCATGACACCCCACCCTACACATTATACATGCTAATCCTAATGCCCCCATTCTTTTTCCCCGCACTTATTACTCCCTTCCCACAAACCCTACCCAGTCCCTTTCTCTTTGGTAACTGTTAGTCCACTCTCGGGTTCTGTGAGTCTGCTGCTGTCTTTTCCTTCAGTTTTTCTTTGTTATCATACTCCACACATGAGTGAAATCATTTGGTACATGTATTTCTCCGCCTGGACTATTTGACTGAGCATAATACCCTCTAGCTCCATTCACGTTATTGCAAATGATAGGATTGGTTTTCTTCTTATGGCTGCTTACTGCACTTTTTAAACTGGATTTCATTCTTCTTTTTTGTTTGTAGTTTTGCATTGTGCTTTCACCATTGCTCTCTTTGTTATGAGCAGTAGCTTTGTGTTAATCGATATGTACCTATATCTATCTATCTGTCTGTCTATCTATTTATCAATCACTCAATCAAACATCTTTTTGTCTGTCCATCTGTCCATGTCCATGTGTACAGAACAGTTAACCATATACCTTACATCACTTTCCTGCACTATGCTCCCAAAAATCCTGCAAAGTATCTAGGCTGCAGAGGGAGCACTGGGTTCACAGAGACACTTGCAGTTCGAGTCGGCCGCGTGTACCTACAAAACCAGGAAATGGTTGTGCTGGGAGATATACCCGTGTCTCTATCCTCTGTCCTCTTTCATCTCCTTCTAACTTGCTGTCTGTATTTAGCCACATTCATTGACTACGTGCTCCCTGAAGATCTCAAGTATCATTCCTCTGGGCCTGTTGTCGACAGAAAAGTAAACTTGTTGCTTTGCTCAACACCATGTTTGAAGGACATCAGCGTGATCACCGCCGATAGGACGGAGGGTCAAATAAAAAGGAACACCAATTTCTAGACAGGAGCAGTTGGGAGCTAACAGTGTATTGTGGAGTGACGTGTTTATTTGAGTGTCCAAACTTCCCTCTTTAGGTGGTTATTAGATTTTCACGTTCGTGAACATCATAAAATCCACTGATTTCAAAGGCCCAGATGCTTATTATTACAGCAACTCAGTTGTTGAGGTGAGAGAAAATGAGAAGTATGTTGCTGCACCACTAAATCTATGGCTGGGAACTGTTGAAACCAAACAAAAAGAATTCACGGTGGCCAGATAGGGCTATTTTCTGCTGACTGTCTCTGGGGACTCAAACAGAATCCATTTGCTTGATTGTTTGATTTTCCGTTTCACTCGTGTAGGGTACTTGTCCACACACCTTCGGCTTGTAGTTTGTCTGTGTCCTTGGATCTCAAGTGCGTCTCCTGTAAGTAAGCACGTAGGTGTCTTGAGTTTTCATCCCTTCTTTTATCCCTGTGTCTTTTGTTTGCAGCACTCAGTGCCTGACCTTTTATTCTGATGATTCAGAGCTGTGCACTTATTGCACTTAAAGAATATTTTTATCATTAATCTACAATCACGTGAAGAACATTATGTTCACTATGCTCCCCCCTTCACCAAGTGCCCCCGAAAAACCTCTTCAGTCACTGTCGATCAGCGTAGTTGGATGCTGTAGACCCCTTCACCATGTCCCCCCCAAAAGTCCCCGTTACAGTCACTGTCCATCAGTGAGTAGTAAGATGCTATATGATCTCTACTAGTCTTCTCTGTGTTGTACAGGACTCCCCATGCACACCAGACCCCGCGCATTATACATGCTAAACTTAATGCCCCCATTCTTTCTCCCCACACTTATTCCTCCCTTCAGACTCACCCTGCCCAGTCCTTTTTCCTTTGGTTACTTTTAGTCAACTCTCGGGTTCTGTGAGTCTGCTGCTGTTTTTTTACTTCAGTTTTTCTTTGTTGTTATACTCCACACATGAGTGAAATCACTTGGTACTTGCCTTTATCCGCCTGCCCTATTTTTCTGAACATACTACCGCTTTGCTCCATCCACGTCATTGCAAATGGTAGTATTTGTTTTCTTCTTATGGCTGCTTACTGCACTTTTTAAACTGGATATCATTCTTCATTTTTGTTTGTAGTTTAGCTATGTTATTCACCATTCAACTCCTGGTTATGAACAATAGCTTTGTGTCAATCGACATGTATCTGTATCTATCTATCTAGAGGTCTGTCTGTCTATCTATGTATCTATGTATGTATATATCTATGTATCTATGTATCTATCTATGTATCTATCTATCTTCCTATCATCTATCTATGATGTCTATCATCTATTAATCTATGTACCTATCTATCTATCTTTCACCTGTCGTCTGTCTACCTATCTATCTATGAAACAATCTTCTTTTTGTCTGCCCATCTATCCTTATGTACAGAACAGTTAACAACATAGCCTATGTCTCTTCCCTACATTATGCTTCCAGAAACCTTGCAAGGTAACTAAGCCATAAGGAGAGCACTGTGTTCACCGATACGCTTTCAGGTAGAGTCAGCAGAGTGTGCTTACAAAACCAGTAAATGGAGGTGAAAGGACTTGAACCCGTATCTTTGTCCTCTGTCCTCTTATACTTCCTGCTCGCTTGTTGACTTTATTTAGCCACATTCAGTGAGTAAGTGATCCCTGAAGACCACAAGTATCCTTCGTCTGGGCCTGTTGTCGACAGAAAAGTGTACTTGGCCCTTTGCACACCACCATGTTTGAGGGACATTGGCGTGATCACTGCTGATAGGTGGAGGGACAAATATGAATTAACACCTATTTCTGGACAGGAGCAGTTGGGAACAAAGAGTGTGTTGTGGAGTGAAGTGTTTATTTGAGTGTCCAAACTTCCCTCTTTAGGTGGTTATTACTTCTTTACATTCGTGAACATCATAAAAAGCAATGATTATAAATGCCCAGACGCATATTATTACAGCAATTCATTTGTTGAGGTGAGAGGAAATGAGAAGGAAGTTGCTGCACCACTAAATCTATGCCTGAGCACTGCTGAAACCAAACAAAAAGAATTCACGGTGTCTAGATAGGGCTATTTTCTACTGACACTCTCTGGGCTCCAAAACAGAACCAATTTCTTTCTTTGTTTCTCAGTTTCACTTGTGTAGGGTACCTGTCCCCGCCCCTTCAGCTTGTAGTTTGTCTGTGTCCTTGGATCTCAAGTGAGTCTCCAGTAAGGGAGCACGTAGGTGGTCTTGAGTTTTCATCAGTTCTTCTAACCCTGTGTCTTTTGATTGGAGCACTCAAAGGCTGTACTTTTATTCTGATATTTGAGAGCTGTGCTCTTACTGCACTTTGAAATTCTTTTTGATCTCATTAATATACAGTCACATGCAGAAAATTATGTTATTCTGTCTACCCTCTTCACCAAGTCACCCCAAATCCCAGTTACAGCCGCTCTCCGTCAGCATGTACTAAGATGCTATAGAATCACTACATGTCTTCTCTGTGTTGTACAGCCCTACCCATGACACCCCACCCTACACATTATACATGCTAATCCTAATGCCCCCATTCTTTTTCCCCGCACTTATTACTCCCTTCCCACAAACCCTACCCAGTCCCTTTCTCTTTGGTAACTGTTAGTCCACTCTCGGGTTCTGTGAGTCTGCTGCTGTCTTTTCCTTCAGTTTTTCTTTGTTATCATACTCCACACATGAGTGAAATCATTTGGTACATGTATTTCTCCGCCTGGACTATTTGACTGAGCATAATACCCTCTAGCTCCATTCACGTTATTGCAAATGATAGGATTTGTTTTCTTCTTATGGCTGCTTACTGCACTTTTTAAACTGGATTTCATTCTTCTTTTTTGTTTGTAGTTTTGCATTGTGCTTTCACCATTGCTCTCTTTGTTATGAGCAGTAGCTTTGTGTTAATCGATATGTACCTATATCTATCTATCTGTCTGTCTATCTATTTATCAATCACTCAATCAAACATCTTTTTGTCTGTCCATCTGTCCATGTCCATGTGTACAGAACAGTTAACCATATACCTTACATCACTTTCCTGCACTATGCTCCCAAAAATCCTGCAAAGTATCTAGGCTGCAGAGGGAGCACTGGGTTCACAGAGACACTTGCAGTTCGAGTCGGCCGCGTGTACCTACAAAACCAGGAAATGGTTGTGCTGGGAGATATACCCGTGTCTCTATCCTCTGTCCTCTTTCATCTCCTTCTAACTTGCTGTCTGTATTTAGCCACATTCATTGACTACGTGCTCCCTGAAGATCTCAAGTATCATTCCTCTGGGCCTGTTGTCGACAGAAAAGTAAACTTGTTGCTTTGCTCAACACCATGTTTGAAGGACATCAGCGTGATCACCGCCGATAGGACGGAGGGTCAAATAAAAAGGAACACCAATTTCTAGACAGGAGCAGTTGGGAGCTAACAGTGTATTGTGGAGTGACGTGTTTATTTGAGTGTCCAAACTTCCCTCTTTAGGTGGTTATTAGATTTTCACGTTCGTGAACATCATAAAATCCACTGATTTCAAAGGCCCAGATGCTTATTATTACAGCAACTCAGTTGTTGAGGTGAGAGAAAATGAGAAGTATGTTGCTGCACCACTAAATCTATGGCTGGGAACTGTTGAAACCAAACAAAAAGAATTCACGGTGGCCAGATAGGGCTATTTTCTGCTGACTGTCTCTGGGGACTCAAACAGAATCCATTTGCTTGATTGTTTGATTTTCCGTTTCACTCGTGTAGGGTACTTGTCCACACACCTTCGGCTTGTAGTTTGTCTGTGTCCTTGGATCTCAAGTGCGTCTCCTGTAAGTAAGCACGTAGGTGTCTTGAGTTTTCATCCCTTCTTTTATCCCTGTGTCTTTTGTTTGCAGCACTCAGTGCCTGACCTTTTATTCTGATGATTCAGAGCTGTGCACTTATTGCACTTAAAGAATATTTTTATCATTAATCTACAATCACGTGAAGAACATTATGTTCACTATGCTCCCCCCTTCACCAAGTGCCCCCGAAAAACCTCTTCAGTCACTGTCGATCAGCGTAGTTGGATGCTGTAGACCCCTTCACCATGTCCCCCCCAAAAGTCCCCGTTACAGTCACTGTCCATCAGTGAGTAGTAAGATGCTATATGATCTCTACTAGTCTTCTCTGTGTTGTACAGGACTCCCCATGCACACCCGACCCCGCGCATTATACATGCTAAACTTAATGCCCCCATTCTTTCTCCCCACACTTATTCCTCCCTTCAGACTCACCCTGCCCAGTCCTTTTTCCTTTGGTTACTTTTAGTCAACTCTCGGGTTCTGTGAGTCTGCTGCTGTTTTTTTACTTCAGTTTTTCTTTGTTGTTATACTCCACACATGAGTGAAATCACTTGGTACTTGCCTTTATCCGCCTGCCCTATTTTTCTGAACATACTACCGCTTTGCTCCATCCACGTCATTGCAAATGGTAGTATTTGTTTTCTTCTTATGGCTGCTTACTGCACTTTTTAAACTGGATATCATTCTTCATTTTTGTTTGTAGTTTAGCTATGTTATTCACCATTCAACTCCTGGTTATGAACAATAGCTTTGTGTCAATCGACATGTATCTGTATCTATCTATCTAGAGGTCTGTCTGTCTATCTATGTATCTATGTATGTATATATCTATGTATCTATGTATCTATCTATGTATCTATCTATCTTCCTATCATCTATCTATGATGTCTATCATCTATTAATCTATGTACCTATCTATCTATCTTTCACCTGTCGTCTGTCTACCTATCTATCTATGAAACAATCATCTTTTTGTCTGCCCATCTATCCTTATGTACAGAACAGTTAACAACATAGCCTATGTCTCTTCCCTACATTATGCTTCCAGAAACCTTGCAAGGTAACTAAGCCATAAGGAGAGCACTGTGTTCACCGATACGCTTTCAGGTAGAGTCAGCAGAGTGTGCTTACAAAACCAGTAAATGGAGGTGAAAGGACTTGAACACGTATCTTTGTCCTCTGTCCTCTTATACTTCCTGCTCGCTTGTTGACTTTATTTAGCCACATTCAGTGAGTAAGTGATCCCTGAAGACCACAAGTATCCTTCGTCTGGGCCTGTTGTCGACAGAAAAGTGTACTTGGCCCTTTGCACACCACCATGTTTGAGGGACATTGGCGTGATCACTGCTGATAGGTGGAGGGACAAATATGAATTAACACCTATTTCTGGACAGGAGCAGTTGGGAACAAAGAGTGTGTTGTGGAGTGAAGTGTTTATTTGAGTGTCCAAACTTCCCTCTTTAGGTGGTTATTACTTCTTTACATTCGTGAACATCATAAAAAGCAATGATTATAAATGCCCAGACGCATATTATTACAGCAATTCATTTGTTGAGGTGAGAGGAAATGAGAAGGAAGTTGCTGCACCACTAAATCTATGCCTGAGCACTGCTGAAACCAAACAAAAAGAATTCACGGTGTCTAGATAGGGCTATTTTCTACTGACACTCTCTGGGCTCCAAAACAGAACCAATTTCTTTCTTTGTTTCTCAGTTTCACTTGTGTAGGGTACCTGTCCCCGCCCCTTCAGCTTGTAGTTTGTCTGTGTCCTTGGATCTCAAGTGAGTCTCCAGTAAGGGAGCACGTAGGTGGTCTTGAGTTTTCATCAGTTCTTCTAACCCTGTGTCTTTTGATTGGAGCACTCAAAGGCTGTACTTTTATTCTGATATTTGAGAGCTGTGCTGTTACTGCACTTTGAAATTCTTTTTGTTCTCATTAATATACAGTCACATGCAGAAAATTATGTTATTCTGTCTACCCTCTTCACCAAGTCACCCCAAATCCCAGTTACAGCCGCTCTCCGTCAGCATGTACTAAGATGCTGTAGAATCACTACATGTCTTCTCTGTGTTGTACAGCCCTACCCATGACACCCCACCCTACACATTATACATGCTAATCCTAATGCCCCCATTCTTTTTCCCCGCACTTATTACTCCCTTCCCACAAACCCTACCCAGTCCCTTTCTCTTTGGTAACTGTTAGTCCACTCTCGGGTTCTGTGAGTCTGCTGCTGTCTTTTCCTTCAGTTTTTCTTTGTTATCATACTCCACACATGAGTGAAATCATTTGGTACATGTATTTCTCCGCCTGGACTATTTGACTGAGCATAATACCCTCTAGCTCCATTCACGTTATTGCAAATGATAGGATTTGTTTTCTTCTTATGGCTGCTTACTGCACTTTTTAAACTGGATTTCATTCTTCTTTTTTGTTTGTAGTTTTGCATTGTGCTTTCACCATTGCTCTCTTTGTTATGAGCAGTAGCTTTGTGTTAATCGATATGTACCTATATCTATCTATCTGTCTGTCTATCTATTTATCAATCACTCAATCAAACATCTTTTTGTCTGTCCATCTGTCCATGTCCATGTGTACAGAACAGTTAACCATATGCCTTACATCACTTTCCTGCACTATGCTCCCAAAAATCCTGCAAAGTATCTAGGCTGCAGAGGGAGCACTGGGTTCACAGAGACACTTGCAGTTCGAGTCGGCCGCGTGTACCTACAAAATCAGGAAATGGTTGTGCTGGGAGATATACCCGTGTCTCTATCCTCTGTCCTCTTTCATCTCCTTCTAACTTGCTGTCTGTATTTAGCCACATTCATTGACTACGTGCTCCCTGAAGATCTCAAGTATCATTCCTCTGGGCCTGTTGTCGACAGAAAAGTAAACTTGTTGCTTTGCTCAACACCATGTTTGAAGGACATCAGCGTGATCACCGCCGATAGGACGGAGGGTCAAATAAAAAGGAACACCAATTTCTAGACAGGAGCAGTTGGGAGCTAACAGTGTATTGTGGAGTGACGTGTTTATTTGAGTGTCCAAACTTCCCTCTTTAGGTGGTTATTAGATTTTCACGTTCGTGAACATCATAAAATCCACTGATTTCAAAGGCCCAGATGCTTATTATTACAGCAACTCAGTTGTTGAGGTGAGAGAAAATGAGAAGTATGTTGCTGCACCACTAAATCTATGGCTGGGAACTGTTGAAACCAAACAAAAAGAATTCACGGTGGCCAGATAGGGCTATTTTCTGCTGACTGTCTCTGGGGACTCAAACAGAATCCATTTGCTTGATTGTTTGATTTTCCGTTTCACTCGTGTAGGGTACTTGTCCACACACCTTCGGCTTGTAGTTTGTCTGTGTCCTTGGATCTCAAGTGCGTCTCCTGTAAGTAAGCACGTAGGTGTCTTGAGTTTTCATCCCTTCTTTTATCCCTGTGTCTTTTGTTTGCAGCACTCAGTGCCTGACCTTTTATTCTGATGATTCAGAGCTGTGCACTTATTGCACTTAAAGAATATTTTTATCATTAATCTACAATCACGTGAAGAACATTATGTTCACTATGCTCCCCCCTTCACCAAGTGCCCCCGAAAAACCTCTTCAGTCACTGTCGATCAGCGTAGTTGGATGCTGTAGACCCCTTCACCATGTCCCCCCCAAAAGTCCCCGTTACAGTCACTGTCCATCAGTGAGTAGTAAGATGCTATATGATCTCTACTAGTCTTCTCTGTGTTGTACAGGACTCCCCATGCACACCCGACCCCGCGCATTATACATGCTAAACTTAATGCCCCCATTCTTTCTCCCCACACTTATTCCTCCCTTCAGACTCACCCTGCCCAGTCCTTTTTCCTTTGGTTACTTTTAGTCAACTCTCGGGTTCTGTGAGTCTGCTGCTGTTTTTTTACTTCAGTTTTTCTTTGTTGTTATACTCCACACATGAGTGAAATCACTTGGTACTTGCCTTTATCCACCTGCCCTATTTTTCTGAACATACTACCGCTTTGCTCCATCCACGTCATTGCAAATGGTAGTATTTGTTTTCTTCTTATGGCTGCTTACTGCACTTTTTAAACTGGATATCATTCTTCCTTTTTGTTTGTAGTTTAGCTATGTTATTCACCATTCAACTCCTGGTTATGAACAATAGCTTTGTGTCAATCGACATGTATCTGTATCTATCTATCTAAAGGTCTGTCTGTCTATCTATGTATCTATGTATGTATATATCTATGTATCTATGTATCTATCTATGTATCTATCTATCTTCCTATCATCTATCTATGATGTCTATCATCTATTAATCTATGTACCTATCTATCTATCTTTCACCTGTCGTCTGTCTACCTATCTATCTATGAAACAATCATCTTTTTGTCTGCCCATCTATCCTTATGTACAGAACAGTTAACAACATAGCCTATGTCTCTTCCCTACATTATGCTTCCAGAAACCTTGCAAGGTAACTAAGCCATAAGGAGAGCACTGTGTTCACCGATACGCTTTCAGGTAGAGTCAGCAGAGTGTGCTTACAAAACCAGTAAATGGAGGTGAAAGGACTTGAACCCGTATCTTTGTCCTCTGTCCTCTTATACTTCCTGCTCGCTTGTTGACTTTATTTAGCCACATTCAGTGAGTAAGTGATCCCTGAAGACCACAAGTATCCTTCGTCTGGGCCTGTTGTCGACAGAAAAGTGTACTTGGCCCTTTGCACACCACCATGTTTGAGGGACATTGGCGTGATCACTGCTGATAGGTGGAGGGACAAATATGAATTAACACCTATTTCTGGACAGGAGCAGTTGGGAACAAAGAGTGTGTTGTGGAGTGAAGTGTTTATTTGAGTGTCCAAACTTCCCTCTTTAGGTGGTTATTACTTCTTTACATTTGTGAACATCATAAAAAGCAATGATTATAAATGCCCAGACGCATATTATTACAGCAATTCATTTGTTGAGGTGAGAGGAAATGAGAAGGAAGTTGCTGCACCACTAAATCTATGCCTGAGCACTGCTGAAACCAAACAAAAAGAATTCACGGTGTCTAGATAGGGCTATTTTCTACTGACACTCTCTGGGCTCCAAAACAGAACCAATTTCTTTCTTTGTTTCTCAGTTTCACTTGTGTAGGGTACCTGTCCCCGCCCCTTCAGCTTGTAGTTTGTCTGTGTCCTTGGATCTCAAGTGAGTCTCCAGTAAGGGAGCACGTAGGTGGTCTTGAGTTTTCATCAGTTCTTCTAACCCTGTGTCTTTTGATTGGAGCACTCAAAGGCTGTACTTTTATTCTGATATTTGAGAGCTGTGCTCTTACTGCACTTTGAAATTCTTTTTGTTCTCATTAATATACAGTCACATGCAGAAAATTATGTTATTCTGTCTACCCTCTTTACCAAGTCACCCCAAATCCCAGTTACAGCCGCTCTCCGTCAGCATGTACTAAGATGCTGTAGAATCACTACATGTCTTCTCTGTGTTGTACAGCCCTACCCATGACACCCCACCCTACACATTATACATGCTAATCCTAATGCCCCCATTCTTTTTCCCCGCACTTATTACTCCCTTCCCACAAACCCTACCCAGTCCCTTTCTCTTTGGTAACTGTTAGTCCACTCTCGGGTTCTGTGAGTCTGCTGCTGTCTTTTCCTTCAGTTTTTCTTTGTTATCATACTCCACACATGAGTGAAATCATTTGGTACATGTATTTCTCCGCCTGGACTATTTGACTGAGCATAATACCCTCTAGCTCCATTCACGTTATGGCAAATGATAGGATTTGTTTTCTTCTTATGGCTGCTTACTGCACTTTTTAAACTGGATTTCATTCTTCTTTTTTGTTTGTAGTTTTGCATTGTGCTTTCACCATTGCTCTCTTTGTTATGAGCAGTAGCTTTGTGTTAATCGATATGTACCTATATCTATCTATCTGTCTGTCTATCTATTTATCAATCACTCAATCAAACATCTTTTTGTCTGTCCATCTGTCCATGTCCATGTGTACAGAACAGTTAACCATATACCTTACATCACTTTCCTGCACTATGCTCCCAAAAATCCTGCAAAGTATCTAGGCTGCAGAGGGAGCACTGGGTTCACAGAGACACTTGCAGTTCGAGTCGGCCGCGTGTACCTACAAAACCAGGAAATGGTTGTGCTGGGAGATATACCCGTGTCTCTATCCTCTGTCCTCTTTCATCTCCTTCTAACTTGCTGTCTGTATTTAGCCACATTCATTGACTACGTGCTCCCTGAAGATCTCAAGTATCATTCCTCTGGGCCTGTTGTCGACAGAAAAGTAAACTTGTTGCTTTGCTCAACACCATGTTTGAAGGACATCAGCGTGATCACCGCCGATAGGACGGAGGGTCAAATAAAAAGGAACACCAATTTCTAGACAGGAGCAGTTGGGAGCTAACAGTGTATTGTGGAGTGACGTGTTTATTTGAGTGTCCAAACTTCCCTCTTTAGGTGGTTATTAGATTTTCACGTTCGTGAACATCATAAAATCCACTGATTTCAAAGGCCCAGATGCTTATTATTACAGCAACTCAGTTGTTGAGGTGAGAGAAAATGAGAAGTATGTTGCTGCACCACTAAATCTATGGCTGGGAACTGTTGAAACCAAACAAAAAGAATTCACGGTGGCCAGATAGGGCTATTTTCTGCTGACTGTCTCTGGGGACTCAAACAGAATCCATTTGCTTGATTGTTTGATTTTCCGTTTCACTCGTGTAGGGTACTTGTCCACACACCTTCGGCTTGTAGTTTGTCTGTGTCCTTGGATCTCAAGTGCGTCTCCTGTAAGTAAGCACGTAGGTGTCTTGAGTTTTCATCCCTTCTTTTATCCCTGTGTCTTTTGTTTGCAGCACTCAGTGCCTGACCTTTTATTCTGATGATTCAGAGCTGTGCACTTATTGCACTTAAAGAATATTTTTATCATTAATCTACAATCACGTGAAGAACATTATGTTCACTATGCTCCCCCCTTCACCAAGTGCCCCCGAAAAACCTCTTCAGTCACTGTCGATCAGCGTAGTTGGATGCTGTAGACCCCTTCACCATGTCCCCCCCAAAAGTCCCCGTTACAGTCACTGTCCATCAGTGAGTAGTAAGATGCTATATGATCTCTACTAGTCTTCTCTGTGTTGTACAGGACTCCCCATGCACACCCGACCCCGCGCATTATACATGCTAAACTTAATGCCCCCATTCTTTCTCCCCACACTTATTCCTCCCTTCAGACTCACCCTGCCCAGTCCTTTTTCCTTTGGTTACTTTTAGTCAACTCTCGGGTTCTGTGAGTCTGCTGCTGTTTTTTACTTCAGTTTTTCTTTGTTGTTATACTCCACACATGAGTGAAATCACTTGGTACTTGCCTTTATCCACCTGCCCTATTTTTCTGAACATACTACCGCTTTGCTCCATCCACGTCATTGCAAATGGTAGTATTTGTTTTCTTCTTATGGCTGCTTACTGCACTTTTTAAACTGGATATCATTCTTCCTTTTTGTTTGTAGTTTAGCTATGTTATTCACCATTCAACTCCTGGTTATGAACAATAGCTTTGTGTCAATCGACATGTATCTGTATCTATCTATCTAAAGGTCTGTCTGTCTATCTATGTATCTATGTATGTATATATCTATGTATCTATGTATCTATCTATGTATCTATCTATCTTCCTATCATCTATCTATGATGTCTATCATCTATTAATCTATGTACCTATCTATCTATCTTTCACCTGTCGTCTGTCTACCTATCTATCTATGAAACAATCATCTTTTTGTCTGCCCATCTATCCTTATGTACAGAACAGTTAACAACATAGCCTATGTCTCTTCCCTACATTATGCTTCCAGAAACCTTGCAAGGTAACTAAGCCATAAGGAGAGCACTGTGTTCACCGATACGCTTTCAGGTAGAGTCAGCAGAGTGTGCTTACAAAACCAGTAAATGGAGGTGAAAGGACTTGAACACGTATCTTTGTCCTCTGTCCTCTTATACTTCCTGCTCGCTTGTTGACTTTATTTAGCCACATTCAGTGAGTAAGTGATCCCTGAAGACCACAAGTATCCTTCGTCTGGGCCTGTTGTCGACAGAAAAGTGTACTTGGCCCTTTGCACACCACCATGTTTGAGGGACATTGGCGTGATCACTGCTGATAGGTGGAGGGACAAATATGAATTAACACCTATTTCTGGACAGGAGCAGTTGGGAACAAAGAGTGTGTTGTGGAGTGAAGTGTTTATTTGAGTGTCCAAACTTCCCTCTTTAGGTGGTTATTACTTCTTTACATTTGTGAACATCATAAAAAGCAATGATTATAAATGCCCAGACGCATATTATTACAGCAATTCATTTGTTGAGGTGAGAGGAAATGAGAAGGAAGTTGCTGCACCACTAAATCTATGCCTGAGCACTGCTGAAACCAAACAAAAAGAATTCACGGTGTCTAGATAGGGCTATTTTCTACTGACACTCTCTGGGCTCCAAAACAGAACCAATTTCTTTCTTTGTTTCTCAGTTTCACTTGTGTAGGGTACCTGTCCCCGCCCCTACAGCTTGTAGTTTGTCTGTGTCCTTGGATCTCAAGTGAGTCTCCAGTAAGGGAGCACGTAGGTGGTCTTGAGTTTTCATCAGTTCTTCTAACCCTGTGTCTTTTGATTGGAGCACTCAAAGGCTGTATTTTTATTCTGATATTTGAGAGCTGTGCTCTTACTGCACTTTGAAATTCTTTTTGTTCTCATTAATATACAGTCACATGCAGAAAATTATGTTATTCTGTCTACCCTCTTCACCAAGTCACCCCAAATCCCAGTTACAGCCGCTCTCCGTCAGCATGTACTAAGATGCTGTAGAATCACTACATGTCTTCTCTGTGTTGTACAGCCCTACCCATGACACCCCACCCTACACATTATACATGCTAATCCTAATGCCCCCATTCTTTTTCCCCGCACTTATTACTCCCTTCCCACAAACCCTACCCAGTCCCTTTCTCTTTGGTAACTGTTAGTCCACTCTCGGGTTCTGTGAGTCTGCTGCTGTCTTTTCCTTCAGTTTTTCTTTGTTATCATACTCCACACATGAGTGAAATCATTTGGTACATGTATTTCTCCGCCTGGACTATTTGACTGAGCATAATACCCTCTAGCTCCATTCACGTTATGGCAAATGATAGGATTTGTTTTCTTCTTATGGCTGCTTACTGCACTTTTTAAACTGGATTTCATTCCTCTTTTTTGTTTGTAGTTTTGCATTGTGCTTTCACCATTGCTCTCTTTGTTATGAGCAGTAGCTTTGTGTTAATCGATATGTACCTATATCTATCTATCTGTCTGTCTATCTATTTATCAATCACTCAATCAAACATCTTTTTGTCTGTCCATCTGTCCATGTCCATGTGTACAGAACAGTTAACCATATACCTTACATCACTTTCCTGCACTATGCTCCCAAAAATCCTGCAAAGTATCTAGGCTGCAGAGGGAGCACTGGGTTCACAGAGACACTTGCAGTTCGAGTCGGCCGCGTGTACCTACAAAACCAGGAAATGGTTGTGCTGGGACTTGAACCCGTGTCTCTATCCTCTGTCCTCTTTCATCTCCTTCTAACTTGCTGTCTGTATTTAGCCACATTCATTGACTACGTGCTCCCTGAAGATCTCAAGTATCATTCCTCTGGGCCTGTTGTCGACAGAAAAGTAAACTTGTTGCTTTGCTCAACACCATGTTTGAAGGACATCAGCGTGATCACCGCCGATAGGACGGAGGGTCAAATAAAAAGGAACACCAATTTCTAGACAGGAGCAGTTGGGAGCTAACAGTGTATTGTGGAGTGACGTGTTTATTTGAGTGTCCAAACTTCCCTCTTTAGGTGGTTATTAGATTTTCACGTTCGTGAACATCATAAAATCCACTGATTTCAAAGGCCCAGATGCTTATTATTACAGCAACTCAGTTGTTGAGGTGAGAGAAAATGAGAAGTATGTTGCTGCACCACTAAATCTATGGCTGGGAACTGTTGAAACCAAACAAAAAGAATTCACGGTGGCCAGATAGGGCTATTTTCTGCTGACTGTCTCTGGGGACTCAAACAGAATCCATTTGCTTGATTGTTTGATTTTCCGTTTCACTCGTGTAGGGTACTTGTCCACACACCTTCGGCTTGTAGTTTGTCTGTGTCCTTGGATCTCAAGTGCGTCTCCTGTAAGTAAGCACGTAGGTGTCTTGAGTTTTCATCCCTTCTTTTATCCCTGTGTCTTTTGTTTGCAGCACTCAGTGCCTGACCTTTTATTCTGATGATTCAGAGCTGTGCACTTATTGCACTTAAAGAATATTTTTATCATTAATCTACAATCACGTGAAGAACATTATGTTCACTATGCTCCCCCCTTCACCAAGTGCCCCCGAAAAACCTCTTCAGTCACTGTCGATCAGCGTAGTTGGATGCTGTAGACCCCTTCACCATGTCCCCCCCAAAAGTCCCCGTTACAGTCACTGTCCATCAGTGAGTAGTAAGATGCTATATGATCTCTACTAGTCTTCTCTGTGTTGTACAGGACTCCCCATGCACACCCGACCCCGCGCATTATACATGCTAAACTTAATGCCCCCATTCTTTCTCCCCACACTTATCCCTCCCTTCAGACTCACCCTGCCCAGTCCTTTTTCCTTTGGTTACTTTTGTTCAACTCTCGGGTTCTGTGAGTCTGCTGCTGTTTTTTTACTTCAGTTATTCTTTGTTGCTATACTCCACACATGAGTGAAATCACTTGGTACTTGCCTTTATCCACCTGCCCTATTTTTCTGAACATACTACCGCTTTGCTCCATCCACGTCATTGCAAATGGTAGTATTTGTTTTCTTCTTATGGCTGCTTACTGCACTTTTTAAACTGGATATCATTCTTCCTTTTTGTTTGTAGTTTAGCTATGTTATTCACCATTCAACTCCTGGTTATGAACAATAGCTTTGTGTCAATCGACATGTATCTGTATCTATCTATCTAAAGGTCTGTCTGTCTATCTATGTATCTATGTATGTATATATCTATGTATCTATGTATCTATCTATGTATCTATCTATCTTCCTATCATCTATCTATGATGTCTATCATCTATTAATCTATGTACCTATCTATCTATCTTTCACCTGTCGTCTGTCTACCTATCTATCTATGAAACAATCATCTTTTTGTCTGCCCATCTATCCTTATGTACAGAACAGTTAACAACATAGCCTATGTCTCTTCCCTACATTATGCTTCCAGAAACCTTGCAAGGTAACTAAGCCATAAGGAGAGCACTGTGTTCACCGATACGCTTTCAGGTAGAGTCAGCAGAGTGTGCTTACAAAACCAGTAAATGGAGGTGAAAGGACTTGAACCCGTATCTTTGTCCTCTGTCCTCTTATACTTCCTGCTCGCTTGTTGACTTTATTTAGCCACATTCAGTGAGTAAGTGATCCCTGAAGACCACAAGTATCCTTCGTCTGGGCCTGTTGTCGACAGAAAAGTGTACTTGGCCCTTTGCACACCACCATGTTTGAGGGACATTGGCGTGATCACTGCTGATAGGTGGAGGGACAAATATGAATTAACACCTATTTCTGGACAGGAGCAGTTGGGAACAAAGAGTGTGTTGTGGAGTGAAGTGTTTATTTGAGTGTCCAAACTTCCCTCTTTAGGTGGTTATTACTTCTTTACATTTGTGAACATCATAAAAAGCAATGATTATAAATGCCCAGACGCATATTATTACAGCAATTCATTTGTTGAGGTGAGAGGAAATGAGAAGGAAGTTGCTGCACCACTAAATCTATGCCTGAGCACTGCTGAAACCAAACAAAAAGAATTCACGGTGTCTAGATAGGGCTATTTTCTACTGACACTCTCTGGGCTCCAAAACAGAACCAATTTCTTTCTTTGTTTCTCAGTTTCACTTGTGTAGGGTACCTGTCCCCGCCCCTACAGCTTGTAGTTTGTCTGTGTCCTTGGATCTCAAGTGAGTCTCCAGTAAGGGAGCACGTAGGTGGTCTTGAGTTTTCATCAGTTCTTCTAACCCTGTGTCTTTTGATTGGAGCACTCAAAGGCTGTACTTTTATTCTGATATTTGAGAGCTGTGCTCTTACTGCACTTTGAAATTCTTTTTGTTCTCATTAATATACAGTCACATGCAGAAAATTATGTTATTCTGTCTACCCTCTTCACCAAGTCACCCCAAATCCCAGTTACAGCCGCTCTCCGTCAGCATGTACTAAGATGCTGTAGAATCACTACATGTCTTCTCTGTGTTGTACAGCCCTACCCATGACACCCCACCCTACACATTATACATGCTAATCCTAATGCCCCCATTCTTTTTCCCCGCACTTATTACTCCCTTCCCACAAACCCTACCCAGTCCCTTTCTCTTTGGTAACTGTTAGTCCACTCTCGGGTTCTGTGAGTCTGCTGCTGTCTTTTCCTTCAGTTTTTCTTTGTTATCATACTCCACACATGAGTGAAATCATTTGGTACATGTATTTCTCCGCCTGGACTATTTGACTGAGCATAATACCCTCTAGCTCCATTCACGTTATGGCAAATGATAGGATTTGTTTTCTTCTTATGGCTGCTTACTGCACTTTTTAAACTGGATTTCATTCTTCTTTTTTGTTTGTAGTTTTGCATTGTGCTTTCACCATTGCTCTCTTTGTTATGAGCAGTAGCTTTGTGTTAATCGATATGTACCTATATCTATCTATCTGTCTGTCTATCTATTTATCAATCACTCAATCAAACATCTTTTTGTCTGTCCATCTGTCCATGTCCATGTGTACAGAACAGTTAACCATATACCTTACATCACTTTCCTGCACTATGCTCCCAAAAATCCTGCAAAGTATCTAGGCTGCAGAGGGAGCACTGGGTTCACAGAGACACTTGCAGTTCGAGTCGGCCGCGTGTACCTACAAAACCAGGAAATGGTTGTGCTGGGAGATATACCCGTGTCTCTATCCTCTGTCCTCTTTCATCTCCTTCTAACTTGCTGTCTGTATTTAGCCACATTCATTGACTACGTGCTCCCTGAAGATCTCAAGTATCATTCCTCTGGGCCTGTTGTCGACAGAAAAGTAAACTTGTTGCTTTGCTCAACACCATGTTTGAAGGACATCAGCGTGATCACCGCCGATAGGACGGAGGGTCAAATAAAAAGGAACACCAATTTCTAGACAGGAGCAGTTGGGAGCTAACAGTGTATTGTGGAGTGACGTGTTTATTTGAGTGTCCAAACTTCCCTCTTTAGGTGGTTATTAGATTTTCACGTTCGTGAACATCATAAAATCCACTGATTTCAAAGGCCCAGATGCTTATTATTACAGCAACTCAGTTGTTGAGGTGAGAGAAAATGAGAAGTATGTTGCTGCACCACTAAATCTATGGCTGGGAACTGTTGAAACCAAACAAAAAGAATTCACGGTGGCCAGATAGGGCTATTTTCTGCTGACTGTCTCTGGGGACTCAAACAGAATCCATTTGCTTGATTGTTTGATTTTCCGTTTCACTCGTGTAGGGTACTTGTCCACACACCTTCGGCTTGTAGTTTGTCTGTGTCCTTGGATCTCAAGTGCGTCTCCTGTAAGTAAGCACGTAGGTGTCTTGAGTTTTCATCCCTTCTTTTATCCCTGTGTCTTTTGTTTGCAGCACTCAGTGCCTGACCTTTTATTCTGATGATTCAGAGCTGTGCACTTATTGCACTTAAAGAATATTTTTATCATTAATCTACAATCACGTGAAGAACATTATGTTCACTATGCTCCCCCCTTCACCAAGTGCCCCCGAAAAACCTCTTCAGTCACTGTCGATCAGCGTAGTTGGATGCTGTAGACCCCTTCACCATGTCCCCCCCAAAAGTCCCCGTTACAGTCACTGTCCATCAGTGAGTAGTAAGATGCTATATGATCTCTACTAGTCTTCTCTGTGTTGTACAGGACTCCCCATGCACACCCGACCCCGCGCATTATACATGCTAAACTTAATGCCCCCATTCTTTCTCCCCACACTTATCCCTCCCTTCAGACTCACCCTGCCCAGTCCTTTTTCCTTTGGTTACTTTTGTTCAACTCTCGGGTTCTGTGAGTCTGCTGCTGTTTTTTTACTTCAGTTTTTCTTTGTTGCTATACTCCACACATGAGTGAAATCACTTGGTACTTGCCTTTATCCGCCTGCCCTATTTTTCTGAACATACTACCGCTTTGCTCCATCCACGTCATTGCAAATGGTAGTATTTGTTTTCTTCTTATGGCTGCTTACTGCACTTTTTAAACTGGATATCATTCTTCCTTTTTGTTTGTAGTTTAGCTATGTTATTCACCATTCAACTCCTGGTTATGAACAATAGCTTTGTGTCAATCGACATGTATCTGTATCTATCTATCTAAAGGTCTGTCTGTCTATCTATGTATCTATGTATGTATATATCTATGTATCTATGTATCTATCTATGTATCTATCTATCTTCCTATCATCTATCTATGATGTCTATCATCTATTAATCTATGTACCTATCTATCTATCTTTCACCTGTCGTCTGTCTACCTATCTATCTATGAAACAATCATCTTTTTGTCTGCCCATCTATCCTTATGTACAGAACAGTTAACAACATAGCCTATGTCTCTTCCCTACATTATGCTTCCAGAAACCTTGCAAGGTAACTAAGCCATAAGGAGAGCACTGTGTTCACCGATACGCTTTCAGGTAGAGTCAGCAGAGTGTGCTTACAAAACCAGTAAATGGAGGTGAAAGGACTTGAACACGTATCTTTGTCCTCTGTCCTCTTATACTTCCTGCTCGCTTGTTGACTTTATTTAGCCACATTCAGTGAGTAAGTGATCCCTGAAGACCACAAGTATCCTTCGTCTGGGCCTGTTGTCGACAGAAAAGTGTACTTGGCCCTTTGCACACCACCATGTTTGAGGGACATTGGCGTGATCACTGCTGATAGGTGGAGGGACAAATATGAATTAACACCTATTTCTGGACAGGAGCAGTTGGGAACAAAGAGTGTGTTGTGGAGTGAAGTGTTTATTTGAGTGTCCAAACTTCCCTCTTTAGGTGGTTATTACTTCTTTACATTTGTGAACATCATAAAAAGCAATGATTATAAATGCCCAGACGCATATTATTACAGCAATTCATTTGTTGAGGTGAGAGGAAATGAGAAGGAAGTTGCTGCACCACTAAATCTATGCCTGAGCACTGCTGAAACCAAACAAAAAGAATTCACGGTGTCTAGATAGGGCTATTTTCTACTGACACTCTCTGGGCTCCAAAACAGAACCAATTTCTTTCTTTGTTTCTCAGTTTCACTTGTGTAGGGTACCTGTCCCCGCCCCTTCAGCTTGTAGTTTGTCTGTGTCCTTGGATCTCAAGTGAGTCTCCAGTAAGGGAGCACGTAGGTGGTCTTGAGTTTTCATCAGTTCTTCTAACCCTGTGTCTTTTGATTGGAGCACTCAAAGGCTGTACTTTTATTCTGATATTTGAGAGCTGTGCTCTTACTGCACTTTGAAATTCTTTTTGTTCTCATTAATATACAGTCACATGCAGAAAATTATGTTATTCTGTCTACCCTCTTCACCAAGTCACCCCAAATCCCAGTTACAGCCGCTCTCCGTCAGCATGTACTAAGATGCTGTAGAATCACTACATGTCTTCTCTGTGTTGTACAGCCCTACCCATGACACCCCACCCTACACATTATACATGCTAATCCTAATGCCCCCATTCTTTTTCCCCGCACTTATTACTCCCTTCCCACAAACCCTACCCAGTCCCTTTCTCTTTGGTAACTGTTAGTCCACTCTCGGGTTCTGTGAGTCTGCTGCTGTCTTTTCCTTCAGTTTTTCTTTGTTATCATACTCCACACATGAGTGAAATCATTTGGTACATGTATTTCTCCGCCTGGACTATTTGACTGAGCATAATACCCTCTAGCTCCATTCACGTTATGGCAAATGATAGGATTTGTTTTCTTCTTATGGCTGCTTACTGCACTTTTTAAACTGGATTTCATTCTTCTTTTTTGTTTGTAGTTTTGCATTGTGCTTTCACCATTGCTCTCTTTGTTATGAGCAGTAGCTTTGTGTTAATCGATATGTACCTATATCTATCTATCTGTCTGTCTATCTATTTATCAATCACTCAATCAAACATCTTTTTGTCTGTCCATCTGTCCATGTCCATGTGTACAGAACAGTTAACCATATACCTTACATCACTTTCCTGCACTATGCTCCCAAAAATCCTGCAAAGTATCTAGGCTGCAGAGGGAGCACTGGGTTCACAGAGACACTTGCAGTTCGAGTCGGCCGCGTGTACCTACAAAACCAGGAAATGGTTGTGCTGGGACTTGAACCCGTGTCTCTATCCTCTGTCCTCTTTCATCTCCTTCTAACTTGCTGTCTGTATTTAGCCACATTCATTGACTACGTGCTCCCTGAAGATCTCAAGTATCATTCCTCTGGGCCTGTTGTCGACAGAAAAGTAAACTTGTTGCTTTGCTCAACACCATGTTTGAAGGACATCAGCGTGATCACCGCCGATAGGACGGAGGGTCAAATAAAAAGGAACACCAATTTCTAGACAGGAGCAGTTGGGAGCTAACAGTGTATTGTGGAGTGACGTGTTTATTTGAGTGTCCAAACTTCCCTCTTTAGGTGGTTATTAGATTTTCACGTTCGTGAACATCATAAAATCCACTGATTTCAAAGGCCCAGATGCTTATTATTACAGCAACTCAGTTGTTGAGGTGAGAGAAAATGAGAAGTATGTTGCTGCACCACTAAATCTATGGCTGGGAACTGTTGAAACCAAACAAAAAGAATTCACGGTGGCCAGATAGGGCTATTTTCTGCTGACTGTCTCTGGGGACTCAAACAGAATCCATTTGCTTGATTGTTTGATTTTCCGTTTCACTCGTGTAGGGTACTTGTCCACACACCTTCGGCTTGTAGTTTGTCTGTGTCCTTGGATCTCAAGTGCGTCTCCTGTAAGTAAGCACGTAGGTGTCTTGAGTTTTCATCCCTTCTTTTATCCCTGTGTCTTTTGTTTGCAGCACTCAGTGCCTGACCTTTTATTCTGATGATTCAGAGCTGTGCACTTATTGCACTTAAAGAATATTTTTATCATTAATCTACAATCACGTGAAGAACATTATGTTCACTATGCTCCCCCCTTCACCAAGTGCCCCCGAAAAACCTCTTCAGTCACTGTCGATCAGCGTAGTTGGATGCTGTAGACCCCTTCACCATGTCCCCCCCAAAAGTCCCCGTTACAGTCACTGTCCATCAGTGAGTAGTAAGATGCTATATGATCTCTACTAGTCTTCTCTGTGTTGTACAGGACTCCCCATGCACACCCGACCCCGCGCATTATACATGCTAAACTTAATGCCCCCATTCTTTCTCCCCACACTTATTCCTCCCTTCAGACTCACCCTGCCCAGTCCTTTTTCCTTTGGTTACTTTTAGTCAACTCTCGGGTTCTGTGAGTCTGCTGCTGTTTTTTTACTTCAGTTTTTCTTTGTTGTTATACTCCACACATGAGTGAAATCACTTGGTACTTGCCTTTATCCACCTGCCCTATTTTTCTGAACATACTACCGCTTTGCTCCATCCACGTCATTGCAAATGGTAGTATTTGTTTTCTTCTTATGGCTGCTTACTGCACTTTTTAAACTGGATATCATTCTTCCTTTTTGTTTGTAGTTTAGCTATGTTATTCACCATTCAACTCCTGGTTATGAACAATAGCTTTGTGTCAATCGACATGTATCTGTATCTATCTATCTAAAGGTCTGTCTGTCTATCTATGTATCTATGTATGTATATATCTATGTATCTATGTATCTATCTATGTATCTATCTATCTTCCTATCATCTATCTATGATGTCTATCATCTATTAATCTATGTACCTATCTATCTATCTTTCACCTGTCGTCTGTCTACCTATCTATCTATGAAACAATCATCTTTTTGTCTGCCCATCTATCCTTATGTACAGAACAGTTAACAACATAGCCTATGTCTCTTCCCTACATTATGCTTCCAGAAACCTTGCAAGGTAACTAAGCCATAAGGAGAGCACTGTGTTCACCGATACGCTTTCAGGTAGAGTCAGCAGAGTGTGCTTACAAAACCAGTAAATGGAGGTGAAAGGACTTGAACCCGTATCTTTGTCCTCTGTCCTCTTATACTTCCTGCTCGCTTGTTGACTTTATTTAGCCACATTCAGTGAGTAAGTGATCCCTGAAGACCACAAGTATCCTTCGTCTGGGCCTGTTGTCGACAGAAAAGTGTACTTGGCCCTTTGCACACCACCATGTTTGAGGGACATTGGCGTGATCACTGCTGATAGGTGGAGGGACAAATATGAATTAACACCTATTTCTGGACAGGAGCAGTTGGGAACAAAGAGTGTGTTGTGGAGTGAAGTGTTTATTTGAGTGTCCAAACTTCCCTCTTTAGGTGGTTATTACTTCTTTACATTTGTGAACATCATAAAAAGCAATGATTATAAATGCCCAGACGCATATTATTACAGCAATTCATTTGTTGAGGTGAGAGGAAATGAGAAGGAAGTTGCTGCACCACTAAATCTATGCCTGAGCACTGCTGAAACCAAACAAAAAGAATTCACGGTGTCTAGATAGGGCTATTTTCTACTGACACTCTCTGGGCTCCAAAACAGAACCAATTTCTTTCTTTGTTTCTCAGTTTCACTTGTGTAGGGTACCTGTCCCCGCCCCTTCAGCTTGTAGTTTGTCTGTGTCCTTGGATCTCAAGTGAGTCTCCAGTAAGGGAGCACGTAGGTGGTCTTGAGTTTTCATCAGTTCTTCTAACCCTGTGTCTTTTGATTGGAGCACTCAAAGGCTGTACTTTTATTCTGATATTTGAGAGCTGTGCTCTTACTGCACTTTGAAATTCTTTTTGTTCTCATTAATATACAGTCACATGCAGAAAATTATGTTATTCTGTCTACCCTCTTCACCAAGTCACCCCAAATCCCAGTTACAGCCGCTCTCCGTCAGCATGTACTAAGATGCTGTAGAATCACTACATGTCTTCTCTGTGTTGTACAGCCCTACCCATGACACCCCACCCTACACATTATACATGCTAATCCTAATGCCCCCATTCTTTTTCCCCGCACTTATTACTCCCTTCCCACAAACCCTACCCAGTCCCTTTCTCTTTGGTAACTGTTAGTCCACTCTCGGGTTCTGTGAGTCTGCTGCTGTCTTTTCCTTCAGTTTTTCTTTGTTATCATACTCCACACATGAGTGAAATCATTTGGTACATGTATTTCTCCGCCTGGACTATTTGACTGAGCATAATACCCTCTAGCTCCATTCACGTTATGGCAAATGATAGGATTTGTTTTCTTCTTATGGCTGCTTACTGCACTTTTTAAACTGGATTTCATTCCTCTTTTTTGTTTGTAGTTTTGCATTGTGCTTTCACCATTGCTCTCTTTGTTATGAGCAGTAGCTTTGTGTTAATCGATATGTACCTATATCTATCTATCTGTCTGTCTATCTATTTATCAATCACTCAATCAAACATCTTTTTGTCTGTCCATCTGTCCATGTCCATGTGTACAGAACAGTTAACCATATACCTTACATCACTTTCCTGCACTATGCTCCCAAAAATCCTGCAAAGTATCTAGGCTGCAGAGGGAGCACTGGGTTCACAGAGACACTTGCAGTTCGAGTCGGCCGCGTGTACCTACAAAACCAGGAAATGGTTGTGCTGGGACTTGAACCCGTGTCTCTATCCTCTGTCCTCTTTCATCTCCTTCTAACTTGCTGTCTGTATTTAGCCACATTCATTGACTACGTGCTCCCTGAAGATCTCAAGTATCATTCCTCTGGGCCTGTTGTCGACAGAAAAGTAAACTTGTTGCTTTGCTCAACACCATGTTTGAAGGACATCAGCGTGATCACCGCCGATAGGACGGAGGGTCAAATAAAAAGGAACACCAATTTCTAGACAGGAGCAGTTGGGAGCTAACAGTGTATTGTGGAGTGACGTGTTTATTTGAGTGTCCAAACTTCCCTCTTTAGGTGGTTATTAGATTTTCACGTTCGTGAACATCATAAAATCCACTGATTTCAAAGGCCCAGATGCTTATTATTACAGCAACTCAGTTGTTGAGGTGAGAGAAAATGAGAAGTATGTTGCTGCACCACTAAATCTATGGCTGGGAACTGTTGAAACCAAACAAAAAGAATTCACGGTGGCCAGATAGGGCTATTTTCTGCTGACTGTCTCTGGGGACTCAAACAGAATCCATTTGCTTGATTGTTTGATTTTCCGTTTCACTCGTGTAGGGTACTTGTCCACACACCTTCGGCTTGTAGTTTGTCTGTGTCCTTGGATCTCAAGTGCGTCTCCTGTAAGTAAGCACGTAGGTGTCTTGAGTTTTCATCCCTTCTTTTATCCCTGTGTCTTTTGTTTGCAGCACTCAGTGCCTGACCTTTTATTCTGATGATTCAGAGCTGTGCACTTATTGCACTTAAAGAATATTTTTATCATTAATCTACAATCACGTGAAGAACATTATGTTCACTATGCTCCCCCCTTCACCAAGTGCCCCCGAAAAACCTCTTCAGTCACTGTCGATCAGCGTAGTTGGATGCTGTAGACCCCTTCACCATGTCCCCCCCAAAAGTCCCCGTTACAGTCACTGTCCATCAGTGAGTAGTAAGATGCTATATGATCTCTACTAGTCTTCTCTGTGTTGTACAGGACTCCCCATGCACACCCGACCCCGCGCATTATACATGCTAAACTTAATGCCCCCATTCTTTCTCCCCACACTTATCCCTCCCTTCAGACTCACCCTGCCCAGTCCTTTTTCCTTTGGTTACTTTTGTTCAACTCTCGGGTTCTGTGAGTCTGCTGCTGTTTTTTTACTTCAGTTATTCTTTGTTGCTATACTCCACACATGAGTGAAATCACTTGGTACTTGCCTTTATCCACCTGCCCTATTTTTCTGAACATACTACCGCTTTGCTCCATCCACGTCATTGCAAATGGTAGTATTTGTTTTCTTCTTATGGCTGCTTACTGCACTTTTTAAACTGGATATCATTCTTCCTTTTTGTTTGTAGTTTAGCTATGTTATTCACCATTCAACTCCTGGTTATGAACAATAGCTTTGTGTCAATCGACATGTATCTGTATCTATCTATCTAAAGGTCTGTCTGTCTATCTATGTATCTATGTATGTATATATCTATGTATCTATGTATCTATCTATGTATCTATCTATCTTCCTATCATCTATCTATGATGTCTATCATCTATTAATCTATGTACCTATCTATCTATCTTTCACCTGTCGTCTGTCTACCTATCTATCTATGAAACAATCATCTTTTTGTCTGCCCATCTATCCTTATGTACAGAACAGTTAACAACATAGCCTATGTCTCTTCCCTACATTATGCTTCCAGAAACCTTGCAAGGTAACTAAGCCATAAGGAGAGCACTGTGTTCACCGATACGCTTTCAGGTAGAGTCAGCAGAGTGTGCTTACAAAACCAGTAAATGGAGGTGAAAGGACTTGAACCCGTATCTTTGTCCTCTGTCCTCTTATACTTCCTGCTCGCTTGTTGACTTTATTTAGCCACATTCAGTGAGTAAGTGATCCCTGAAGACCACAAGTATCCTTCGTCTGGGCCTGTTGTCGACAGAAAAGTGTACTTGGCCCTTTGCACACCACCATGTTTGAGGGACATTGGCGTGATCACTGCTGATAGGTGGAGGGACAAATATGAATTAACACCTATTTCTGGACAGGAGCAGTTGGGAACAAAGAGTGTGTTGTGGAGTGAAGTGTTTATTTGAGTGTCCAAACTTCCCTCTTTAGGTGGTTATTACTTCTTTACATTTGTGAACATCATAAAAAGCAATGATTATAAATGCCCAGACGCATATTATTACAGCAATTCATTTGTTGAGGTGAGAGGAAATGAGAAGGAAGTTGCTGCACCACTAAATCTATGCCTGAGCACTGCTGAAACCAAACAAAAAGAATTCACGGTGTCTAGATAGGGCTATTTTCTACTGACACTCTCTGGGCTCCAAAACAGAACCAATTTCTTTCTTTGTTTCTCAGTTTCACTTGTGTAGGGTACCTGTCCCCGCCCCTACAGCTTGTAGTTTGTCTGTGTCCTTGGATCTCAAGTGAGTCTCCAGTAAGGGAGCACGTAGGTGGTCTTGAGTTTTCATCAGTTCTTCTAACCCTGTGTCTTTTGATTGGAGCACTCAAAGGCTGTACTTTTATTCTGATATTTGAGAGCTGTGCTCTTACTGCACTTTGAAATTCTTTTTGTTCTCATTAATATACAGTCACATGCAGAAAATTATGTTATTCTGTCTACCCTCTTCACCAAGTCACCCCAAATCCCAGTTACAGCCGCTCTCCGTCAGCATGTACTAAGATGCTGTAGAATCACTACATGTCTTCTCTGTGTTGTACAGCCCTACCCATGACACCCCACCCTACACATTATACATGCTAATCCTAATGCCCCCATTCTTTTTCCCCGCACTTATTACTCCCTTCCCACAAACCCTACCCAGTCCCTTTCTCTTTGGTAACTGTTAGTCCACTCTCGGGTTCTGTGAGTCTGCTGCTGTCTTTTCCTTCAGTTTTTCTTTGTTATCATACTCCACACATGAGTGAAATCATTTGGTACATGTATTTCTCCGCCTGGACTATTTGACTGAGCATAATACCCTCTAGCTCCATTCACGTTATGGCAAATGATAGGATTTGTTTTCTTCTTATGGCTGCTTACTGCACTTTTTAAACTGGATTTCATTCTTCTTTTTTGTTTGTAGTTTTGCATTGTGCTTTCACCATTGCTCTCTTTGTTATGAGCAGTAGCTTTGTGTTAATCGATATGTACCTATATCTATCTATCTGTCTGTCTATCTATTTATCAATCACTCAATCAAACATCTTTTTGTCTGTCCATCTGTCCATGTCCATGTGTACAGAACAGTTAACCATATACCTTACATCACTTTCCTGCACTATGCTCCCAAAAATCCTGCAAAGTATCTAGGCTGCAGAGGGAGCACTGGGTTCACAGAGACACTTGCAGTTCGAGTCGGCCGCGTGTACCTACAAAACCAGGAAATGGTTGTGCTGGGACTTGAACCCGTGTCTCTATCCTCTGTCCTCTTTCATCTCCTTCTAACTTGCTGTCTGTATTTAGCCACATTCATTGACTACGTGCTCCCTGAAGATCTCAAGTATCATTCCTCTGGGCCTGTTGTCGACAGAAAAGTAAACTTGTTGCTTTGCTCAACACCATGTTTGAAGGACATCAGCGTGATCACCGCCGATAGGACGGAGGGTCAAATAAAAAGGAACACCAATTTCTAGACAGGAGCAGTTGGGAGCTAACAGTGTATTGTGGAGTGACGTGTTTATTTGAGTGTCCAAACTTCCCTCTTTAGGTGGTTATTAGATTTTCACATTCGTGAACATCATAAAATCCACTGATTTCAAAGGCCCAGATACTTATTATTACAGCAACTCAGTTGTTGAGGTGAGAGAAAATGAGAAGTATGTTGCTGCACCACTAAATCTATGGCTGGGAACTGTTGAAACCAAACAAAAAGAATTCACGGTGGCCAGATAGGGCTATTTTCTGCTGACTGTCTCTGGGGACTCAAACAGAATCCATTTGCTTGATTGTTTGATTTTCCGTTTCACTCGTGTAGGGTACTTGTCCACACACCTTCGGCTTGTAGTTTGTCTGTGTCCTTGGATCTCAAGTGCGTCTCCTGTAAGTAAGCACGTAGGTGTCTTGAGTTTTCATCCCTTCTTTTATCCCTGTGTCTTTTGTTTGCAGCACTCAGTGCCTGACCTTTTATTCTGATGATTCAGAGCTGTGCACTTATTGCACTTAAAGAATATTTTTATCATTAATCTACAATCACGTGAAGAACATTATGTTCACTATGCTCCCCCCTTCACCAAGTGCCCCCGAAAAACCTCTTCAGTCACTGTCGATCAGCGTAGTTGGATGCTGTAGACCCCTTCACCATGTCCCCCCCAAAAGTCCCCGTTACAGTCACTGTCCATCAGTGAGTAGTAAGATGCTATATGATCTCTACTAGTCTTCTCTGTGTTGTACAGGACTCCCCATGCACACCCGACCCCGCGCATTATACATGCTAAACTTAATGCCCCCATTCTTTCTCCCCACACTTATCCCTCCCTTCAGACTCACCCTGCCCAGTCCTTTTTCCTTTGGTTACTTTTGTTCAACTCTCGGGTTCTGTGAGTCTGCTGCTGTTTTTTTACTTCAGTTATTCTTTGTTGCTATACTCCACACATGAGTGAAATCACTTGGTACTTGCCTTTATCCACCTGCCCTATTTTTCTGAACATACTACCGCTTTGCTCCATCCACGTCATTGCAAATGGTAGTATTTGTTTTCTTCTTATGGCTGCTTACTGCACTTTTTAAACTGGATATCATTCTTCCTTTTTGTTTGTAGTTTAGCTATGTTATTCACCATTCAACTCCTGGTTATGAACAATAGCTTTGTGTCAATCGACATGTATCTGTATCTATCTATCTAAAGGTCTGTCTGTCTATCTATGTATCTATGTATGTATATATCTATGTATCTATGTATCTATCTATGTATCTATCTATCTTCCTATCATCTATCTATGATGTCTATCATCTATTAATCTATGTACCTATCTATCTATCTTTCACCTGTCGTCTGTCTACCTATCTATCTATGAAACAATCATCTTTTTGTCTGCCCATCTATCCTTATGTACAGAACAGTTAACAACATAGCCTATGTCTCTTCCCTACATTATGCTTCCAGAAACCTTGCAAGGTAACTAAGCCATAAGGAGAGCACTGTGTTCACCGATACGCTTTCAGGTAGAGTCAGCAGAGTGTGCTTACAAAACCAGTAAATGGAGGTGAAAGGACTTGAACACGTATCTTTGTCCTCTGTCCTCTTATACTTCCTGCTCGCTTGTTGACTTTATTTAGCCACATTCAGTGAGTAAGTGATCCCTGAAGACCACAAGTATCCTTCGTCTGGGCCTGTTGTCGACAGAAAAGTGTACTTGGCCCTTTGCACACCACCATGTTTGAGGGACATTGGCGTGATCACTGCTGATAGGTGGAGGGACAAATATGAATTAACACCTATTTCTGGACAGGAGCAGTTGGGAACAAAGAGTGTGTTGTGGAGTGAAGTGTTTATTTGAGTGTCCAAACTTCCCTCTTTAGGTGGTTATTACTTCTTTACATTTGTGAACATCATAAAAAGCAATGATTATAAATGCCCAGACGCATATTATTACAGCAATTCATTTGTTGAGGTGAGAGGAAATGAGAAGGAAGTTGCTGCACCACTAAATCTATGCCTGAGCACTGCTGAAACCAAACAAAAAGAATTCACGGTGTCTAGATAGGGCTATTTTCTACTGACACTCTCTGGGCTCCAAAACAGAACCAATTTCTTTCTTTGTTTCTCAGTTTCACTTGTGTAGGGTACCTGTCCCCGCCCCTTCAGCTTGTAGTTTGTCTGTGTCCTTGGATCTCAAGTGAGTCTCCAGTAAGGGAGCACGTAGGTGGTCTTGAGTTTTCATCAGTTCTTCTAACCCTGTGTCTTTTGATTGGAGCACTCAAAGGCTGTACTTTTATTCTGATATTTGAGAGCTGTGCTCTTACTGCACTTTGAAATTCTTTTTGTTCTCATTAATATACAGTCACATGCAGAAAATTATGTTATTCTGTCTACCCTCTTCACCAAGTCACCCCAAATCCCAGTTACAGCCGCTCTCCGTCAGCATGTACTAAGATGCTGTAGAATCACTACATGTCTTCTCTGTGTTGTACAGCCCTACCCATGACACCCCACCCTACACATTATACATGCTAATCCTAATGCCCCCATTCTTTTTCCCCGCACTTATTACTCCCTTCCCACAAACCCTACCCAGTCCCTTTCTCTTTGGTAACTGTTAGTCCACTCTCGGGTTCTGTGAGTCTGCTGCTGTCTTTTCCTTCAGTTTTTCTTTGTTATCATACTCCACACATGAGTGAAATCATTTGGTACATGTATTTCTCCGCCTGGACTATTTGACTGAGCATAATACCCTCTAGCTCCATTCACGTTATGGCAAATGATAGGATTTGTTTTCTTCTTATGGCTGCTTACTGCACTTTTTAAACTGGATTTCATTCTTCTTTTTTGTTTGTAGTTTTGCATTGTGCTTTCACCATTGCTCTCTTTGTTATGAGCAGTAGCTTTGTGTTAATCGATATGTACCTATATCTATCTATCTGTCTGTCTATCTATTTATCAATCACTCAATCAAACATCTTTTTGTCTGTCCATCTGTCCATGTCCATGTGTACAGAACAGTTAACCATATACCTTACATCACTTTCCTGCACTATGCTCCCAAAAATCCTGCAAAGTATCTAGGCTGCAGAGGGAGCACTGGGTTCACAGAGACACTTGCAGTTCGAGTCGGCCGCGTGTACCTACAAAACCAGGAAATGGTTGTGCTGGGACTTGAACCCGTGTCTCTATCCTCTGTCCTCTTTCATCTCCTTCTAACTTGCTGTCTGTATTTAGCCACATTCATTGACTACGTGCTCCCTGAAGATCTCAAGTATCATTCCTCTGGGCCTGTTGTCGACAGAAAAGTAAACTTGTTGCTTTGCTCAACACCATGTTTGAAGGACATCAGCGTGATCACCGCCGATAGGACGGAGGGTCAAATAAAAAGGAACACCAATTTCTAGACAGGAGCAGTTGGGAGCTAACAGTGTATTGTGGAGTGACGTGTTTATTTGAGTGTCCAAACTTCCCTCTTTAGGTGGTTATTAGATTTTCACGTTCGTGAACATCATAAAATCCACTGATTTCAAAGGCCCAGATGCTTATTATTACAGTAACTCAGTTGTTGAGGTGAGAGAAAATGAGAAGTATGTTGCTGCACCACTAAATCTATGGCTGGGAACTGTTGAAACCAAACAAAAAGAATTCACGGTGGCCAGATAGGGCTATTTTCTGCTGACTGTCTCTGGGGACTCAAACAGAATCCATTTGCTTGATTGTTTGATTTTCCGTTTCACTCGTGTAGGGTACTTGTCCACACACCTTCGGCTTGTAGTTTGTCTGTGTCCTTGGATCTCAAGTGCGTCTCCTGTAAGTAAGCACGTAGGTGTCTTGAGTTTTCATCCCTTCTTTTATCCCTGTGTCTTTTGTTTGCAGCACTCAGTGCCTGACCTTTTATTCTGATGATTCAGAGCTGTGCACTTATTGCACTTAAAGAATATTTTTATCATTAATCTACAATCACGTGAAGAACATTATGTTCACTATGCTCCCCCCTTCACCAAGTGCCCCCGAAAAACCTCTTCAGTCACTGTCGATCAGCGTAGTTGGATGCTGTAGACCCCTTCACCATGTCCCCCCCAAAAGTCCCCGTTACAGTCACTGTCCATCAGTGAGTAGTAAGATGCTATATGATCTCTACTAGTCTTCTCTGTGTTGTACAGGACTCCCCATGCACACCCGACCCCGCGCATTATACATGCTAAACTTAATGCCCCCATTCTTTCTCCCCACACTTATTCCTCCCTTCAGACTCACCCTGCCCAGTCCTTTTTCCTTTGGTTACTTTTAGTCAACTCTCGGGTTCTGTGAGTCTGCTGCTGTTTTTTTACTTCAGTTTTTCTTTGTTGTTATACTCCACACATGAGTGAAATCACTTGGTACTTGCCTTTATCCACCTGCCCTATTTTTCTGAACATACTACCGCTTTGCTCCATCCACGTCATTGCAAATGGTAGTATTTGTTTTCTTCTTATGGCTGCTTACTGCACTTTTTAAACTGGATATCATTCTTCCTTTTTGTTTGTAGTTTAGCTATGTTATTCACCATTCAACTCCTGGTTATGAACAATAGCTTTGTGTCAATCGACATGTATCTGTATCTATCTATCTAAAGGTCTGTCTGTCTATCTATGTATCTATGTATGTATATATCTATGTATCTATGTATCTATCTATGTATCTATCTATCTTCCTATCATCTATCTATGATGTCTATCATCTATTAATCTATGTACCTATCTATCTATCTTTCACCTGTCGTCTGTCTACCTATCTATCTATGAAACAATCATCTTTTTGTCT
Organism: Manis pentadactyla; assembly: GCF_030020395.1. NCBI lineage: Eukaryota > Metazoa > Chordata > Mammalia > Pholidota > Manidae > Manis > Manis pentadactyla. The sequence continues at coordinate 3,916,402 of NC_080027.1, read as the reverse complement.
GCCCATCTATCCTTATGTACAGAACAGTTAACAACATAGCCTATGTCTCTTCCCTACATTATGCTTCCAGAAACCTTGCAAGGTAACTAAGCCATAAGGAGAGCACTGTGTTCACCGATACGCTTTCAGGTAGAGTCAGCAGAGTGTGCTTACAAAACCAGTAAATGGAGGTGAAAGGACTTGAACCCGTATCTTTGTCCTCTGTCCTCTTATACTTCCTGCTCGCTTGTTGACTTTATTTAGCCACATTCAGTGAGTAAGTGATCCCTGAAGACCACAAGTATCCTTCGTCTGGGCCTGTTGTCGACAGAAAAGTGTACTTGGCCCTTTGCACACCACCATGTTTGAGGGACATTGGCGTGATCACTGCTGATAGGTGGAGGGACAAATATGAATTAACACCTATTTCTGGACAGGAGCAGTTGGGAACAAAGAGTGTGTTGTGGAGTGAAGTGTTTATTTGAGTGTCCAAACTTCCCTCTTTAGGTGGTTATTACTTCTTTACATTTGTGAACATCATAAAAAGCAATGATTATAAATGCCCAGACGCATATTATTACAGCAATTCATTTGTTGAGGTGAGAGGAAATGAGAAGGAAGTTGCTGCACCACTAAATCTATGCCTGAGCACTGCTGAAACCAAACAAAAAGAATTCACGGTGTCTAGATAGGGCTATTTTCTACTGACACTCTCTGGGCTCCAAAACAGAACCAAATTCTTTCTTTGTTTCTCAGTTTCACTTGTGTAGGGTACCTGTCCCCGCCCCTTCAGCTTGTAGTTTGTCTGTGTCCTTGGATCTCAAGTGAGTCTCCAGTAAGGGAGCACGTAGGTGGTCTTGAGTTTTCATCAGTTCTTCTAACCCTGTGTCTTTTGATTGGAGCACTCAAAGGCTGTACTTTTATTCTGATATTTGAGAGCTGTGCTCTTACTGCACTTTGAAATTCTTTTTGTTCTCATTAATATACAGTCACATGCAGAAAATTATGTTATTCTGTCTACCCTCTTCACCAAGTCACCCCAAATCCCAGTTACAGCCGCTCTCCGTCAGCATGTACTAAGATGCTGTAGAATCACTACATGTCTTCTCTGTGTTGTACAGCCCTACCCATGACACCCCACCCTACACATTATACATGCTAATCCTAATGCCCCCATTCGTTTTCCCCGCACTTATTACTCCCTTCCCACAAACCCTACCCAGTCCCTTTCTCTTTGGTAACTGTTAGTCCACTCTCGGGTTCTGTGAGTCTGCTGCTGTCTTTTCCTTCAGTTTTTCTTTGTTATCATACTCCACACATGAGTGAAATCATTTGGTACATGTATTTCTCCGCCTGGACTATTTGACTGAGCATAATACCCTCTAGCTCCATTCACGTTATGGCAAATGATAGGATTTGTTTTCTTCTTATGGCTGCTTACTGCACTTTTTAAACTGGATTTCATTCTTCTTTTTTGTTTGTAGTTTTGCATTGTGCTTTCACCATTGCTCTCTTTGTTATGAGCAGTAGCTTTGTGTTAATCGATATGTACCTATATCTATCTATCTGTCTGTCTATCTATTTATCAATCACTCAATCAAACATCTTTTTGTCTGTCCATCTGTCCATGTCCATGTGTACAGAACAGTTAACCATATACCTTACATCACTTTCCTGCACTATGCTCCCAAAAATCCTGCAAAGTATCTAGGCTGCAGAGGGAGCACTGGGTTCACAGAGACACTTGCAGTTCGAGTCGGCCGCGTGTACCTACAAAACCAGGAAATGGTTGTGCTGGGACTTGAACCCGTGTCTCTATCCTCTGTCCTCTTTCATCTCCTTCTAACTTGCTGTCTGTATTTAGCCACATTCATTGACTACGTGCTCCCTGAAGATCTCAAGTATCATTCCTCTGGGCCTGTTGTCGACAGAAAAGTAAACTTGTTGCTTTGCTCAACACCATGTTTGAAGGACATCAGCGTGATCACCGCCGATAGGACGGAGGGTCAAATAAAAAGGAACACCAATTTCTAGACAGGAGCAGTTGGGAGCTAACAGTGTATTGTGGAGTGACGTGTTTATTTGAGTGTCCAAACTTCCCTCTTTAGGTGGTTATTAGATTTTCACGTTCGTGAACATCATAAAATCCACTGATTTCAAAGGCCCAGATGCTTATTATTACAGCAACTCAGTTGTTGAGGTGAGAGAAAATGAGAAGTATGTTGCTGCACCACTAAATCTATGGCTGGGAACTGTTGAAACCAAACAAAAAGAATTCACGGTGGCCAGATAGGGCTATTTTCTGCTGACTGTCTCTGGGGACTCAAACAGAATCCATTTGCTTGATTGTTTGATTTTCCGTTTCACTCGTGTAGGGTACTTGTCCACACACCTTCGGCTTGTAGTTTGTCTGTGTCCTTGGATCTCAAGTGCGTCTCCTGTAAGTAAGCACGTAGGTGTCTTGAGTTTTCATCCCTTCTTTTATCCCTGTGTCTTTTGTTTGCAGCACTCAGTGCCTGACCTTTTATTCTGATGATTCAGAGCTGTGCACTTATTGCACTTAAAGAATATTTTTATCATTAATCTACAATCACGTGAAGAACATTATGTTCACTATGCTCCCCCCTTCACCAAGTGCCCCCGAAAAACCTCTTCAGTCACTGTCGATCAGCGTAGTTGGATGCTGTAGACCCCTTCACCATGTCCCCCCCAAAAGTCCCCGTTACAGTCACTGTCCATCAGTGAGTAGTAAGATGCTATATGATCTCTACTAGTCTTCTCTGTGTTGTACAGGACTCCCCATGCACACCCGACCCCGCGCATTATACATGCTAAACTTAATGCCCCCATTCTTTCTCCCCACACTTATTCCTCCCTTCAGACTCACCCTGCCCAGTCCTTTTTCCTTTGGTTACTTTTAGTCAACTCTCGGGTTCTGTGAGTCTGCTGCTGTTTTTTTACTTCAGTTTTTCTTTGTTGTTATACTCCACACATGAGTGAAATCACTTGGTACTTGCCTTTATCCGCCTGCCCTATTTTTCTGAACATACTACCGCTTTGCTCCATCCACTTCATTGCAAATGGTAGTATTTGTTTTCTTCTTATGGCTGCTTACTGCACTTTTTAAACTGGATATCATTCTTCCTTTTTGTTTGGAGTTTAGCTATGTTATTCACCATTCAACTCCTGGTTATGAACAATAGCTTTGTGTCAGTCGACATGTATCTGTATCTATCTATCTAAAGGTCTGTCTGTCTATCTATGTATCTATGTATGTATATATCTATGTATCTATGTATCTATCTATGTATCTATCTATCTTCCTATCATCTATCTGTGATGTCTATCATCTATTAATCTATGTACCTATCTATCTATCTTTCACCTGTCGTCTGTCTACCTATCTATCTATGAAACAATCATCTTTTTGTCTGCCCATCTATCCTTATGTACAGAACAGTTAACAACATAGCCTATGTCTCTTCCCTACATTATGCTTCCAGAAACCTTGCAAGGTAACTAAGCCATAAGGAGAGCACTGTGTTCACCGATACGCTTTCAGGTAGAGTCAGCAGAGTGTGCTTACAAAACCAGTAAATGGAGGTGAAAGGACTTGAACCCGTATCTTTGTCCTCTGTCCTCTTATACTTCCTGCTCGCTTGTTGACTTTATTTAGCCACATTCAGTGAGTAAGTGATCCCTGAAGACCACAAGTATCCTTCGTCTGGGCCTGTTGTCGACAGAAAAGTGTACTTGGCCCTTTGCACACCACCATGTTTGAGGGACATTGGCGTGATCACTGCTGATAGGTGGAGGGACAAATATGAATTAACACCTATTTCTGGACAGGAGCAGTTGGGAACAAAGAGTGTGTTGTGGAGTGAAGTGTTTATTTGAGTGTCCAAACTTCCCTCTTTAGGTGGTTATTACTTCTTTACATTTGTGAACATCATAAAAAGCAATGATTATAAATGCCCAGACGCATATTATTACAGCAATTCATTTGTTGAGGTGAGAGGAAATGAGAAGGAAGTTGCTGCACCACTAAATCTATGCCTGAGCACTGCTGAAACCAAACAAAAAGAATTCACGGTGTCTAGATAGGGCTATTTTCTACTGACACTCTCTGGGCTCCAAAACAGAACCAATTTCTTTCTTTGTTTCTCAGTTTCACTTGTGTAGGGTACCTGTCCCCGCCCCTTCAGCTTGTAGTTTGTCTGTGTCCTTGGATCTCAAGTGAGTCTCCAGTAAGGGAGCACGTAGGTGGTCTTGAGTTTTCATCAGTTCTTCTAACCCTGTGTCTTTTGATTGGAGCACTCAAAGGCTGTACTTTTATTCTGATATTTGAGAGCTGTGCTCTTACTGCACTTTGAAATTCTTTTTGTTCTCATTAATATACAGTCACATGCAGAAAATTATGTTATTCTGTCTACCCTCTTCACCAAGTCACCCCAAATCCCAGTTACAGCCGCTCTCCGTCAGCATGTACTAAGATGCTGTAGAATCACTACATGTCTTCTCTGTGTTGTACAGCCCTACCCATGACACCCCACCCTACACATTATACATGCTAATCCTAATGCCCCCATTCTTTTTCCCCGCACTTATTACTCCCTTCCCACAAACCCTACCCAGTCCCTTTCTCTTTGGTAACTGTTAGTCCACTCTCGGGTTCTGTGAGTCTGCTGCTGTCTTTTCCTTCAGTTTTTCTTTGTTATCATACTCCACACATGAGTGAAATCATTTGGTACATGTATTTCTCCGCCTGGACTATTTGACTGAGCATAATACCCTCTAGCTCCATTCACGTTATTGCAAATGATAGGATTTGTTTTCTTCTTATGGCTGCTTACTGCACTTTTTAAACTGGATTTCATTCTTCTTTTTTGTTTGTAGTTTTGCATTGTGCTTTCACCATTGCTCTCTTTGTTATGAGCAGTAGCTTTGTGTTAATCGATATGTACCTATATCTATCTATCTGTCTGTCTATCTATTTATCAATCACTCAATCAAACATCTTTTTGTCTGTCCATCTGTCCATGTCCATGTGTACAGAACAGTTAACCATATACCTTACATCACTTTCCTGCACTATGCTCCCAAAAATCCTGCAAAGTATCTAGGCTGCAGAGGGAGCACTGGGTTCACAGAGACACTTGCAGTTCGAGTCGGCCGCGTGTACCTACAAAACCAGGAAATGGTTGTGCTGGGACTTGAACCCGTGTCTCTATCCTCTGTCCTCTTTCATCTCCTTCTAACTTGCTGTCTGTATTTAGCCACATTCATTGACTACGTGCTCCCTGAAGATCTCAAGTATCATTCCTCTGGGCCTGTTGTCGACAGAAAAGTAAACTTGTTGCTTTGCTCAACACCATGTTTGAAGGACATCAGCGTGATCACCGCCGATAGGACGGAGGGTCAAATAAAAAGGAACACCAATTTCTAGACAGGAGCAGTTGGGAGCTAACAGTGTATTGTGGAGTGACGTGTTTATTTGAGTGTCCAAACTTCCCTCTTTAGGTGGTTATTAGATTTTCACGTTCGTGAACATCATAAAATCCACTGATTTCAAAGGCCCAGATGCTTATTATTACAGCAACTCAGTTGTTGAGGTGAGAGAAAATGAGAAGTATGTTGCTGCACCACTAAATCTATGGCTGGGAACTGTTGAAACCAAACAAAAAGAATTCACGGTGGCCAGATAGGGCTATTTTCTGCTGACTGTCTCTGGGGACTCAAACAGAATCCATTTGCTTGATTGTTTGATTTTCCGTTTCACTCGTGTAGGGTACTTGTCCACACACCTTCGGCTTGTAGTTTGTCTGTGTCCTTGGATCTCAAGTGCGTCTCCTGTAAGTAAGCACGTAGGTGTCTTGAGTTTTCATCCCTTCTTTTATCCCTGTGTCTTTTGTTTGCAGCACTCAGTGCCTGACCTTTTATTCTGATGATTCAGAGCTGTGCACTTATTGCACTTAAAGAATATTTTTATCATTAATCTACAATCACGTGAAGAACATTATGTTCACTATGCTCCCCCCTTCACCAAGTGCCCCCGAAAAACCTCTTCAGTCACTGTCGATCAGCGTAGTTGGATGCTGTAGACCCCTTCACCATGTCCCCCCCAAAAGTCCCCGTTACAGTCACTGTCCATCAGTGAGTAGTAAGATGCTATATGATCTCTACTAGTCTTCTCTGTGTTGTACAGGACTCCCCATGCACACCCGACCCCGCGCATTATACATGCTAAACTTAATGCCCCCATTCTTTCTCCCCACACTTATTCCTCCCTTCAGACTCACCCTGCCCAGTCCTTTTTCCTTTGGTTACTTTTAGTCAACTCTCGGGTTCTGTGAGTCTGCTGCTGTTTTTTTACTTCAGTTTTTCTTTGTTGTTATACTCCACACATGAGTGAAATCACTTGGTACTTGCCTTTATCCGCCTGCCCTATTTTTCTGAACATACTACCGCTTTGCTCCATCCACTTCATTGCAAATGGTAGTATTTGTTTTCTTCTTATGGCTGCTTACTGCACTTTTTAAACTGGATATCATTCTTCCTTTTTGTTTGGAGTTTAGCTATGTTATTCACCATTCAACTCCTGGTTATGAACAATAGCTTTGTGTCAGTCGACATGTATCTGTATCTATCTATCTAAAGGTCTGTCTGTCTATCTATGTATCTATGTATGTATATATCTATGTATCTATGTATCTATCTATGTATCTATCTATCTTCCTATCATCTATCTGTGATGTCTATCATCTATTAATCTATGTACCTATCTATCTATCTTTCACCTGTCGTCTGTCTACCTATCTATCTATGAAACAATCATCTTTTTGTCTGCCCATCTATCCTTATGTACAGAACAGTTAACAACATAGCCTATGTCTCTTCCCTACATTATGCTTCCAGAAACCTTGCAAGGTAACTAAGCCATAAGGAGAGCACTGTGTTCACCGATACGCTTTCAGGTAGAGTCAGCAGAGTGTGCTTACAAAACCAGTAAATGGAGGTGAAAGGACTTGAACCCGTATCTTTGTCCTCTGTCCTCTTATACTTCCTGCTCGCTTGTTGACTTTATTTAGCCACATTCAGTGAGTAAGTGATCCCTGAAGACCACAAGTATCCTTCGTCTGGGCCTGTTGTCGACAGAAAAGTGTACTTGGCCCTTTGCACACCACCATGTTTGAGGGACATTGGCGTGATCACTGCTGATAGGTGGAGGGACAAATATGAATTAACACCTATTTCTGGACAGGAGCAGTTGGGAACAAAGAGTGTGTTGTGGAGTGAAGTGTTTATTTGAGTGTCCAAACTTCCCTCTTTAGGTGGTTATTACTTCTTTACATTTGTGAACATCATAAAAAGCAATGATTATAAATGCCCAGACGCATATTATTACAGCAATTCATTTGTTGAGGTGAGAGGAAATGAGAAGGAAGTTGCTGCACCACTAAATCTATGCCTGAGCACTGCTGAAACCAAACAAAAAGAATTCACGGTGTCTAGATAGGGCTATTTTCTACTGACACTCTCTGGGCTCCAAAACAGAACCAATTTCTTTCTTTGTTTCTCAGTTTCACTTGTGTAGGGTACCTGTCCCCGCCCCTTCAGCTTGTAGTTTGTCTGTGTCCTTGGATCTCAAGTGAGTCTCCAGTAAGGGAGCACGTAGGTGGTCTTGAGTTTTCATCAGTTCTTCTAACCCTGTGTCTTTTGATTGGAGCACTCAAAGGCTGTACTTTTATTCTGATATTTGAGAGCTGTGCTCTTACTGCACTTTGAAATTCTTTTTGTTCTCATTAATATACAGTCACATGCAGAAAATTATGTTATTCTGTCTACCCTCTTCACCAAGTCACCCCAAATCCCAGTTACAGCCGCTCTCCGTCAGCATGTACTAAGATGCTGTAGAATCACTACATGTCTTCTCTGTGTTGTACAGCCCTACCCATGACACCCCACCCTACACATTATACATGCTAATCCTAATGCCCCCATTCTTTTTCCCCGCACTTATTACTCCCTTCCCACAAACCCTACCCAGTCCCTTTCTCTTTGGTAACTGTTAGTCCACTCTCGGGTTCTGTGAGTCTGCTGCTGTCTTTTCCTTCAGTTTTTCTTTGTTATCATACTCCACACATGAGTGAAATCATTTGGTACATGTATTTCTCCGCCTGGACTATTTGACTGAGCATAATACCCTCTAGCTCCATTCACGTTATTGCAAATGATAGGATTTGTTTTCTTCTTATGGCTGCTTACTGCACTTTTTAAACTGGATTTCATTCTTCTTTTTTGTTTGTAGTTTTGCATTGTGCTTTCACCATTGCTCTCTTTGTTATGAGCAGTAGCTTTGTGTTAATCGATATGTACCTATATCTATCTATCTGTCTGTCTATCTATTTATCAATCACTCAATCAAACATCTTTTTGTCTGTCCATCTGTCCATGTCCATGTGTACAGAACAGTTAACCATATACCTTACATCACTTTCCTGCACTATGCTCCCAAAAATCCTGCAAAGTATCTAGGCTGCAGAGGGAGCACTGGGTTCACAGAGACACTTGCAGTTCGAGTCGGCCGCGTGTACCTACAAAACCAGGAAATGGTTGTGCTGGGACTTGAACCCGTGTCTCTATCCTCTGTCCTCTTTCATCTCCTTCTAACTTGCTGTCTGTATTTAGCCACATTCATTGACTACGTGCTCCCTGAAGATCTCAAGTATCATTCCTCTGGGCCTGTTGTCGACAGAAAAGTAAACTTGTTGCTTTGCTCAACACCATGTTTGAAGGACATCAGCGTGATCACCGCCGATAGGACGGAGGGTCAAATAAAAAGGAACACCAATTTCTAGACAGGAGCAGTTGGGAGCTAACAGTGTATTGTGGAGTGACGTGTTTATTTGAGTGTCCAAACTTCCCTCTTTAGGTGGTTATTAGATTTTCACGTTCGTGAACATCATAAAATCCACTGATTTCAAAGGCCCAGATGCTTATTATTACAGCAACTCAGTTGTTGAGGTGAGAGAAAATGAGAAGTATGTTGCTGCACCACTAAATCTATGGCTGGGAACTGTTGAAACCAAACAAAAAGAATTCACGGTGGCCAGATAGGGCTATTTTCTGCTGACTGTCTCTGGGGACTCAAACAGAATCCATTTGCTTGATTGTTTGATTTTCCGTTTCACTCGTGTAGGGTACTTGTCCACACACCTTCGGCTTGTAGTTTGTCTGTGTCCTTGGATCTCAAGTGCGTCTCCTGTAAGTAAGCACGTAGGTGTCTTGAGTTTTCATCCCTTCTTTTATCCCTGTGTCTTTTGTTTGCAGCACTCAGTGCCTGACCTTTTATTCTGATGATTCAGAGCTGTGCACTTATTGCACTTAAAGAATATTTTTATCATTAATCTACAATCACGTGAAGAACATTATGTTCACTATGCTCCCCCCTTCACCAAGTGCCCCCGAAAAACCTCTTCAGTCACTGTCGATCAGCGTAGTTGGATGCTGTAGACCCCTTCACCATGTCCCCCCCAAAAGTCCCCGTTACAGTCACTGTCCATCAGTGAGTAGTAAGATGCTATATGATCTCTACTAGTCTTCTCTGTGTTGTACAGGACTCCCCATGCACACCCGACCCCGCGCATTATACATGCTAAACTTAATGCCCCCATTCTTTCTCCCCACACTTATCCCTCCCTTCAGACTCACCCTGCCCAGTCCTTTTTCCTTTGGTTACTTTTGTTCAACTCTCGGGTTCTGTGAGTCTGCTGCTGTTTTTTTACTTCAGTTTTTCTTTGTTGCTATACTCCACACATGAGTGAAATCACTTGGTACTTGCCTTTATCCGCCTGCCCTATTTTTCTGAACATACTACCGCTTTGCTCCATCCACTTCATTGCAAATGGTAGTATTTGTTTTCTTCTTATGGCTGCTTACTGCACTTTTTAAACTGGATATCATTCTTCCTTTTTGTTTGTAGTTTAGCTATGTTATTCACCATTCAACTCCTGGTTATGAACAATAGCTTTGTGTCAGTCGACATGTATCTGTATCTATCTATCTAAAGGTCTGTCTGTCTATCTATGTATCTATGTATGTATATATCTATGTATCTATGTATCTATCTATGTATCTATCTATCTTCCTATCATCTATCTATGATGTCTATCATCTATTAATCTATGTACCTATCTATCTATCTTTCACCTGTCGTCTGTCTACCTATCTATCTATGAAACAATCATCTTTTTGTCTGCCCATCTATCCTTATGTACAGAACAGTTAACAACATAGCCTATGTCTCTTCCCTACATTATGCTTCCAGAAACCTTGCAAGGTAACTAAGCCATAAGGAGAGCACTGTGTTCACCGATACGCTTTCAGGTAGAGTCAGCAGAGTGTGCTTACAAAACCAGTAAATGGAGGTGAAAGGACTTGAACCCGTATCTTTGTCCTCTGTCCTCTTATACTTCCTACTCGCTTGTTGACTTTATTTAGCCACATTCAGTGAGTAAGTGATCCCTGAAGACCACAAGTATCCTTCGTCTGGGCCTGTTGTCGACAGAAAAGTGTACTTGGCCCTTTGCACACCACCATGTTTGAGGGACATTGGCGTGATCACTGCTGATAGGTGGAGGGACAAATATGAATTAACACCTATTTCTGGACAGGAGCAGTTGGGAACAAAGAGTGTGTTGTGGAGTGAAGTGTTTATTTGAGTGTCCAAACTTCCCTCTTTAGGTGGTTATTACTTCTTTACATTTGTGAACATCATAAAAAGCAATGATTATAAATGCCCAGACGCATATTATTACAGCAATTCATTTGTTGAGGTGAGAGGAAATGAGAAGGAAGTTGCTGCACCACTAAATCTATGCCTGAGCACTGCTGAAACCAAACAAAAAGAATTCACGGTGTCTAGATAGGGCTATTTTCTACTGACACTCTCTGGGCTCCAAAACAGAACCAATTTCTTTCTTTGTTTCTCAGTTTCACTTGTGTAGGGTACCTGTCCCCGCCCCTTCAGCTTGTAGTTTGTCTGTGTCCTTGGATCTCAAGTGAGTCTCCAGTAAGGGAGCACGTAGGTTGTCTTGAGTTTTCATCAGTTCTTCTAACCCTGTGTCTTTTGATTGGAGCACTCAAAGGCTGTACTTTTATTCTGATATTTGAGAGCTGTGCTCTTACTGCACTTTGAAATTCTTTTTGTTCTCATTAATATACAGTCACATGCAGAAAATTATGTTATTCTGTCTACCCTCTTCACCAAGTCACCCCAAATCCCAGTTACAGCCGCTCTCCGTCAGCATGTACTAAGATGCTGTAGAATCACTACATGTCTTCTCTGTGTTGTACAGCCCTACCCATGACACCCCACCCTACACATTATACATGCTAATCCTAATGCCCCCATTCTTTTTCCCCGCACTTATTACTCCCTTCCCACAAACCCTACCCAGTCCCTTTCTCTTTGGTAACTGTTAGTCCACTCTCGGGTTCTGTGAGTCTGCTGCTGTCTTTTCCTTCAGTTTTTCTTTGTTATCATACTCCACACATGAGTGAAATCATTTGGTACATGTATTTCTCCGCCTGGACTATTTGACTGAGCATAATACCCTCTAGCTCCATTCACGTTATTGCAAATGATAGGATTTGTTTTCTTCTTATGGCTGCTTACTGCACTTTTTAAACTGGATTTCATTCTTCTTTTTTGTTTGTAGTTTTGCATTGTGCTTTCACCATTGCTCTCTTTGTTATGAGCAGTAGCTTTGTGTTAATCGATATGTACCTATATCTATCTATCTGTCTGTCTATCTATTTATCAATCACTCAATCAAACATCTTTTTGTCTGTCCATCTGTCCATGTCCATGTGTACAGAACAGTTAACCATATACCTTACATCACTTTCCTGCACTATGCTCCCAAAAATCCTGCAAAGTATCTAGGCTGCAGAGGGAGCACTGGGTTCACAGAGACACTTGCAGTTCGAGTCGGCCGCGTGTACCTACAAAACCAGGAAATGGTTGTGCTGGGACTTGAACCCGTGTCTCTATCCTCTGTCCTCTTTCATCTCCTTCTAACTTGCTGTCTGTATTTAGCCACATTCATTGACTACGTGCTCCCTGAAGATCTCAAGTATCATTCCTCTGGGCCTGTTGTCGACAGAAAAGTAAACTTGTTGCTTTGCTCAACACCATGTTTGAAGGACATCAGCGTGATCACCGCCGATAGGACGGAGGGTCAAATAAAAAGGAACACCAATTTCTAGACAGGAGCAGTTGGGAGCTAACAGTGTATTGTGGAGTGACGTGTTTATTTGAGTGTCCAAACTTCCCTCTTTAGGTGGTTATTAGATTTTCACGTTCGTGAACATCATAAAATCCACTGATTTCAAAGGCCCAGATGCTTATTATTACAGCAACTCAGTTGTTGAGGTGAGAGAAAATGAGAAGTATGTTGCTGCACCACTAAATCTATGGCTGGGAACTGTTGAAACCAAACAAAAAGAATTCACGGTGGCCAGATAGGGCTATTTTCTGCTGACTGTCTCTGGGGACTCAAACAGAATCCATTTGCTTGATTGTTTGATTTTCCGTTTCACTCGTGTAGGGTACTTGTCCACACACCTTCGGCTTGTAGTTTGTCTGTGTCCTTGGATCTCAAGTGCGTCTCCTGTAAGTAAGCACGTAGGTGTCTTGAGTTTTCATCCCTTCTTTTATCCCTGTGTCTTTTGTTTGCAGCACTCAGTGCCTGACCTTTTATTCTGATGATTCAGAGCTGTGCACTTATTGCACTTAAAGAATATTTTTATCATTAATCTACAATCACGTGAAGAACATTATGTTCACTATGCTCCCCCCTTCACCAAGTGCCCCCGAAAAACCTCTTCAGTCACTGTCGATCAGCGTAGTTGGATGCTGTAGACCCCTTCACCATGTCCCCCCCAAAAGTCCCCGTTACAGTCACTGTCCATCAGTGAGTAGTAAGATGCTATATGATCTCTACTAGTCTTCTCTGTGTTGTACAGGACTCCCCATGCACACCCGACCCCGCGCATTATACATGCTAAACTTAATGCCCCCATTCTTTCTCCCCACACTTATTCCTCCCTTCAGACTCACCCTGCCCAGTCCTTTTTCCTTTGGTTACTTTTAGTCAACTCTCGGGTTCTGTGAGTCTGCTGCTGTTTTTTTTACTTCAGTTTTTCTTTGTTGTTATACTCCACACATGAGTGAAATCACTTGGTACTTGCCTTTATCCGCCTGCCCTATTTTTCTGAACATACTACCGCTTTGCTCCATCCACTTCATTGCAAATGGTAGTATTTGTTTTCTTCTTATGGCTGCTTACTGCACTTTTTAAACTGGATATCATTCTTCCTTTTTGTTTGTAGTTTAGCTATGTTATTCACCATTCAACTCCTGGTTATGAACAATAGCTTTGTGTCAATCGACATGTATCTGTATCTATCTATCTAAAGGTCTGTCTGTCTATCTATGTATCTATGTATGTATATATCTATGTATCTATGTATCTATCTATGTATCTATCTATCTTCCTATCATCTATCTATGATGTCTATCATCTATTAATCTATGTACCTATCTATCTATCTTTCACCTGTCGTCTGTCTACCTATCTATCTATGAAACAATCATCTTTTTGTCTGCCCATCTATCCTTATGTACAGAACAGTTAACAACATAGCCTATGTCTCTTCCCTACATTATGCTTCCAGAAACCTTGCAAGGTAACTAAGCCATAAGGAGAGCACTGTGTTCACCGATACGCTTTCAGGTAGAGTCAGCAGAGTGTGCTTACAAAACCAGTAAATGGAGGTGAAAGGACTTGAACCCGTATCTTTGTCCTCTGTCCTCTTATACTTCCTGCTCGCTTGTTGACTTTATTTAGCCACATTCAGTGAGTAAGTGATCCCTGAAGACCACAAGTATCCTTCGTCTGGGCCTGTTGTCGACAGAAAAGTGTACTTGGCCCTTTGCACACCACCATGTTTGAGGGACATTGGCGTGATCACTGCTGATAGGTGGAGGGACAAATATGAATTAACACCTATTTCTGGACAGGAGCAGTTGGGAACAAAGAGTGTGTTGTGGAGTGAAGTGTTTATTTGAGTGTCCAAACTTCCCTCTTTAGGTGGTTATTACTTCTTTACATTTGTGAACATCATAAAAAGCAATGATTATAAATGCCCAGACGCATATTATTACAGCAATTCATTTGTTGAGGTGAGAGGAAATGAGAAGGAAGTTGCTGCACCACTAAATCTATGCCTGAGCACTGCTGAAACCAAACAAAAAGAATTCACGGTGTCTAGATAGGGCTATTTTCTACTGACACTCTCTGGGCTCCAAAACAGAACCAATTTCTTTCTTTGTTTCTCAGTTTCACTTGTGTAGGGTACCTGTCCCCGCCCCTTCAGCTTGTAGTTTGTCTGTGTCCTTGGATCTCAAGTGAGTCTCCAGTAAGGGAGCACGTAGGTTGTCTTGAGTTTTCATCAGTTCTTCTAACCCTGTGTCTTTTGATTGGAGCACTCAAAGGCTGTACTTTTATTCTGATATTTGAGAGCTGTGCTCTTACTGCACTTTGAAATTCTTTTTGTTCTCATTAATATACAGTCACATGCAGAAAATTATGTTATTCTGTCTACCCTCTTCACCAAGTCACCCCAAATCCCAGTTACAGCCGCTCTCCGTCAGCATGTACTAAGATGCTGTAGAATCACTACATGTCTTCTCTGTGTTGTACAGCCCTACCCATGACACCCCACCCTACACATTATACATGCTAATCCTAATGCCCCCATTCTTTTTCCCCGCACTTATTACTCCCTTCCCACAAACCCTACCCAGTCCCTTTCTCTTTGGTAACTGTTAGTCCACTCTCGGGTTCTGTGAGTCTGCTGCTGTCTTTTCCTTCAGTTTTTCTTTGTTATCATACTCCACACATGAGTGAAATCATTTGGTACATGTATTTCTCCGCCTGGACTATTTGACTGAGCATAATACCCTCTAGCTCCATTCACGTTATTGCAAATGATAGGATTTGTTTTCTTCTTATGGCTGCTTACTGCACTTTTTAAACTGGATTTCATTCTTCTTTTTTGTTTGTAGTTTTGCATTGTGCTTTCACCATTGCTCTCTTTGTTATGAGCAGTAGCTTTGTGTTAATCGATATGTACCTATATCTATCTATCTGTCTGTCTATCTATTTATCAATCACTCAATCAAACATCTTTTTGTCTGTCCATCTGTCCATGTCCATGTGTACAGAACAGTTAACCATATACCTTACATCACTTTCCTGCACTATGCTCCCAAAAATCCTGCAAAGTATCTAGGCTGCAGAGGGAGCACTGGGTTCACAGAGACACTTGCAGTTCGAGTCGGCCGCGTGTACCTACAAAACCAGGAAATGGTTGTGCTGGGACTTGAACCCGTGTCTCTATCCTCTGTCCTCTTTCATCTCCTTCTAACTTGCTGTCTGTATTTAGCCACATTCATTGACTACGTGCTCCCTGAAGATCTCAAGTATCATTCCTCTGGGCCTGTTGTCGACAGAAAAGTAAACTTGTTGCTTTGCTCAACACCATGTTTGAAGGACATCAGCGTGATCACCGCCGATAGGACGGAGGGTCAAATAAAAAGGAACACCAATTTCTAGACAGGAGCAGTTGGGAGCTAACAGTGTATTGTGGAGTGACGTGTTTATTTGAGTGTCCAAACTTCCCTCTTTAGGTGGTTATTAGATTTTCACGTTCGTGAACATCATAAAATCCACTGATTTCAAAGGCCCAGATGCTTATTATTACAGCAACTCAGTTGTTGAGGTGAGAGAAAATGAGAAGTATGTTGCTGCACCACTAAATCTATGGCTGGGAACTGTTGAAACCAAACAAAAAGAATTCACGGTGGCCAGATAGGGCTATTTTCTGCTGACTGTCTCTGGGGACTCAAACAGAATCCATTTGCTTGATTGTTTGATTTTCCGTTTCACTCGTGTAGGGTACTTGTCCACACACCTTCGGCTTGTAGTTTGTCTGTGTCCTTGGATCTCAAGTGCGTCTCCTGTAAGTAAGCACGTAGGTGTCTTGAGTTTTCATCCCTTCTTTTATCCCTGTGTCTTTTGTTTGCAGCACTCAGTGCCTGACCTTTTATTCTGATGATTCAGAGCTGTGCACTTATTGCACTTAAAGAATATTTTTATCATTAATCTACAATCACGTGAAGAACATTATGTTCACTATGCTCCCCCCTTCACCAAGTGCCCCCGAAAAACCTCTTCAGTCACTGTCGATCAGCGTAGTTGGATGCTGTAGACCCCTTCACCATGTCCCCCCCAAAAGTCCCCGTTACAGTCACTGTCCATCAGTGAGTAGTAAGATGCTATATGATCTCTACTAGTCTTCTCTGTGTTGTACAGGACTCCCCATGCACACCCGACCCCGCGCATTATACATGCTAAACTTAATGCCCCCATTCTTTCTCCCCACACTTATTCCTCCCTTCAGACTCACCCTGCCCAGTCCTTTTTCCTTTGGTTACTTTTAGTCAACTCTCGGGTTCTGTGAGTCTGCTGCTGTTTTTTTTACTTCAGTTTTTCTTTGTTGTTATACTCCACACATGAGTGAAATCACTTGGTACTTGCCTTTATCCGCCTGCCCTATTTTTCTGAACATACTACCGCTTTGCTCCATCCACTTCATTGCAAATGGTAGTATTTGTTTTCTTCTTATGGCTGCTTACTGCACTTTTTAAACTGGATATCATTCTTCCTTTTTGTTTGTAGTTTAGCTATGTTATTCACCATTCAACTCCTGGTTATGAACAATAGCTTTGTGTCAATCGACATGTATCTGTATCTATCTATCTAAAGGTCTGTCTGTCTATCTATGTATCTATGTATGTATATATCTATGTATCTATGTATCTATCTATGTATCTATCTATCTTCCTATCATCTATCTATGATGTCTATCATCTATTAATCTATGTACCTATCTATCTATCTTTCACCTGTCGTCTGTCTACCTATCTATCTATGAAACAATCATCTTTTTGTCTGCCCATCTATCCTTATGTACAGAACAGTTAACAACATAGCCTATGTCTCTTCCCTACATTATGCTTCCAGAAACCTTGCAAGGTAACTAAGCCATAAGGAGAGCACTGTGTTCACCGATACGCTTTCAGGTAGAGTCAGCAGAGTGTGCTTACAAAACCAGTAAATGGAGGTGAAAGGACTTGAACCCGTATCTTTGTCCTCTGTCCTCTTATACTTCCTGCTCGCTTGTTGACTTTATTTAGCCACATTCAGTGAGTAAGTGATCCCTGAAGACCACAAGTATCCTTCGTCTGGGCCTGTTGTCGACAGAAAAGTGTACTTGGCCCTTTGCACACCACCATGTTTGAGGGACATTGGCGTGATCACTGCTGATAGGTGGAGGGACAAATATGAATTAACACCTATTTCTGGACAGGAGCAGTTGGGAACAAAGAGTGTGTTGTGGAGTGAAGTGTTTATTTGAGTGTCCAAACTTCCCTCTTTAGGTGGTTATTACTTCTTTACATTTGTGAACATCATAAAAAGCAATGATTATAAATGCCCAGACGCATATTATTACAGCAATTCATTTGTTGAGGTGAGAGGAAATGAGAAGGAAGTTGCTGCACCACTAAATCTATGCCTGAGCACTGCTGAAACCAAACAAAAAGAATTCACGGTGTCTAGATAGGGCTATTTTCTACTGACACTCTCTGGGCTCCAAAACAGAACCAATTTCTTTCTTTGTTTCTCAGTTTCACTTGTGTAGGGTACCTGTCCCCGCCCCTTCAGCTTGTAGTTTGTCTGTGTCCTTGGATCTCAAGTGAGTCTCCAGTAAGGGAGCACGTAGGTTGTCTTGAGTTTTCATCAGTTCTTCTAACCCTGTGTCTTTTGATTGGAGCACTCAAAGGCTGTACTTTTATTCTGATATTTGAGAGCTGTGCTCTTACTGCACTTTGAAATTCTTTTTGTTCTCATTAATATACAGTCACATGCAGAAAATTATGTTATTCTGTCTACCCTCTTCACCAAGTCACCCCAAATCCCAGTTACAGCCGCTCTCCGTCAGCATGTACTAAGATGCTGTAGAATCACTACATGTCTTCTCTGTGTTGTACAGCCCTACCCATGACACCCCACCCTACACATTATACATGCTAATCCTAATGCCCCCATTCTTTTTCCCCGCACTTATTACTCCCTTCCCACAAACCCTACCCAGTCCCTTTCTCTTTGGTAACTGTTAGTCCACTCTCGGGTTCTGTGAGTCTGCTGCTGTCTTTTCCTTCAGTTTTTCTTTGTTATCATACTCCACACATGAGTGAAATCATTTGGTACATGTATTTCTCCGCCTGGACTATTTGACTGAGCATAATACCCTCTAGCTCCATTCACGTTATTGCAAATGATAGGATTTGTTTTCTTCTTATGGCTGCTTACTGCACTTTTTAAACTGGATTTCATTCTTCTTTTTTGTTTGTAGTTTTGCATTGTGCTTTCACCATTGCTCTCTTTGTTATGAGCAGTAGCTTTGTGTTAATCGATATGTACCTATATCTATCTATCTGTCTGTCTATCTATTTATCAATCACTCAATCAAACATCTTTTTGTCTGTCCATCTGTCCATGTCCATGTGTACAGAACAGTTAACCATATACCTTACATCACTTTCCTGCACTATGCTCCCAAAAATCCTGCAAAGTATCTAGGCTGCAGAGGGAGCACTGGGTTCACAGAGACACTTGCAGTTCGAGTCGGCCGCGTGTACCTACAAAACCAGGAAATGGTTGTGCTGGGACTTGAACCCGTGTCTCTATCCTCTGTCCTCTTTCATCTCCTTCTAACTTGCTGTCTGTATTTAGCCACATTCATTGACTACGTGCTCCCTGAAGATCTCAAGTATCATTCCTCTGGGCCTGTTGTCGACAGAAAAGTAAACTTGTTGCTTTGCTCAACACCATGTTTGAAGGACATCAGCGTGATCACCGCCGATAGGACGGAGGGTCAAATAAAAAGGAACACCAATTTCTAGACAGGAGCAGTTGGGAGCTAACAGTGTATTGTGGAGTGACGTGTTTATTTGAGTGTCCAAACTTCCCTCTTTAGGTGGTTATTAGATTTTCACGTTCGTGAACATCATAAAATCCACTGATTTCAAAGGCCCAGATGCTTATTATTACAGCAACTCAGTTGTTGAGGTGAGAGAAAATGAGAAGTATGTTGCTGCACCACTAAATCTATGGCTGGGAACTGTTGAAACCAAACAAAAAGAATTCACGGTGGCCAGATAGGGCTATTTTCTGCTGACTGTCTCTGGGGACTCAAACAGAATCCATTTGCTTGATTGTTTGATTTTCCGTTTCACTCGTGTAGGGTACTTGTCCACACACCTTCGGCTTGTAGTTTGTCTGTGTCCTTGGATCTCAAGTGCGTCTCCTGTAAGTAAGCACGTAGGTGTCTTGAGTTTTCATCCCTTCTTTTATCCCTGTGTCTTTTGTTTGCAGCACTCAGTGCCTGACCTTTTATTCTGATGATTCAGAGCTGTGCACTTATTGCACTTAAAGAATATTTTTATCATTAATCTACAATCACGTGAAGAACATTATGTTCACTATGCTCCCCCCTTCACCAAGTGCCCCCGAAAAACCTCTTCAGTCACTGTCGATCAGCGTAGTTGGATGCTGTAGACCCCTTCACCATGTCCCCCCCAAAAGTCCCCGTTACAGTCACTGTCCATCAGTGAGTAGTAAGATGCTATATGATCTCTACTAGTCTTCTCTGTGTTGTACAGGACTCCCCATGCACACCCGACCCCGCGCATTATACATGCTAAACTTAATGCCCCCATTCTTTCTCCCCACACTTATTCCTCCCTTCAGACTCACCCTGCCCAGTCCTTTTTCCTTTGGTTACTTTTAGTCAACTCTCGGGTTCTGTGAGTCTGCTGCTGTTTTTTTACTTCAGTTTTTCTTTGTTGTTATACTCCACACATGAGTGAAATCACTTGGTACTTGCCTTTATCCACCTGCCCTATTTTTCTGAACATACTACCGCTTTGCTCCATCCACTTCATTGCAAATGGTAGTATTTGTTTTCTTCTTATGGCTGCTTACTGCACTTTTTAAACTGGATATCATTCTTCCTTTTTGTTTGTAGTTTAGCTATGTTATTCACCATTCAACTCCTGGTTATGAACAATAGCTTTGTGTCAATCGACATGTATCTGTATCTATCTATCTAAAGGTCTGTCTGTCTATCTATGTATCTATGTATGTATATATCTATGTATCTATGTATCTATCTATGTATCTATCTATCTTCCTATCATCTATCTATGATGTCTATCATCTATTAATCTATGTACCTATCTATCTATCTTTCACCTGTCGTCTGTCTACCTATCTATCTATGAAACAATCATCTTTTTGTCTGCCCATCTATCCTTATGTACAGAACAGTTAACAACATAGCCTATGTCTCTTCCCTACATTATGCTTCCAGAAACCTTGCAAGGTAACTAAGCCATAAGGAGAGCACTGTGTTCACCGATACGCTTTCAGGTAGAGTCAGCAGAGTGAGCTTACAAAACCAGTAAATGGAGGTGAAAGGACTTGAACCCGTATCTTTGTCCTCTGTCCTCTTATACTTCCTGCTCGCTTGTTGACTTTATTTAGCCACATTCAGTGAGTAAGTGATCCCTGAAGACCACAAGTATCCTTCGTCTGGGCCTGTTGTCGACAGAAAAGTGTACTTGGCCCTTTGCACACCACCATGTTTGAGGGACATTGGCGTGATCACTGCTGATAGGTGGAGGGACAAATATGAATTAACACCTATTTCTGGACAGGAGCAGTTGGGAACAAAGAGTGTGTTGTGGAGTGAAGTGTTTATTTGAGTGTCCAAACTTCCCTCTTTAGGTGGTTATTACTTCTTTACATTTGTGAACATCATAAAAAGCAATGATTATAAATGCCCAGACGCATATTATTACAGCAATTCATTTGTTGAGGTGAGAGGAAATGAGAAGGAAGTTGCTGCACCACTAAATCTATGCCTGAGCACTGCTGAAACCAAACAAAAAGAATTCACGGTGTCTAGATAGGGCTATTTTCTACTGACACTCTCTGGGCTCCAAAACAGAACCAATTTCTTTCTTTGTTTCTCAGTTTCACTTGTGTAGGGTACCTGTCCCCGCCCCTTCAGCTTGTAGTTTGTCTGTGTCCTTGGATCTCAAGTGAGTCTCCAGTAAGGGAGCACGTAGGTGGTCTTGAGTTTTCATCAGTTCTTCTAACCCTGTGTCTTTTGATTGGAGCACTCAAAGGCTGTACTTTTATTCTGATATTTGAGAGCTGTGCTCTTACTGCACTTTGAAATTCTTTTTGTTCTCATTAATATACAGTCACATGCAGAAAATTATGTTATTCTGTCTACCCTCTTCACCAAGTCACCCCAAATCCCAGTTACAGCCGCTCTCCGTCAGCATGTACTAAGATGCTGTAGAATCACTACATGTCTTCTCTGTGTTGTACAGCCCTACCCATGACACCCCACCCTACACATTATACATGCTAATCCTAATGCCCCCATTCTTTTTCCCCGCACTTATTACTCACTTCCCACAAACCCTACCCAGTCCCTTTCTCTTTGGTAACTGTTAGTCCACTCTCGGGTTCTGTGAGTCTGCTGCTGTCTTTTCCTTCAGTTTTTCTTTGTTATCATACTCCACACATGAGTGAAATCATTTGGTACATGTATTTCTCCGCCTGGACTATTTGACTGAGCATAATACCCTCTAGCTCCATTCACGTTATTGCAAATGATAGGATTTGTTTTCTTCTTATGGCTGCTTACTGCACTTTTTAAACTGGATTTCATTCTTCTTTTTTGTTTGTAGTTTTGCATTGTGCTTTCACCATTGCTCTCTTTGTTATGAGCAGTAGCTTTGTGTTAATCGATATGTACCTATATCTATCTATCTGTCTGTCTATCTATTTATCAATCACTCAATCAAACATCTTTTTGTCTGTCCATCTGTCCATGTCCATGTGTACAGAACAGTTAACCATATACCTTACATCACTTTCCTGCACTATGCTCCCAAAAATCCTGCAAAGTATCTAGGCTGCAGAGGGAGCACTGGGTTCACAGAGACACTTGCAGTTCGAGTCGGCCGCGTGTACCTACAAAACCAGGAAATGGTTGTGCTGGGACTTGAACCCGTGTCTCTATCCTCTGTCCTCTTTCATCTCCTTCTAACTTGCTGTCTGTATTTAGCCACATTCATTGACTACGTGCTCCCTGAAGACCTCAAGTATCATTCCTCTGGGCCTGTTGTCGACAGAAAAGTAAACTTGTTGCTTTGCTCAACACCATGTTTGAAGGACATCAGCGTGATCACCGCCGATAGGACGGAGGGTCAAATAAAAAGGAACACCAATTTCTAGACAGGAGCAGTTGGGAGCTAACAGTGTATTGTGGAGTGACGTGTTTATTTGAGTGTCCAAACTTCCCTCTTTAGGTGGTTATTAGATTTTCACGTTCGTGAACATCATAAAATCCACTGATTTCAAAGGCCCAGATGCTTATTATTACAGCAACTCAGTTGTTGAGGTGAGAGAAAATGAGAAGTATGTTGCTGCACCACTAAATCTATGGCTGGGAACTGTTGAAACCAAACAAAAAGAATTCACGGTGGCCAGATAGGGCTATTTTCTGCTGACTGTCTCTGGGGACTCAAACAGAATCCATTTGCTTGATTGTTTGATTTTCCGTTTCACTCGTGTAGGGTACTTGTCCACACACCTTCGGCTTGTAGTTTGTCTGTGTCCTTGGATCTCAAGTGCGTCTCCTGTAAGTAAGCACGTAGGTGTCTTGAGTTTTCATCCCTTCTTTTATCCCTGTGTCTTTTGTTTGCAGCACTCAGTGCCTGACCTTTTATTCTGATGATTCAGAGCTGTGCACTTATTGCACTTAAAGAATATTTTTATCATTAATCTACAATCACGTGAAGAACATTATGTTCACTATGCTCCCCCCTTCACCAAGTGCCCCCGAAAAACCTCTTCAGTCACTGTCGATCAGCGTAGTTGGATGCTGTAGACCCCTTCACCATGTCCCCCCCAAAAGTCCCCGTTACAGTCACTGTCCATCAGTGAGTAGTAAGATGCTATATGATCTCTACTAGTCTTCTCTGTGTTGTACAGGACTCCCCATGCACACCCGACCCCGCGCATTATACATGCTAAACTTAATGCCCCCATTCTTTCTCCCAACACTTATTCCTCCCTTCAGACTCACCCTGCCCAGTCCTTTTTCCTTTGGTTACTTTTAGTCAACTCTCGGGTTCTGTGAGTCTGCTGCTGTTTTTTTACTTCAGTTTTTCTTTGTTGTTATACTCCACACATGAGTGAAATCACTTGGTACTTGCCTTTATCCGCCTGCCCTATTTTTCTGAACATACTACCGCTTTGCTCCATCCACTTCATTGCAAATGGTAGTATTTGTTTTCTTCTTATGGCTGCTTACTGCACTTTTTAAACTGGATATCATTCTTCCTTTTTGTTTGTAGTTTAGCTATGTTATTCACCATTCAACTCCTGGTTATGAACAATAGCTTTGTGTCAATCGACATGTATCTGTATCTATCTATCTAAAGGTCTGTCTGTCTATCTATGTATCTATGTATGTATATATCTATGTATCTATGTATCTATCTATGTATCTATCTATCTTCCTATCATCTATCTATGATGTCTATCATCTATTAATCTATGTACCTATCTATCTATCTTTCACCTGTCGTCTGTCTACCTATCTATCTATGAAACAATCATCTTTTTGTCTGCCCATCTATCCTTATGTACAGAACAGTTAACAACATAGCCTATGTCTCTTCCCTACATTATGCTTCCAGAAACCTTGCAAGGTAACTAAGCCATAAGGAGAGCACTGTGTTCACCGATACGCTTTCAGGTAGAGTCAGCAGAGTGTGCTTACAAAACCAGTAAATGGAGGTGAAAGGACTTGAACCCGTATCTTTGTCCTCTGTCCTCTTATACTTCCTGCTCGCTTGTTGACTTTATTTAGCCACTTTCAGTGAGTAAGTGATCCCTGAAGACCACAAGTATCCTTCGTCTGGGCCTGTTGTCGACAGAAAAGTGTACTTGGCCCTTTGCACACCACCATGTTTGAGGGACATTGGCGTGATCACTGCTGATAGGTGGAGGGACAAATATGAATTAACACCTATTTCTGGACAGGAGCAGTTGGGAACAAAGAGTGTGTTGTGGAGTGAAGTGTTTATTTGAGTGTCCAAACTTCCCTCTTTAGGTGGTTATTACTTCTTTACATTTGTGAACATCATAAAAAGCAATGATTATAAATGCCCAGACGCATATTATTACAGCAATTCATTTGTTGAGGTGAGAGGAAATGAGAAGGAAGTTGCTGCACCACTAAATCTATGCCTGAGCACTGCTGAAACCAAACAAAAAGAATTCACGGTGTCTAGATAGGGCTATTTTCTACTGACACTCTCTGGGCTCCAAAACAGAACCAATTTCTTTCTTTGTTTCTCAGTTTCACTTGTGTAGGGTACCTGTCCCCGCCCCTTCAGCTTGTAGTTTGTCTGTGTCCTTGGATCTCAAGTGAGTCTCCAGTAAGGGAGCACGTAGGTTGTCTTGAGTTTTCATCAGTTCTTCTAACCCTGTGTCTTTTGATTGGAGCACTCAAAGGCTGTACTTTTATTCTGATATTTGAGAGCTGTGCTCTTACTGCACTTTGAAATTCTTTTTGTTCTCATTAATATACAGTCACATGCAGAAAATTATGTTATTCTGTCTACCCTCTTCACCAAGTCACCCCAAATCCCAGTTACAGCCGCTCTCCGTCAGCATGTACTAAGATGCTGTAGAATCACTACATGTCTTCTCTGTGTTGTACAGCCCTACCCATGACACCCCACCCTACACATTATACATGCTAATCCTAATGCCCCCATTCTTTTTCCCCGCACTTATTACTCCCTTCCCACAAACCCTACCCAGTCCCTTTCTCTTTGGTAACTGTTAGTCCACTCTCGGGTTCTGTGAGTCTGCTGCTGTCTTTTCCTTCAGTTTTTCTTTGTTATCATACTCCACACATGAGTGAAATCATTTGGTACATGTATTTCTCCGCCTGGACTATTTGACTGAGCATAATACCCTCTAGCTCCATTCACGTTATTGCAAATGATAGGATTTGTTTTCTTCTTATGGCTGCTTACTGCACTTTTTAAACTGGATTTCATTCTTCTTTTTTGTTTGTAGTTTTGCATTGTGCTTTCACCATTGCTCTCTTTGTTATGAGCAGTAGCTTTGTGTTAATCGATATGTACCTATATCTATCTATCTGTCTGTCTATCTATTTATCAATCACTCAATCAAACATCTTTTTGTCTGTCCATCTGTCCATGTCCATGTGTACAGAACAGTTAACCATATACCTTACATCACTTTCCTGCACTATGCTCCCAAAAATCCTGCAAAGTATCTAGGCTGCAGAGGGAGCACTGGGTTCACAGAGACACTTGCAGTTCGAGTCGGCCGCGTGTACCTACGAAACCCGGAAATGGCTGTGCTGGGACTTGAACCCGTGTCTCTATCCTCTGTCCTCTTTCATCTCCTTCTAACTTGCTGTCTGTATTTAGCCACATTCATTGACTACGTGCTCCCTGAAGATCTCAAGTATCATTCCTCTGGGCCTGTTGTCGACAGAAAAGTAAACTTGTTGCTTTGCTCAACACCATGTTTGAAGGACATCAGCGTGATCACCGCCGATAGGACGGAGGGTCAAATAAAAAGGAACACCAATTTCTAGACAGGAGCAGTTGGGAGCTAACAGTGTATTGTGGAGTGACGTGTTTATTTGAGTGTCCAAACTTCCCTCTTTAGGTGGTTATTAGATTTTCACGTTCGTGAACATCATAAAATCCACTGATTTCAAAGGCCCAGATGCTTATTATTACAGCAACTCAGTTGTTGAGGTGAGAGAAAATGAGAAGTATGTTGCTGCACCACTAAATCTATGGCTGGGAACTGTTGAAACCAAACAAAAAGAATTCACGGTGGCCAGATAGGGCTATTTTCTGCTGACTGTCTCTGGGGACTCAAGCAGAATCCATTTGCTTGATTGTTTGATTTTCCGTTTCACTCGTGTAGGGTACTTGTCCACACACCTTCGGCTTGTAGTTTGTCTGTGTCCTTGGATCTCAAGTGCGTCTCCTGTAAGTAAGCACGTAGGTGTCTTGAGTTTTCATCCCTTCTTTTATCCCTGTGTCTTTTGTTTGCAGCACTCAGTGCCTGACCTTTTATTCTGATGATTCAGAGCTGTGCACTTATTGCACTTAAAGAATATTTTTATCATTAATCTACAATCACGTGAAGAACATTATGTTCACTATGCTCCCCCCTTCACCAAGTGCCCCCGAAAAACCTCTTCAGTCACTGTCGATCAGCGTAGTTGGATGCTGTAGACCCCTTCACCATGTCCCCCCCAAAAGTCCCCGTTACAGTCACTGTCCATCAGTGAGTAGTAAGATGCTATATGATCTCTACTAGTCTTCTCTGTGTTGTACAGGACTCCCCATGCACACCCGACCCCGCGCATTATACATGCTAAACTTAATGCCCCCATTCTTTCTCCCCACACTTATTCCTCCCTTCAGACTCACCCTGCCCAGTCCTTTTTCCTTTGGTTACTTTTAGTCAACTCTCGGGTTCTGTGAGTCTGCTGCTGTTTTTTTACTTCAGTTTTTCTTTGTTGTTATACTCCACACATGAGTGAAATCACTTGGTACTTGCCTTTATCCGCCTGCCCTATTTTTCTGAACATACTACCGCTTTGCTCCATCCACTTCATTGCAAATGGTAGTATTTGTTTTCTTCTTATGGCTGCTTACTGCACTTTTTAAACTGGATATCATTCTTCCTTTTTGTTTGTAGTTTAGCTATGTTATTCACCATTCAACTCCTGGTTATGAACAATAGCTTTGTGTCAATCGACATGTATCTGTATCTATCTATCTAAAGGTCTGTCTGTCTATCTATGTATCTATGTATGTATATATCTATGTATCTATGTATCTATCTATGTATCTATCTATCTTCCTATCATCTATCTATGATGTCTATCATCTATTAATCTATGTACCTATCTATCTATCTTTCACCTGTCGTCTGTCTACCTATCTATCTATGAAACAATCATCTTTTTGTCTGCCCATCTATCCTTATGTACAGAACAGTTAACAACATAGCCTATGTCTCTTCCCTACATTATGCTTCCAGAAACCTTGCAAGGTAACTAAGCCATAAGGAGAGCACTGTGTTCACCGATACGCTTTCAGGTAGAGTCAGCAGAGTGTGCTTACAAAACCAGTAAATGGAGGTGAAAGGACTTGAACCCGTATCTTTGTCCTCTGTCCTCTTATACTTCCTGCTCGCTTGTTGACTTTATTTAGCCACATTCAGTGAGTAAGTGATCCCTGAAGACCACAAGTATCCTTGGTCTGGGCCTGTTGTCGACAGAAAAGTGTACTTGGCCCTTTGCACACCACCATGTTTGAGGGACATTGGCGTGATCACTGCTGATAGGTGGAGGGACAAATATGAATTAACACCTATTTCTGGACAGGAGCAGTTGGGAACAAAGAGTGTGTTGTGGAGTGAAGTGTTTATTTGAGTGTCCAAACTTCCCTCTTTAGGTGGTTATTACTTCTTTACATTTGTGAACATCATAAAAAGCAATGATTATAAATGCCCAGACGCATATTATTACAGCAATTCATTTGTTGAGGTGAGAGGAAATGAGAAGGAAGTTGCTGCACCACTAAATCTATGCCTGAGCACTGCTGAAACCAAACAAAAAGAATTCACGGTGTCTAGATAGGGCTATTTTCTACTGACACTCTCTGGGCTCCAAAACAGAACCAATTTCTTTCTTTGTTTCTCAGTTTCACTTGTGTAGGGTACCTGTCCCCGCCCCTTCAGCTTGTAGTTTGTCTGTGTCCTTGGATCTCAAGTGAGTCTCCAGTAAGGGAGCACGTAGGTTGTCTTGAGTTTTCATCAGTTCTTCTAACCCTGTGTCTTTTGATTGGAGCACTCAAAGGCTGTACTTTTATTCTGATATTTGAGAGCTGTGCTCTTACTGCACTTTGAAATTCTTTTTGTTCTCATTAATATACAGTCACATGCAGAAAATTATGTTATTCTGTCTACCCTCTTCACCAAGTCACCCCAAATCCCAGTTACAGCCGCTCTCCGTCAGCATGTACTAAGATGCTGTAGAATCACTACATGTCTTCTCTGTGTTGTACAGCCCTACCCATGACACCCCACCCTACACATTATACATGCTAATCCTAATGCCCCCATTCTTTTTCCCCGCACTTATTACTCCCTTCCCACAAACCCTACCCAGTCCCTTTCTCTTTGGTAACTGTTAGTCCACTCTCGGGTTCTGTGAGTCTGCTGCTGTCTTTTCCTTCAGTTTTTCTTTGTTATCATACTCCACACATGAGTGAAATCATTTGGTACATGTATTTCTCCGCCTGGACTATTTGACTGAGCATAATACCCTCTAGCTCCATTCACGTTATTGCAAATGATAGGATTTGTTTTCTTCTTATGGCTGCTTACTGCACTTTTTAAACTGGATTTCATTCTTCTTTTTTGTTTGTAGTTTTGCATTGTGCTTTCACCATTGCTCTCTTTGTTATGAGCAGTAGCTTTGTGTTAATCGATATGTACCTATATCTATCTATCTGTCTGTCTATCTATTTATCAATCACTCAATCAAACATCTTTTTGTCTGTCCATCTGTCCATGTCCATGTGTACAGAACAGTTAACCATATACCTTACATCACTTTCCTGCACTATGCTCCCAAAAATCCTGCAAAGTATCTAGGCTGCAGAGGGAGCACTGGGTTCACAGAGACACTTGCAGTTCGAGTCGGCCGCGTGTACCTACAAAACCAGGAAATGGTTGTGCTGGGACTTGAACCCGTGTCTCTATCCTCTGTCCTCTTTCATCTCCTTCTAACTTGCTGTCTGTATTTAGCCACATTCATTGACTACGTGCTCCCTGAAGATCTCAAGTATCATTCCTCTGGGCCTGTTGTCGACAGAAAAGTAAACTTGTTGCTTTGCTCAACACCATGTTTGAAGGACATCAGCGTGATCACCGCCGATAGGACGGAGGGTCAAATAAAAAGGAACACCAATTTCTAGACAGGAGCAGTTGGGAGCTAACAGTGTATTGTGGAGTGACGTGTTTATTTGAGTGTCCAAACTTCCCTCTTTAGGTGGTTATTAGATTTTCACGTTCGTGAACATCATAAAATCCACTGATTTCAAAGGCCCAGATGCTTATTATTACAGCAACTCAGTTGTTGAGGTGAGAGAAAATGAGAAGTATGTTGCTGCACCACTAAATCTATGGCTGGGAACTGTTGAAACCAAACAAAAAGAATTCACGGTGGCCAGATAGGGCTATTTTCTGCTGACTGTCTCTGGGGACTCAAACAGAATCCATTTGCTTGATTGTTTGATTTTCCGTTTCACTCGTGTAGGGTACTTGTCCACACACCTTCGGCTTGTAGTTTGTCTGTGTCCTTGGATCTCAAGTGCGTCTCCTGTAAGTAAGCACGTAGGTGTCTTGAGTTTTCATCCCTTCTTTTATCCCTGTGTCTTTTGTTTGCAGCACTCAGTGCCTGACCTTTTATTCTGATGATTCAGAGCTGTGCACTTATTGCACTTAAAGAATATTTTTATCATTAATCTACAATCACGTGAAGAACATTATGTTCACTATGCTCCCCCCTTCACCAAGTGCCCCCGAAAAACCTCTTCAGTCACTGTCGATCAGCGTAGTTGGATGCTGTAGACCCCTTCACCATGTCCCCCCCAAAAGTCCCCGTTACAGTCACTGTCCATCAGTGAGTAGTAAGATGCTATATGATCTCTACTAGTCTTCTCTGTGTTGTACAGGACTCCCCATGCACACCCGACCCCGCGCATTATACATGCTAAACTTAATGCCCCCATTCTTTCTCCCCACACTTATTCCTCCCTTCAGACTCACCCTGCCCAGTCCTTTTTCCTTTGGTTACTTTTAGTCAACTCTCGGGTTCTGTGAGTCTGCTGCTGTTTTTTTACTTCAGTTTTTCTTTGTTGTTATACTCCACACATGAGTGAAATCACTTGGTACTTGCCTTTATCCGCCTGCCCTATTTTTCTGAACATACTACCGCTTTGCTCCATCCACTTCATTGCAAATGGTAGTATTTGTTTTCTTCTTATGGCTGCTTACTGCACTTTTTAAACTGGATATCATTCTTCCTTTTTGTTTGTAGTTTAGCTATGTTATTCACCATTCAACTCCTGGTTATGAACAATAGCTTTGTGTCAATCGACATGTATCTGTATCTATCTATCTAAAGGTCTGTCTGTCTATCTATGTATCTATGTATGTATATATCTATGTATCTATGTATCTATCTATGTATCTATCTATCTTCCTATCATCTATCTATGATGTCTATCATCTATTAATCTATGTACCTATCTATCTATCTTTCACCTGTCGTCTGTCTACCTATCTATCTATGAAACAATCATCTTTTTGTCTGCCCATCTATCCTTATGTACAGAACAGTTAACAACATAGCCTATGTCTCTTCCCTACATTATGCTTCCAGAAACCTTGCAAGGTAACTAAGCCATAAGGAGAGCACTGTGTTCACCGATACGCTTTCAGGTAGAGTCAGCAGAGTGTGCTTACAAAACCAGTAAATGGAGGTGAAAGGACTTGAACCCGTATCTTTGTCCTCTGTCCTCTTATACTTCCTGCTCGCTTGTTGACTTTATTTAGCCACTTTCAGTGAGTAAGTGATCCCTGAAGACCACAAGTATCCTTCGTCTGGGCCTGTTGTCGACAGAAAAGTGTACTTGGCCCTTTGCACACCACCATGTTTGAGGGACATTGGCGTGATCACTGCTGATAGGTGGAGGGACAAATATGAATTAACACCTATTTCTGGACAGGAGCAGTTGGGAACAAAGAGTGTGTTGTGGAGTGAAGTGTTTATTTGAGTGTCCAAACTTCCCTCTTTAGGTGGTTATTACTTCTTTACATTTGTGAACATCATAAAAAGCAATGATTATAAATGCCCAGACGCATATTATTACAGCAATTCATTTGTTGAGGTGAGAGGAAATGAGAAGGAAGTTGCTGCACCACTAAATCTATGCCTGAGCACTGCTGAAACCAAACAAAAAGAATTCACGGTGTCTAGATAGGGCTATTTTCTACTGACACTCTCTGGGCTCCAAAACAGAACCAATTTCTTTCTTTGTTTCTCAGTTTCACTTGTGTAGGGTACCTGTCCCCGCCCCTTCAGCTTGTAGTTTGTCTGTGTCCTTGGATCTCAAGTGAGTCTCCAGTAAGGGAGCACGTAGGTTGTCTTGAGTTTTCATCAGTTCTTCTAACCCTGTGTCTTTTGATTGGAGCACTCAAAGGCTGTACTTTTATTCTGATATTTGAGAGCTGTGCTCTTACTGCACTTTGAAATTCTTTTTGTTCTCATTAATATACAGTCACATGCAGAAAATTATGTTATTCTGTCTACCCTCTTCACCAAGTCACCCCAAATCCCAGTTACAGCCGCTCTCCGTCAGCATGTACTAAGATGCTGTAGAATCACTACATGTCTTCTCTGTGTTGTACAGCCCTACCCATGACACCCCACCCTACACATTATACATGCTAATCCTAATGCCCCCATTCTTTTTCCCCGCACTTATTACTCCCTTCCCACAAACCCTACCCAGTCCCTTTCTCTTTGGTAACTGTTAGTCCACTCTCGGGTTCTGTGAGTCTGCTGCTGTCTTTTCCTTCAGTTTTTCTTTGTTATCATACTCCACACATGAGTGAAATCATTTGGTACATGTATTTCTCCGCCTGGACTATTTGACTGAGCATAATACCCTCTAGCTCCATTCACGTTATTGCAAATGATAGGATTTGTTTTCTTCTTATGGCTGCTTACTGCACTTTTTAAACTGGATTTCATTCTTCTTTTTTGTTTGTAGTTTTGCATTGTGCTTTCACCATTGCTCTCTTTGTTATGAGCAGTAGCTTTGTGTTAATCGATATGTACCTATATCTATCTATCTGTCTGTCTATCTATTTATCAATCACTCAATCAAACATCTTTTTGTCTGTCCATCTGTCCATGTCCATGTGTACAGAACAGTTAACCATATACCTTACATCACTTTCCTGCACTATGCTCCCAAAAATCCTGCAAAGTATCTAGGCTGCAGAGGGAGCACTGGGTTCACAGAGACACTTGCAGTTCGAGTCGGCCGCGTGTACCTACAAAACCAGGAAATGGTTGTGCTGGGACTTGAACCCGTGTCTCTATCCTCTGTCCTCTTTCATCTCCTTCTAACTTGCTGTCTGTATTTAGCCACATTCATTGACTACGTGCTCCCTGAAGATCTCAAGTATCATTCCTCTGGGCCTGTTGTCGACAGAAAAGTAAACTTGTTGCTTTGCTCAACACCATGTTTGAAGGACATCAGCGTGATCACCGCCGATAGGACGGAGGGTCAAATAAAAAGGAACACCAATTTCTAGACAGGAGCAGTTGGGAGCTAACAGTGTATTGTGGAGTGACGTGTTTATTTGAGTGTCCAAACTTCCCTCTTTAGGTGGTTATTAGATTTTCACGTTCGTGAACATCATAAAATCCACTGATTT
This sequence comes from Manis pentadactyla, assembly GCF_030020395.1. Lineage (NCBI taxonomy): Eukaryota > Metazoa > Chordata > Mammalia > Pholidota > Manidae > Manis > Manis pentadactyla. The sequence continues at coordinate 3,883,556 of NC_080027.1, read as the reverse complement.
CAAAGGCCCAGATGCTTATTATTACAGCAACTCAGTTGTTGAGGTGAGAGAAAATGAGAAGTATGTTGCTGCACCACTAAATCTATGGCTGGGAACTGTTGAAACCAAACAAAAAGAATTCACGGTGGCCAGATAGGGCTATTTTCTGCTGACTGTCTCTGGGGACTCAAACAGAATCCATTTGCTTGATTGTTTGATTTTCCGTTTCACTCGTGTAGGGTACTTGTCCACACACCTTCGGCTTGTAGTTTGTCTGTGTCCTTGGATCTCAAGTGCGTCTCCTGTAAGTAAGCACGTAGGTGTCTTGAGTTTTCATCCCTTCTTTTATCCCTGTGTCTTTTGTTTGCAGCACTCAGTGCCTGACCTTTTATTCTGATGATTCAGAGCTGTGCACTTATTGCACTTAAAGAATATTTTTATCATTAATCTACAATCACGTGAAGAACATTATGTTCACTATGCTCCCCCCTTCACCAAGTCCCCCCGAAAAACCTCTTCAGTCACTGTCGATCAGCGTAGTTGGATGCTGTAGACCCCTTCACCATGTCCCCCCCAAAAGTCCCCGTTACAGTCACTGTCCATCAGTGAGTAGTAAGATGCTATATGATCTCTACTAGTCTTCTCTGTGTTGTACAGGACTCCCCATGCACACCCGACCCCGCGCATTATACATGCTAAACTTAATGCCCCCATTCTTTCTCCCAACACTTATTCCTCCCTTCAGACTCACCCTGCCCAGTCCTTTTTCCTTTGGTTACTTTTAGTCAACTCTCGGGTTCTGTGAGTCTGCTGCTGTTTTTTTACTTCAGTTTTTCTTTGTTGTTATACTCCACACATGAGTGAAATCACTTGGTACTTGCCTTTATCCGCCTGCCCTATTTTTCTGAACATACTACCGCTTTGCTCCATCCACTTCATTGCTAATGGTAGTATTTGTTTTCTTCTTATGGCTGCTTACTGCACTTTTTAAACTGGATATCATTCTTCCTTTTTGTTTGTAGTTTAGCTATGTTATTCACCATTCAACTCCTGGTTATGAACAATAGCTTTGTGTCAATCGACATGTATCTGTATCTATCTATCTAAAGGTCTGTCTGTCTATCTATGTATCTATGTATGTATATATCTATGTATCTATGTATCTATCTATGTATCTATCTATCTTCCTATCATCTATCTATGATGTCTATCATCTATTAATCTATGTACCTATCTATCTATCTTTCACCTGTCGTCTGTCTACCTATCTATCTATGAAACAATCATCTTTTTGTCTGCCCATCTATCCTTATGTACAGAACAGTTAACAACATAGCCTATGTCTCTTCCCTACATTATGCTTCCAGAAACCTTGCAAGGTAACTAAGCCATAAGGAGAGCACTGTGTTCACCGATACGCTTTCAGGTAGAGTCAGCAGAGTGTGCTTACAAAACCAGTAAATGGAGGTGAAAGGACTTGAACCCGTATCTTTGTCCTCTGTCCTCTTATACTTCCTGCTCGCTTGTTGACTTTATTTAGCCACATTCAGTGAGTAAGTGATCCCTGAAGACCACAAGTATCCTTCGTCTGGGCCTGTTGTCGACAGAAAAGTGTACTTGGCCCTTTGCACACCACCATGTTTGAGGGACATTGGCGTGATCACTGCTGATAGGTGGAGGGACAAATATGAATTAACACCTATTTCTGGACAGGAGCAGTTGGGAACAAAGAGTGTGTTGTGGAGTGAAGTGTTTATTTGAGTGTCCAAACTTCCCTCTTTAGGTGGTTATTACTTCTTTACATTTGTGAACATCATAAAAAGCAATGATTATAAATGCCCAGACACATATTATTACAGCAATTCATTTGTTGAGGTGAGAGGAAATGAGAAGGAAGTTGCTGCACCACTAAATCTATGCCTGAGCACTGCTGAAACCAAACAAAAAGAATTCACGGTGTCTAGATAGGGCTATTTTCTACTGACACTCTCTGGGCTCCAAAACAGAACCAATTTCTTTCTTTGTTTCTCAGTTTCACTTGTGTAGGGTACCTGTCCCCGCCCCTTCAGCTTGTAGTTTGTCTGTGTCCTTGGATCTCAAGTGAGTCTCCAGTAAGGGAGCACGTAGGTTGTCTTGAGTTTTCATCAGTTCTTCTAACCCTGTGTCTTTTGATTGGAGCACTCAAAGGCTGTACTTTTATTCTGATATTTGAGAGCTGTGCTCTTACTGCACTTTGAAATTCTTTTTGTTCTCATTAATATACAGTCACATGCAGAAAATTATGTTATTCTGTCTACCCTCTTCACCAAGTCACCCCAAATCCCAGTTACAGCCGCTCTCCGTCAGCATGTACTAAGATGCTGTAGAATCACTACATGTCTTCTCTGTGTTGTACAGCCCTACCCATGACACCCCACCCTACACATTATACATGCTAATCCTAATGCCCCCATTCTTTTTCCCCGCACTTATTACTCCCTTCCCACAAACCCTACCCAGTCCCTTTCTCTTTGGTAACTGTTAGTCCACTCTCGGGTTCTGTGAGTCTGCTGCTGTCTTTTCCTTCAGTTTTTCTTTGTTATCATACTCCACACATGAGTGAAATCATTTGGTACATGTATTTCTCCGCCTGGACTATTTGACTGAGCATAATACCCTCTAGCTCCATTCACGTTATTGCAAATGATAGGATTTGTTTTCTTCTTATGGCTGCTTACTGCACTTTTTAAACTGGATTTCATTCTTCTTTTTTGTTTGTAGTTTTGCATTGTGCTTTCACCATTGCTCTCTTTGTTATGAGCAGTAGCTTTGTGTTAATCGATATGTACCTATATCTATCTATCTGTCTGTCTATCTATTTATCAATCACTCAATCAAACATCTTTTTGTCTGTCCATCTGTCCATGTCCATGTGTACAGAACAGTTAACCATATACCTTACATCACTTTCCTGCACTATGCTCCCAAAAATCCTGCAAAGTATCTAGGCTGCAGAGGGAGCACTGGGTTCACAGAGACACTTGCAGTTCGAGTCGGCCGCGTGTACCTACAAAACCAGGAAATGGTTGTGCTGGGACTTGAACCCGTGTCTCTATCCTCTGTCCTCTTTCATCTCCTTCTAACTTGCTGTCTGTATTTAGCCACATTCATTGACTACGTGCTCCCTGAAGATCTCAAGTATCATTCCTCTGGGCCTGTTGTCGACAGAAAAGTAAACTTGTTGCTTTGCTCAACACCATGTTTGAAGGACATCAGCGTGATCACCGCCGATAGGACGGAGGGTCAAATAAAAAGGAACACCAATTTCTAGACAGGAGCAGTTGGGAGCTAACAGTGTATTGTGGAGTGACGTGTTTATTTGAGTGTCCAAACTTCCCTCTTTAGGTGGTTATTAGATTTTCACGTTCGTGAACATCATAAAATCCACTGATTTCAAAGGCCCAGATGCTTATTATTACAGCAACTCAGTTGTTGAGGTGAGAGAAAATGAGAAGTATGTTGCTGCACCACTAAATCTATGGCTGGGAACTGTTGAAACCAAACAAAAAGAATTCACGGTGGCCAGATAGGGCTATTTTCTGCTGACTGTCTCTGGGGACTCAAACAGAATCCATTTGCTTGATTGTTTGATTTTCCGTTTCACTCGTGTAGGGTACTTGTCCACACACCTTCGGCTTGTAGTTTGTCTGTGTCCTTGGATCTCAAGTGCGTCTCCTGTAAGTAAGCACGTAGGTGTCTTGAGTTTTCATCCCTTCTTTTATCCCTGTGTCTTTTGTTTGCAGCACTCAGTGCCTGACCTTTTATTCTGATGATTCAGAGCTGTGCACTTATTGCACTTAAAGAATATTTTTATCATTAATCTACAATCACGTGAAGAACATTATGTTCACTATGCTCCCCCCTTCACCAAGTGCCCCCGAAAAACCTCTTCAGTCACTGTCGATCAGCGTAGTTGGATGCTGTAGACCCCTTCACCATGTCCCCCCCAAAAGTCCCCGTTACAGTCACTGTCCATCAGTGAGTAGTAAGATGCTATATGATCTCTACTAGTCTTCTCTGTGTTGTACAGGACTCCCCATGCACACCCGACCCCGCGCATTATACATGCTAAACTTAATGCCCCCATTCTTTCTCCCCACACTTATTCCTCCCTTCAGACTCACCCTGCCCAGTCCTTTTTCCTTTGGTTACTTTTAGTCAACTCTCGGGTTCTGTGAGTCTGCTGCTGTTTTTTTACTTCAGTTTTTCTTTGTTGTTATACTCCACACATGAGTGAAATCACTTGGTACTTGCCTTTATCCGCCTGCCCTATTTTTCTGAACATACTACCGCTTTGCTCCATCCACTTCATTGCAAATGGTAGTATTTGTTTTCTTCTTATGGCTGCTTACTGCACTTTTTAAACTGGATATCATTCTTCCTTTTTGTTTGTAGTTTAGCTATGTTATTCACCATTCAACTCCTGGTTATGAACAATAGCTTTGTGTCAATCGACATGTATCTGTATCTATCTATCTAAAGGTCTGTCTGTCTATCTATGTATCTATGTATGTATATATCTATGTATCTATGTATCTATCTATGTATCTATCTATCTTCCTATCATCTATCTATGATGTCTATCATCTATTAATCTATGTACCTATCTATCTATCTTTCACCTGTCGTCTGTCTACCTATCTATCTATGAAACAATCATCTTTTTGTCTGCCCATCTATCCTTATGTACAGAACAGTTAACAACATAGCCTATGTCTCTTCCCTACATTATGCTTCCAGAAACCTTGCAAGGTAACTAAGCCATAAGGAGAGCACTGTGTTCACCGATACGCTTTCAGGTAGAGTCAGCAGAGTGTGCTTACAAAACCAGTAAATGGAGGTGAAAGGACTTGAACCCGTATCTTTGTCCTCTGTCCTCTTATACTTCCTGCTCGCTTGTTGACTTTATTTAGCCACTTTCAGTGAGTAAGTGATCCCTGAAGACCACAAGTATCCTTCGTCTGGGCCTGTTGTCGACAGAAAAGTGTACTTGGCCCTTTGCACACCACCATGTTTGAGGGACATTGGCGTGATCACTGCTGATAGGTGGAGGGACAAATATGAATTAACACCTATTTCTGGACAGGAGCAGTTGGGAACAAAGAGTGTGTTGTGGAGTGAAGTGTTTATTTGAGTGTCCAAACTTCCCTCTTTAGGTGGTTATTACTTCTTTACATTTGTGAACATCATAAAAAGCAATGATTATAAATGCCCAGACGCATATTATTACAGCAATTCATTTGTTGAGGTGAGAGGAAATGAGAAGGAAGTTGCTGCACCACTAAATCTATGCCTGAGCACTGCTGAAACCAAACAAAAAGAATTCACGGTGTCTAGATAGGGCTATTTTCTACTGACACTCTCTGGGCTCCAAAACAGAACCAATTTCTTTCTTTGTTTCTCAGTTTCACTTGTGTAGGGTACCTGTCCCCGCCCCTTCAGCTTGTAGTTTGTCTGTGTCCTTGGATCTCAAGTGAGTCTCCAGTAAGGGAGCACGTAGGTTGTCTTGAGTTTTCATCAGTTCTTCTAACCCTGTGTCTTTTGATTGGAGCACTCAAAGGCTGTACTTTTATTCTGATATTTGAGAGCTGTGCTCTTACTGCACTTTGAAATTCTTTTTGTTCTCATTAATATACAGTCACATGCAGAAAATTATGTTATTCTGTCTACCCTCTTCACCAAGTCACCCCAAATCCCAGTTACAGCCGCTCTCCGTCAGCATGTACTAAGATGCTGTAGAATCACTACATGTCTTCTCTGTGTTGTACAGCCCTACCCATGACACCCCACCCTACACATTATACATGCTAATCCTAATGCCCCCATTCTTTTTCCCCGCACTTATTACTCCCTTCCCACAAACCCTACCCAGTCCCTTTCTCTTTGGTAACTGTTAGTCCACTCTCGGGTTCTGTGAGTCTGCTGCTGTCTTTTCCTTCAGTTTTTCTTTGTTATCATACTCCACACATGAGTGAAATCATTTGGTACATGTATTTCTCCGCCTGGACTATTTGACTGAGCATAATACCCTCTAGCTCCATTCACGTTATTGCAAATGATAGGATTTGTTTTCTTCTTATGGCTGCTTACTGCACTTTTTAAACTGGATTTCATTCTTCTTTTTTGTTTGTAGTTTTGCATTGTGCTTTCACCATTGCTCTCTTTGTTATGAGCAGTAGCTTTGTGTTAATCGATATGTACCTATATCTATCTATCTGTCTGTCTACCTATTTATCAATCACTCAATCAAACATCTTTTTGTCTGTCCATCTGTCCATGTCCATGTGTACAGAACAGTTAACCATATACCTTACATCACTTTCCTGCACTATGCTCCCAAAAATCCTGCAAAGTATCTAGGCTGCAGAGGGAGCACTGGGTTCACAGAGACACTTGCAGTTCGAGTCGGCCGCGTGTACCTACAAAACCAGGAAATGGTTGTGCTGGGACTTGAACCCGTGTCTCTATCCTCTGTCCTCTTTCATCTCCTTCTAACTTGCTGTCTGTATTTACCCACATTCATTGACTACGTGCTCCCTGAAGATCTCAAGTATCATTCCTCTGGGCCTGTTGTCGACAGAAAAGTAAACTTGTTGCTTTGCTCAACACCATGTTTGAAGGACATCAGCGTGATCACCGCCGATAGGACGGAGGGTCAAATAAAAAGGAACACCAATTTCTAGACAGGAGCAGTTGGGAACTAACAGTGTATTGTGGAGTGACGTGTTTATTTGAGTGTCCAAACTTCCCTCTTTAGGTGGTTATTAGATTTTCACGTTCGTGAACATCATAAAATCCACTGATTTCAAAGGCCCAGATGCTTATTATTACAGCAACTCAGTTGTTGAGGTGAGAGAAAATGAGAAGTATGTTGCTGCACCACTAAATCTATGGCTGGGAACTGTTGAAACCAAACAAAAAGAATTCACGGTGGCCAGATAGGGCTATTTTCTGCTGACTGTCTCTGGGGACTCAAACAGAATCCATTTGCTTGATTGTTTGATTTTCCGTTTCACTCGTGTAGGGTACTTGTCCACACACCTTCGGCTTGTAGTTTGTCTGTGTCCTTGGATCTCAAGTGCGTCTCCTGTAAGTAAGCACGTAGGTGTCTTGAGTTTTCATCCCTTCTTTTATCCCTGTGTCTTTTGTTTGCAGCACTCAGTGCCTGACCTTTTATTCTGATGATTCAGAGCTGTGCACTTATTGCACTTAAAGAATATTTTTATCATTAATCTACAATCACGTGAAGAACATTATGTTTACTATGCTCCCCCCTTCACCAAGTCCCCCCGAAAAACCTCTTCAGTCACTGTCGATCAGCGTAGTTGGATGCTGTAGACCCCTTCACCATGTCCCCCCCAAAAGTCCCCGTTACAGTCACTGTCCATCAGTGAGTAGTAAGATGCTATATGATCTCTACTAGTCTTCTCTGTGTTGTACAGGACTCCCCATGCACACCCGACCCCGCGCATTATACATGCTAAACTTAATGCCCCCATTCTTTCTCCCCACACTTATTCCTCCCTTCAGACTCACCCTGCCCAGTCCTTTTTCCTTTGGTTACTTTTAGTCAACTCTCGGGTTCTGTGAGTCTGCTGCTGTTTTTTTACTTCAGTTTTTCTTTGTTGTTATACTCCACACATGAGTGAAATCACTTGGTACTTGCCTTTATCCGCCTGCCCTATTTTTCTGAACATACTACCGCTTTGCTCCATCCACGTCATTGCAAATGGTAGTATTTGTTTTCTTCTTCTGGCTGCTCACTGCACTTTTTAAACTGGATATCATTCTTCCTTTTTGTTTGTAGTTTAGCTATGTTATTCACCATTCAACTCCTGGTTATGAACAATAGCTTTGTGTCAATCGACATGTATCTGTATCTATCTATCTAAAGGTCTGTCTGTCTATCTATGTATCTATGTATGTATATATCTATGTATCTATGTATCTATCTATGTATCTATCTTCCTATCATCTATCTATGATGTCTATCATCTATTAATCTATGTACCTATCTATCTATCTTTCACCTGTCGTCTGTCTACCTATCTATCTATGAAACAATCATCTTTTTGTCTGCCCATCTATCCTTATGTACAGAACAGTTAACAACATAGCCTATGTCTCTTCCCTACATTATGCTTCCAGAAACCTTGCAAGGTAACTAAGCCATAAGGAGAGCACTGTGTTCACCGATACGCTTTCAGGTAGAGTCAGCAGAGTGTGCTTACAAAACCAGTAAATGGAGGTGAAAGGACTTGAACCCGTATCTTTGTCCTCTGTCCTCTTATACTTCCTGCTCGCTTGTTGACTTTATTTAGCCACATTCAGTGAGTAAGTGATCCCTGAAGACCACAAGTATCCTTGGTCTGGGCCTGTTGTCGACAGAAAAGTGTACTTGGCCCTTTGCACACCACCATGTTTAAGGGACATTGGCGTGATCACTGCTGATAGGTGGAGGGACAAATATGAATTAACACCTATTTCTGGACAGGAGCAGTTGGGAACAAAGAGTGTGTTGTGGAGTGAAGTGTTTATTTGAGTGTCCAAACTTCCCTCTTTAGGTGGTTATTACTTCTTTACATTTGTGAACATCATAAAAAGCAATGATTATAAATGCCCAGACGCATATTATTACAGCAATTCATTTGTTGAGGTGAGAGGAAATGAGAAGGAAGTTGCTGCACCACTAAATCTATGCCTGAGCACTGCTGAAACCAAACAAAAAGAATTCACGGTGTCTAGATAGGGCTATTTTCTACTGACACTCTCTGGGCTCCAAAACAGAACCAATTTCTTTCTTTGTTTCTCAGTTTCACTTGTGTAGGGTACCTGTCCCCGCCCCTTCAGCTTGTAGTTTGTCTGTGTCCTTGGATCTCAAGTGAGTCTCCAGTAAGGGAGCACGTAGGTGGTCTTGAGTTTTCATCAGTTCTTCTAACCCTGTGTCTTTTGATTGGAGCACTCAAAGGCTGTACTTTTATTCTGATATTTGAGAGCTGTGCTCTTACTGCACTTTGAAATTCTTTTTGTTCTCATTAATATACAATCACATGCAGAAAATTATGTTATTCTGTCTACCCTCTTCACCAAGTCACCCCAAATCCCAGTTACAGCCGCTCTCCGTCAGCATGTACTAAGGTGCTGTAGAATCACTACATGTCTTCTCTGTGTTGTACAGCCCTACCCATGACACCCCACCCTACACATTATACATGCTAATCCTAATGCCCCCATTCTTTTTCCCCGCACTTATTACTCCCTTCCCACAAACCCTACCCAGTCCCTTTCTCTTTGGTAACTGTTAGTCCACTCTCGGGTTCTGTGAGTCTGCTGCTGTCTTTTCCTTCAGTTTTTCTTTGTTATCATACTCCACACATGAGTGAAATCATTTGGTACATGTATTTCTCCGCCTGGACTATTTGACTGAGCATAATACCCTCTAGCTCCATTCACGTTATTGCAAATGATAGGATTTGTTTTCTTCTTATGGCTGCTTACTGCACTTTTTAAACTGGATTTCATTCTTCTTTTTTGTTTGTAGTTTTGCATTGTGCTTTCACCATTGCTCTCTTTGTTATGAGCAGTAGCTTTGTGTTAATCGATATGTACCTATATCTATCTATCTGTCTGTCTACCTATTTATCAATCACTCAATCAAACATCTTTTTGTCTGTCCATCTGTCCATGTCCATGTGTACAGAACAGTTAACCATATACCTTACATCACTTTCCTGCACTATGCTCCCAAAAATCCTGCAAAGTATCTAGGCTGCAGAGGGAGCACTGGGTTCACAGAGACACTTGCAGTTCGAGTCGGCCGCGTGTACCTACAAAACCAGGAAATGGTTGTGCTGGGACTTGAACCCGTGTCTCTATCCTCTGTCCTCTTTCATCTCCTTCTAACTTGCTGTCTGTATTTACCCACATTCATTGACTACGTGCTCCCTGAAGATCTCAAGTATCATTCCTCTGGGCCTGTTGTCGACAGAAAAGTAAACTTGTTGCTTTGCTCAACACCATGTTTGAAGGACATCAGCGTGATCACCGCCGATAGGACGGAGGGTCAAATAAAAAGGAACACCAATTTCTAGACAGGAGCAGTTGGGAACTAACAGTGTATTGTGGAGTGACGTGTTTATTTGAGTGTCCAAACTTCCCTCTTTAGGTGGTTATTAGATTTTCACGTTCGTGAACATCATAAAATCCACTGATTTCAAAGGCCCAGATGCTTATTATTACAGCAACTCAGTTGTTGAGGTGAGAGAAAATGAGAAGTATGTTGCTGCACCACTAAATCTATGGCTGGGAACTGTTGAAACCAAACAAAAAGAATTCACGGTGGCCAGATAGGGCTATTTTCTGCTGACTGTCTCTGGGGACTCAAACAGAATCCATTTGCTTGATTGTTTGATTTTCCGTTTCACTCGTGTAGGGTACTTGTCCACACACCTTCGGCTTGTAGTTTGTCTGTGTCCTTGGATCTCAAGTGCGTCTCCTGTAAGTAAGCACGTAGGTGTCTTGAGTTTTCATCCCTTCTTTTATCCCTGTGTCTTTTGTTTGCAGCACTCAGTGCCTGACCTTTTATTCTGATGATTCAGAGCTGTGCACTTATTGCACTTAAAGAATATTTTTATCATTAATCTACAATCACGTGAAGAACATTATGTTTACTATGCTCCCCCCTTCACCAAGTCCCCCCGAAAAACCTCTTCAGTCACTGTCGATCAGCGTAGTTGGATGCTGTAGACCCCTTCACCATGTCCCCCCCAAAAGTCCCCGTTACAGTCACTGTCCATCAGTGAGTAGTAAGATGCTATATGATCTCTACTAGTCTTCTCTGTGTTGTACAGGACTCCCCATGCACACCCGACCCCGCGCATTATACATGCTAAACTTAATGCCCCCATTCTTTCTCCCCACACTTATTCCTCCCTTCAGACTCACCCTGCCCAGTCCTTTTTCCTTTGGTTACTTTTAGTCAACTCTCGGGTTCTGTGAGTCTGCTGCTGTTTTTTTACTTCAGTTTTTCTTTGTTGTTATACTCCACACATGAGTGAAATCACTTGGTACTTGCCTTTATCCGCCTGCCCTATTTTTCTGAACATACTACCGCTTTGCTCCATCCACGTCATTGCAAATGGTAGTATTTGTTTTCTTCTTCTGGCTGCTCACTGCACTTTTTAAACTGGATATCATTCTTCCTTTTTGTTTGTAGTTTAGCTATGTTATTCACCATTCAACTCCTGGTTATGAACAATAGCTTTGTGTCAATCGACATGTATCTGTATCTATCTATCTAAAGGTCTGTCTGTCTATCTATGTATCTATGTATGTATATATCTATGTATCTATGTATCTATCTATGTATCTATCTTCCTATCATCTATCTATGATGTCTATCATCTATTAATCTATGTACCTATCTATCTATCTTTCACCTGTCGTCTGTCTACCTATCTATCTATGAAACAATCATCTTTTTGTCTGCCCATCTATCCTTATGTACAGAACAGTTAACAACATAGCCTATGTCTCTTCCCTACATTATGCTTCCAGAAACCTTGCAAGGTAACTAAGCCATAAGGAGAGCACTGTGTTCACCGATACGCTTTCAGGTAGAGTCAGCAGAGTGTGCTTACAAAACCAGTAAATGGAGGTGAAAGGACTTGAACCCGTATCTTTGTCCTCTGTCCTCTTATACTTCCTGCTCGCTTGTTGACTTTATTTAGCCACATTCAGTGAGTAAGTGATCCCTGAAGACCACAAGTATCCTTGGTCTGGGCCTGTTGTCGACAGAAAAGTGTACTTGGCCCTTTGCACACCACCATGTTTAAGGGACATTGGCGTGATCACTGCTGATAGGTGGAGGGACAAATATGAATTAACACCTATTTCTGGACAGGAGCAGTTGGGAACAAAGAGTGTGTTGTGGAGTGAAGTGTTTATTTGAGTGTCCAAACTTCCCTCTTTAGGTGGTTATTACTTCTTTACATTTGTGAACATCATAAAAAGCAATGATTATAAATGCCCAGACGCATATTATTACAGCAATTCATTTGTTGAGGTGAGAGGAAATGAGAAGGAAGTTGCTGCACCACTAAATCTATGCCTGAGCACTGCTGAAACCAAACAAAAAGAATTCACGGTGTCTAGATAGGGCTATTTTCTACTGACACTCTCTGGGCTCCAAAACAGAACCAATTTCTTTCTTTGTTTCTCAGTTTCACTTGTGTAGGGTACCTGTCCCCGCCCCTTCAGCTTGTAGTTTGTCTGTGTCCTTGGATCTCAAGTGAGTCTCCAGTAAGGGAGCACGTAGGTGGTCTTGAGTTTTCATCAGTTCTTCTAACCCTGTGTCTTTTGATTGGAGCACTCAAAGGCTGTACTTTTATTCTGATATTTGAGAGCTGTGCTCTTACTGCACTTTGAAATTCTTTTTGTTCTCATTAATATACAATCACATGCAGAAAATTATGTTATTCTGTCTACCCTCTTCACCAAGTCACCCCAAATCCCAGTTACAGCCGCTCTCCGTCAGCATGTACTAAGGTGCTATAGAATCACTACATGTCTTCTCTGTGTTGTACAGCCCTACCCATGACACCCCACCCTACACATTATACATGCTAATCCTAATGCCCCCATTCTTTTTCCCCGCACTTATTACTCCCTTCCCACAAACCCTACCCAGTCCCTTTCTCTTTGGTAACTGTTAGTCCACTCTCGGGTTCTGTGAGTCTGCTGCTGTCTTTTCCTTCAGTTTTTCTTTGTTATCATACTCCACACATGAGTGAAATCATTTGGTACATGTATTTCTCCGCCTGGACTATTTGACTGAGCATAATACCCTCTAGCTCCATTCACGTTATTGCAAATGATAGGATTTGTTTTCTTCTTATGGCTGCTTACTGCACTTTTTAAACTGGATTTCATTCTTCTTTTTTGTTTGTAGTTTTGCATTGTGCTTTCACCATTGCTCTCTTTGTTATGAGCAGTAGCTTTGTGTTAATCGATATGTACCTATATCTATCTATCTGTCTGTCTATCTATTTATCAATCACTCAATCAAACATCTTTTTGTCTGTCCATCTGTCCATGTCCATGTGTACAGAACAGTTAACCATATACCTTACATCACTTTCCTGCACTATGCTCCCAAAAATCCTGCAAAGTATCTAGGCTGCAGAGGGAGCACTGGGTTCACAGAGACACTTGCAGTTCGAGTCGGCCGCGTGTACCTACGAAACCCGGAAATGGCTGTGCTGGGACTTGAACCCGTGTCTCTATCCTCTGTCCTCTTTCATCTCCTTCTAACTTGCTGTCTGTATTTAGCCACATTCATTGACTACGTGCTCCCTGAAGATCTCAAGTATCATTCCTCTGGGCCTGTTGTCGACAGAAAAGTAAACTTGTTGCTTTGCTCAACACCATGTTTGAAGGACATCAGCGTGATCACCGCCGATAGGACGGAGGGTCAAATAAAAAGGAACACCAATTTCTAGACAGGAGCAGTTGGGAGCTAACAGTGTATTGTGGAGTGACGTGTTTATTTGAGTGTCCAAACTTCCCTCTTTAGGTGGTTATTAGATTTTCACGTTCGTGAACATCATAAAATCCACTGATTTCAAAGGCCCAGATGCTTATTATTACAGCAACTCAGTTGTTGAGGTGAGAGAAAATGAGAAGTATGTTGCTGCACCACTAAATCTATGGCTGGGAACTGTTGAAACCAAACAAAAAGAATTCACGGTGGCCAGATAGGGCTATTTTCTGCTGACTGTCTCTGGGGACTCAAACAGAATCCATTTGCTTGATTGTTTGATTTTCCGTTTCACTCGTGTAGGGTACTTGTCCACACACCTTCGGCTTGTAGTTTGTCTGTGTCCTTGGATCTCAAGTGCGTCTCCTGTAAGTAAGCACGTAGGTGTCTTGAGTTTTCATCCCTTCTTTTATCCCTGTGTCTTTTGTTTGCAGCACTCAGTGCCTGACCTTTTATTCTGATGATTCAGAGCTGTGCACTTATTGCACTTAAAGAATATTTTTATCATTAATCTACAATCACGTGAAGAACATTATGTTCACTATGCTCCCCCCTTCACCAAGTGCCCCCGAAAAACCTCTTCAGTCACTGTCGATCAGCGTAGTTGGATGCTGTAGACCCCTTCACCATGTCCCCCCCAAAAGTCCCCGTTACAGTCACTGTCCATCAGTGAGTAGTAAGATGCTATATGATCTCTACTAGTCTTCTCTGTGTTGTACAGGACTCCCCATGCACACCCGACCCCGCGCATTATACATGCTAAACTTAATGCCCCCATTCTTTCTCCCCACACTTATCCCTCCCTTCAGACTCACCCTGCCCAGTCCTTTTTCCTTTGGTTACTTTTAGTCAACTCTCGGGTTCTGTGAGTCTGCTGCTGTTTTTTTACTTCAGTTTTTCTTTGTTGTTATACTCCACACATGAGTGAAATCACTTGGTACTTGCCTTTATCCGCCTGCCCTATTTTTCTGAACATACTACCGCTTTGCTCCATCCACGTCATTGCAAATGGTAGTATTTGTTTTCTTCTTATGGCTGCTTACTGCACTTTTTAAACTGGATATCATTCTTCCTTTTTGTTTGTAGTTTAGCTATGTTATTCACCATTCAACTCCTGGTTATGAACAATAGCTTTGTGTCAATCGACATGTATCTGTATCTATCTATCTAAAGGTCTGTCTGTCTATCTATGTATCTATGTATGTATATATCTATGTATCTATGTATCTATCTATGTATCTATCTTCCTATCATCTATCTATGATGTCTATCATCTATTAATCTATGTACCTATCTATCTATCTTTCACCTGTCGTCTGTCTACCTATCTATCTATGAAACAATCATCTTTTTGTCTGCCCATCTATCCTTATGTACAGAACAGTTAACAACATAGCCTATGTCTCTTCCCTACATTATGCTTCCAGAAACCTTGCAAGGTAACTAAGCCATAAGGAGAGCACTGTGTTCACCGATACGCTTTCAGGTAGAGTCAGCAGAGTGTGCTTACAAAACCAGTAAATGGAGGTGAAAGGACTTGAACCCGTATCTTGGTCCTCTGTCCTCTTATACTTCCTGCTCGCTTGTTGACTTTATTTAGCCACATTCAGTGAGTAAGTGATCCCTGAAGACCACAAGTATCCTTGGTCTGGGCCTGTTGTCGACAGAAAAGTGTACTTGGCCCTTTGCACACCACCATGTTTAAGGGACATTGGCGTGATCACTGCTGATAGGTGGAGGGACAAATATGAATTAACACCTATTTCTGGACAGGAGCAGTTGGGAACAAAGAGTGTGTTGTGGAGTGAAGTGTTTATTTGAGTGTCCAAACTTCCCTCTTTAGGTGGTTATTACTTCTTTACATTTGTGAACATCATAAAAAGCAATGATTATAAATGCCCAGACGCATATTATTACAGCAATTCATTTGTTGAGGTGAGAGGAAATGAGAAGGAAGTTGCTGCACGACTAAATCTATGCCTGAGCACTGCTGAAACCAAACAAAAAGAATTCACGGTGTCTAGATAGGGCTATTTTCTACTGACACTCTCTGGGCTCCAAAACAGAACCAATTTCTTTCTTTGTTTCTCAGTTTCACTTGTGTAGGGTACCTGTCCCCGCCCCTTCAGCTTGTAGTTTGTCTGTGTCCTTGGATCTCAAGTGAGTCTCCAGTAAGGGAGCACGTAGGTGGTCTTGAGTTTTCATCAGTTCTTCTAACCCTGTGTCTTTTGATTGGAGCACTCAAAGGCTGTAGTTTTATTCTGATATTTGAGAGCTGTGCTCTTACTGCACTTTGAAATTCTTTTTGTTCTCATTAATATACAATCACATGCAGAAAATTATGTTATTCTGTCTACCCTCTTCACCAAGTCACCCCAAATCCCAGTTACAGCCGCTCTCCGTCAGCATGTACTAAGGTGCTATAGAATCACTACATGTCTTCTCTGTGTTGTACAGCCCTACCCATGACACCCCACCCTACACATTATACATGCTAATCCTAATGCCCCCATTCTTTTTCCCCGCACTTATTACTCCCTTCCCACAAACCCTACCCAGTCCCTTTCTCTTTGGTAACTGTTAGTCCACTCTCGGGTTCTGTGAGTCTGCTGCTGTCTTTTCCTTCAGTTTTTCTTTGTTATCATACTCCACACATGAGTGAAATCATTTGGTACATGTATTTCTCCGCCTGGACTATTTGACTGAGCATAATACCCTCTAGCTCCATTCACGTTATTGCAAATGATAGGATTTGTTTTCTTCTTATGGCTGCTTACTGCACTTTTTAAACTGGATTTCATTCTTCTTTTTTGTTTGTAGTTTTGCATTGTGCTTTCACCATTGCTCTCTTTGTTATGAGCAGTAGCTTTGTGTTAATCGATATGTACCTATATCTATCTATCTGTCTGTCTATCTATTTATCAATCACTCAATCAAACATCTTTTTGTCTGTCCATCTGTCCATGTCCATGTGTACAGAACAGTTAACCATATACCTTACATCACTTTCCTGCACTATGCTCCCAAAAATCCTGCAAAGTATCTAGGCTGCAGAGGGAGCACTGGGTTCACAGAGACACTTGCAGTTCGAGTCGGCCGCGTGTACCTACGAAACCCGGAAATGGCTGTGCTGGGACTTGAACCCGTGTCTCTATCCTCTGTCCTCTTTCATCTCCTTCTAACTTGCTGTCTGTATTTAGCCACATTCATTGACTACGTGCTCCCTGAAGATCTCAAGTATCATTCCTCTGGGCCTGTTGTCGACAGAAAAGTAAACTTGTTGCTTTGCTCAACACCATGTTTGAAGGACATCAGCGTGATCACCGCCGATAGGACGGAGGGTCAAATAAAAAGGAACACCAATTTCTAGACAGGAGCAGTTGGGAGCTAACAGTGTATTGTGGAGTGACGTGTTTATTTGAGTGTCCAAACTTCCCTCTTTAGGTGGTTATTAGATTTTCACGTTCGTGAACATCATAAAATCCACTGATTTCAAAGGCCCAGATGCTTATTATTACAGCAACTCAGTTGTTGAGGTGAGAGAAAATGAGAAGTATGTTGCTGCACCACTAAATCTATGGCTGGGAACTGTTGAAACCAAACAAAAAGAATTCACGGTGGCCAGATAGGGCTATTTTCTGCTGACTGTCTCTGGGGACTCAAACAGAATCCATTTGCTTGATTGTTTGATTTTCCGTTTCACTCGTGTAGGGTACTTGTCCACACACCTTCGGCTTGTAGTTTGTCAGTGTCCTTGGATCTCAAGTGCGTCTCCTGTAAGTAAGCACGTAGGTGTCTTGAGTTTTCATCCCTTCTTTTATCCCTGTGTCTTTTGTTTGCAGCACTCAGTGCCTGACCTTTTATTCTGATGATTCAGAGCTGTGCACTTATTGCACTTAAAGAATATTTTTATCATTAATCTACAATCACGTGAAGAACATTATGTTCACTATGCTCCCCCCTTCACCAAGTGCCCCCGAAAAACCTCTTCAGTCACTGTCGATCAGCGTAGTTGGATGCTGTAGACCCCTTCACCATGTTCCCCCCAAAAGTCCCCGTTACAGTCACTGTCCATCAGTGAGTAGTAAGATGCTATATGATCTCTACTAGTCTTCTCTGTGTTGTACAGGACTCCCCATGCACACCCGACCCCGCGCATTATACATGCTAAACTTAATGCCCCCATTCTTTCTCCCCACACTTATCCCTCCCTTCAGACTCACCCTGCCCAGTCCTTTTTCCTTTGGTTACTTTTAGTCAACTCTCGGGTTCTGTGAGTCTGCTGCTGTTTTTTTACTTCAGTTTTTCTTTGTTGTTATACTCCACACATGAGTGAAATCACTTGGTACTTGCCTTTATCCGCCTGCCCTATTTTTCTGAACATACTACCGCTTTGCTCCATCCACGTCATTGCAAATGGTAGTATTTGTTTTCTTCTTATGGCTGCTTACTGCACTTTTTAAACTGGATATCATTCTTCCTTTTTGTTTGTAGTTTAGCTATGTTATTCACCATTCAACTCCTGGTTATGAACAATAGCTTTGTGTCAATCGACATGTATCTGTATCTATCTATCTAAAGGTCTGTCTGTCTATCTATGTATCTATGTATGTATATATCTATGTATCTATGTATCTATCTATGTATCTATCTTCCTATCATCTATCTATGATGTCTATCATCTATTAATCTATGTACCTATCTATCTATCTTTCACCTGTCGTCTGTCTACCTATCTATCTATGAAACAATCATCTTTTTGTCTGCCCATCTATCCTTATGTACAGAACAGTTAACAACATAGCCTATGTCTCTTCCCTACATTATGCTTCCAGAAACCTTGCAAGGTAACTAAGCCATAAGGAGAGCACTGTGTTCACCGATACGCTTTCAGGTAGAGTCAGCAGAGTGTGCTAACAAAACCAGTAAATGGAGGTGAAAGGACTTGAACCCGTATCTTGGTCCTCTGTCCTCTTATACTTCCTGCTCGCTTGTTGACTTTATTTAGCCACATTCAGTGAGTAAGTGATCCCTGAAGACCACAAGTATCCTTGGTCTGGGCCTGTTGTCGACAGAAAAGTGTACTTGGCCCTTTGCACACCACCATGTTTAAGGGACATTGGCGTGATCACTGCTGATAGGTGGAGGGACAAATATGAATTAACACCTATTTCTGGACAGGAGCAGTTGGGAACAAAGAGTGTGTTGTGGAGTGAAGTGTTTATTTGAGTGTCCAAACTTCCCTCTTTAGGTGGTTATTACTTCTTTACATTTGTGAACATCATAAAAAGCAATGATTATAAATGCCCAGACGCATATTATTACAGCAATTCATTTGTTGAGGTGAGAGGAAATGAGAAGGAAGTTGCTGCACGACTAAATCTATGCCTGAGCACTGCTGAAACCAAACAAAAAGAATTCACGGTGTCTAGATAGGGCTATTTTCTACTGACACTCTCTGGGCTCCAAAACAGAACCAATTTCTTTCTTTGTTTCTCAGTTTCACTTGTGTAGGGTACCTGTCCCCGCCCCTTCAGCTTGTAGTTTGTCTGTGTCCTTGGATCTCAAGTGAGTCTCCAGTAAGGGAGCACGTAGGTGGTCTTGAGTTTTCATCAGTTCTTCTAACCCTGTGTCTTTTGATTGGAGCACTCAAAGGCTGTACTTTTATTCTGATATTTGAGAGCTGTGCTCTTACTGCACTTTGAAATTCTTTTTGTTCTCATTAATATACAGTCACATGCAGAAAATTATGTTATTCTGTCTACCCTCTTCACCAAGTCACCCCAAATCCCAGTTACAGCCGCTCTCCGTCAGCATGTACTAAGATGCTGTAGAATCACTACATGTCTTCTCTGTGTTGTACAGCCCTACCCATGACACCCCACCCTACACATTATACATGCTAATCCTAATGCCCCCATTCTTTTTCCCCGCACTTATTACTCCCTTCCCACAAACCCTACCCAGTCCCTTTCTCTTTGGTAACTGTTAGTCCACTCTCGGGTTCTGTGAGTCTGCTGCTGTCTTTTCCTTCAGTTTTTCTTTGTTATCATACTCCACACATGAGTGAAATCATTTGGTACATGTATTTCTCCGCCTGGACTATTTGACTGAGCATAATACCCTCTAGCTCCATTCACGTTATTGCAAATGATAGGATTTGTTTTCTTCTTATGGCTGCTTACTGCACTTTTTAAACTGGATTTCATTCTTCTTTTTTGTTTGTAGTTTTGCATTGTGCTTTCACCATTGCTCTCTTTGTTATGAGCAGTAGCTTTGTGTTAATCGATATGTACCTATATCTATCTATCTGTCTGTCTATCTATTTATCAATCACTCAATCAAACATCTTTTTGTCTGTCCATCTGTCCATGTCCATGTGTACAGAACAGTTAACCATATACCTTACATCACTTTCCTGCACTATGCTCCCAAAAATCCTGCAAAGTATCTAGGCTGCAGAGGGAGCACTGGGTTCACAGAGACACTTGCAGTTCGAGTCGGCCGCGTGTACCTACAAAACCAGGAAATGGTTGTGCTGGGACTTGAACCCGTGTCTCTATCCTCTGTCCTCTTTCATCTCCTTCTAACTTGCTGTCTGTATTTAGCCACATTCATTGACTACGTGCTCCCTGAAGATCTCAAGTATCATTCCTCTGGGCCTGTTGTCGACAGAAAAGTAAACTTGTTGCTTTGCTCAACACCATGTTTGAAGGACATCAGCGTGATCACCGCCGATAGGACGGAGGGTCAAATAAAAAGGAACACCAATTTCTAGACAGGAGCAGTTGGGAGCTAACAGTGTATTGTGGAGTGACGTGTTTATTTGAGTGTCCAAACTTCCCTCTTTAGGTGGTTATTAGATTTTCACGTTCGTGAACATCATAAAATCCACTGATTTCAAAGGCCCAGATGCTTATTATTACAGCAACTCAGTTGTTGAGGTGAGAGAAAATGAGAAGTATGTTGCTGCACCACTAAATCTATGGCTGGGAACTGTTGAAACCAAACAAAAAGAATTCACGGTGGCCAGATAGGGCTATTTTCTGCTGACTGTCTCTGGGGACTCAAACAGAATCCATTTGCTTGATTGTTTGATTTTCCGTTTCACTCGTGTAGGGTACTTGTCCACACACCTTCGGCTTGTAGTTTGTCTGTGTCCTTGGATCTCAAGTGCGTCTCCTGTAAGTAAGCACGTAGGTGTCTTGAGTTTTCATCCCTTCTTTTATCCCTGTGTCTTTTGTTTGCAGCACTCAGTGCCTGACCTTTTATTCTGATGATTCAGAGCTGTGCACTTATTGCACTTAAAGAATATTTTTATCATTAATCTACAATCACGTGAAGAACATTATGTTCACTATGCTCCCCCCTTCACCAAGTGCCCCCGAAAAACCTCTTCAGTCACTGTCGATCAGCGTAGTTGGATGCTGTAGACCCCTTCACCATGTCCCCCCCAAAAGTCCCCGTTACAGTCACTGTCCATCAGTGAGTAGTAAGATGCTATATGATCTCTACTAGTCTTCTCTGTGTTGTACAGGACTCCCCATGCACACCCGACCCCGCGCATTATACATGCTAAACTTAATGCCCCCATTCTTTCTCCCCACACTTATCCCTCCCTTCAGACTCACCCTGCCCAGTCCTTTTTCCTTTGGTTACTTTTAGTCAACTCTCGGGTTCTGTGAGCCTGCTGCTGTTTTTTTACTTCAGTTTTTCTTTGTTGTTATACTCCACACATGAGTGAAATCACTTGGTACTTGCCTTTATCCGCCTGCCCTATTTTTCTGAACATACTACCGCTTTGCTCCATCCACTTCATTGCAAATGGTAGTATTTGTTTTCTTCTTATGGCTGCTCACTGCACTTTTTAAACTGGATATCATTCTTCCTTTTTGTTTGTAGTTTAGCTATGTTATTCACCATTCAACTCCTGGTTATGAACAATAGCTTTGTGTCAATCGACATGTATCTGTATCTATCTATCTAAAGGTCTGTCTGTCTATCTATGTATCTATGTATGTATATATCTATGTATCTATGTATCTATCTATGTATCTATCTATCTTCCTATCATCTATCTATGATGTCTATCATCTATTAATCTATGTACCTATCTATCTATCTTTCACCTGTCGTCTGTCTACCTATCTATCTATGAAACAATCATCTTTTTGTCTGCCCATCTATCCTTATGTACAGAACAGTTAACAACATAGCCTATGTCTCTTCCCTACATTATGCTTCCAGAAACCTTGCAAGGTAACTAAGCCATAAGGAGAACACTGTGTTCACCGATACGCTTTCAGGTAGAGTCAGCAGAGTGTGCTTACAAAACCAGTAAATGGAGGTGAAAGGACTTGAACCCGTATCTTTGTCCTCTGTCCTCTTATACTTCCTGCTCGCTTGTTGACTTTATTTAGCCACATTCAGTGAGTAAGTGATCCCTGAAGACCACAAGTATCCTTGGTCTGGGCCTGTTGTCGACAGAAAAGTGTACTTGGCCCTTTGCACACCACCATGTTTGAGGGACATTGGCGTGATCACTGCTGATAGGTGGAGGGACAAATATGAATTAACACCTATTTCTGGACAGGAGCAGTTGGGAACAAAGAGTGTGTTGTGGAGTGAAGTGTTTATTTGAGTGTCCAAACTTCCCTCTTTAGGTGGTTATTACTTCTTTACATTTGTGAACATCATAAAAAGCAATGATTATAAATGCCCAGACGCATATTATTACAGCAATTCATTTGTTGAGGTGAGAGGAAATGAGAAGGAAGTTGCTGCACCACTAAATCTATGCCTGAGCACTGCTGAAACCAAACAAAAAGAATTCACGGTGTCTAGATAGGGCTATTTTCTACTGACACTCTCTGGGCTCCAAAAGAGAACCAATTTCTTTCTTTGTTTCTCAGTTTCACTTGTGTAGGGTACCTGTCCCCGCCCCTTCAGCTTGTAGTTTGTCTGTGTCCTTGGATCTCAAGTGACTCTCCAGTAAGGGAGCACGTAGGTTGTCTTGAGTTTTCATCAGTTCTTCTAACCCTGTGTCTTTTGATTGGAGCACTCAAAGGCTGTACTTTTATTCTGATATTTGAGAGCTGTGCTCTTACTGCACTTTGAAATTCTTTTTGTTCTCATTAATATACAATCACATGCAGAAAATTATGTTATTCTGTCTACCCTCTTCACCAAGTCACCCCAAATCCCAGTTACAGCCGCTCTCCGTCAGCATGTACTAAGGTGCTATAGAATCACTACATGTCTTCTCTGTGTTGTACAGCCCTACCCATGACACCCCACCCTACACATTATACATGCTAATCCTAATGCCCCCATTCTTTTTCCCCGCACTTATTACTCCCTTCCCACAAACCCTACCCAGTCCCTTTCTCTTTGGTAACTGTTAGTCCACTCTCGGGTTCTGTGAGTCTGCTGCTGTCTTTTCCTTCAGTTTTTCTTTGTTATCATACTCCACACATGAGTGAAATCATTTGGTACATGTATTTCTCCGCCTGGACTATTTGACTGAGCATAATACCCTCTAGCTCCATTCACGTTATTGCAAATGATAGGATTTGTTTTCTTCTTATGGCTGCTTACTGCACTTTTTAAACTGGATTTCATTCTTCTTTTTTGTTTGTAGTTTTGCATTGTGCTTTCACCATTGCTCTCTTTGTTATGAGCAGTAGCTTTGTGTTAATCGATATGTACCTATATCTATCTATCTGTCTGTCTATCTATTTATCAATCACTCAATCAAACATCTTTTTGTCTGTCCATCTGTCCATGTCCATGTGTACAGAACAGTTAACCATATACCTTACATCACTTTCCTGCACTATGCTTCCAAAAATCCTGCAAAGTATCTAGGCTGCAGAGGGAGCACTGGGTTCACAGAGACACTTGCAGTTCGAGTCGGCCGCGTGTACCTACAAAACCAGGAAATGGTTGTGCTGGGACTTGAACCCATGTCTCTATCCTCTGTCCTCTTTCATCTCCTTCTAACTTGCTGTCTGTATTTAGCCACATTCATTGACTACGTGCTCCCTGAAGATCTCAAGTATCATTCCTCTGGGCCTGTTGTCGACAGAAAAGTAAACTTGTTGCTTTGCTCAACACCATGTTTGAAGGACATCAGCGTGATCACCGCCGATAGGACGGAGGGTCAAATAAAAAGGAACACCAATTTCTAGACAGGAGCAGTTGGGAGCTAACAGTGTATTGTGGAGTGACGTGTTTATTTGAGTGTCCAAACTTCCCTCTTTAGGTGGTTATTAGATTTTCACGTTCGTGAACATCATAAAATCCACTGATTTCAAAGGCCCAGATGCTTATTATTACAGCAACTCAGTTGTTGAGGTGAGAGAAAATGAGAAGTATGTTGCTGCACCACTAAATCTATGGCTGGGAACTGTTGAAACCAAACAAAAAGAATTCACGGTGGCCAGATAGGGCTATTTTCTGCTGACTGTCTCTGGGGACTCAAACAGAATCCATTTGCTTGATTGTTTGATTTTCCGTTTCACTCGTGTAGGGTACTTGTCCACACACCTTCGGCTTGTAGTTTGTCTGTGTCCTTGGATCTCAAGTGCGTCTCCTGTAAGTAAGCACGTAGGTGTCTTGAGTTTTCATCCCTTCTTTTATCCCTGTGTCTTTTGTTTGCAGCACTCAGTGCCTGACCTTTTATTCTGATGATTCAGAGCTGTGCACTTATTGCACTTAAAGAATATTTTTATCATTAATCTACAATCACGTGAAGAACATTATGTTCACTATGCTCCCCCCTTCACCAAGTGCCCCCGAAAAACCTCTTCAGTCACTGTCGATCAGCATAGTTGGATGCTGTAGACCCCTTCACCATGTCCCCCCCAAAAGTCCCCGTTACAGTCACTGTCCATCAGTGAGTAGTAAGATGCTATATGATCTCTACTAGTCTTCTCTGTGTTGTACAGGACTCCCCATGCACACCCGACCCCGCGCATTATACATGCTAAACTTAATGCCCCCATTCTTTCTCCCCACACTTATCCCTCCCTTCAGACTCACCCTGCCCAGTCCTTTTTCCTTTGGTTACTTTTAGTCAACTCTCGGGTTCTGTGAGTCTGCTGCTGTTTTTTTACTTCAGTTTTTCTTTGTTGTTATACTCCACACATGAGTGAAATCACTTGGTACTTGCCTTTATCCGCCTGCCCTATTTTTCTGAACATACTACCGTCTTGCTCCATCCACGTCATTGCAAATGGTAGTATTTGTTTTCTTCTTAAGGCTGCTTACTGCACGTTTTAAACTGGATTTCATTCTTCCTTTTTGTTTGTAGTTTAGCTATGTTATCCACCATTCAACTCCTGGTTATGAACAATAGCTTTGTGTCAATCGACATGTATCTGTATCTATCTATCTAAAGGTCTGTCTGTCTATCTATGTATCTATGTATGTATATATCTATGTATCTATGTATCTATCTATCTTCCTATCATCTATCTATGATGTCTATCATCTATTAATCTATGTACCTATCTATCTATCTTTCACCTGTCGTCTGTCTACCTATCTATCTATGAAACAATCATCTTTTTGTCTGCCCATCTATCCTTATGTACAGAACAGTTAACAACATAGCCTATGTCTCTTCCCTACATTATGCTTCCAGAAACCTTGCAAGGTAACTAAGCCATAAGGAGAGCACTGTGTTCACCGATACGCTTTCAGGTAGAGTCAGCAGAGTGTGCTTACAAAACCAGTAAATGGAGGTGAAAGGACTTGAACCCGTATCTTTGTCCTCTGTCCTCTTATACTTCCTGCTCGCTTGTTGACTTTATTTAGCCACATTCAGTGAGTAAGTGATCCCTGAAGACCACAAGTATCCTTCGTCTGGGCCTGTTGTCGACAGAAAAGTGTACTTGGCCCTTTGCACACCACCATGTTTGAGGGACATTGGCGTGATCACTGCTGATAGGTGGAGGGACAAATATGAATTAACACCTATTTCTGGACAGGAGCAGTTGGGAACAAAGAGTGTGTTGTGGAGTGAAGTGTTTATTTGAGTGTCCAAACTTCCCTCTTTAGGTGGTTATTAGATTTTCACATTCTTGAACATCATAAAATCCACTGATTTCAAAGGCCCAGATGCTTATTATTACAGCAACTCAGTTGTTGAGGTGAGAGAAAATGAGAAGTATGTTGCTGCACCACTAAATCTATGGCTGGGAACTGTTGAAACCAAACAAAAAGAATTCACGGTGGCCAGATAGGGCTATTTTCTGCTGACTGTCTCTGGGGACTCAAACAGAATCCATTTGCTTGATTGTTTGATTTTCCGTTTCACTCGTGTAGGGTACTTGTCCACACACCTTCGGCTTGTAGTTTGTCTGTGTCCTTGGATCTCAAGTGAGTCTCCTGTAAGTAAGCACGTAGGTGTCTTGAGTTTTCATCCCTTCTTTTATCCCTGTGTCTTTTGTTTGCAGCACTCAGTGCCTGACCTTTTATTCTGATGATTCAGAGCTGTACACTTATTGCCCTTAAAGAATATTTTTTATCATTAATCTACAATCACGTGAAGAACATCATGTTTACTATGCTTCCTCTTCACTAAGTCCACCCCAAAAATCCTCTCACAGTCATGTCCATCAGCATAGTTGGATGCTATAGACCCATTCAATATGTACGCCTTCACAGGCACCATTACAGTCGCTGTCAATCAGCGAGTAGTAAAATGCTATATAATCTCTACTGGTCTTCTGTGTGTTGACAGCACTCCCCATTTCCCCCGACCCCACGCAATATACATGCTAATCCTAATGCCCCCATTCTTTTTTCCCACAGTTATCCCTCCCTTCAGAATCACCCTGCCCATTTTTTTCCCTTTGGCAATTTTTAGTCAACTCTTGGTTCTGTGAGTCTGCTGCTGTTTATTTCCTTCACTTTTTCTTTGTTGTTATACTAAGCACTTGAGTGAAATCATTTGATAGTTGTCTTTCTCCGCCTGACTTCTTACTGCACATTGTAAATTAGATTTCATTCCTCCTTTTTGTTTGTAGTTTAACTATGTGATTTCACCATTCATCTCCTGTTTATGAGCAACAGCTTTGTGTCAATCGATATGTTCTCTATCTATCTATCGCTCTGTCTCTATATCTATCTTTCTATATATCCTTCTATATATCTCTCTATCCTTCTCTCTATTTGTCTATCCATCTATCTAGCTTCCTATCTTCTATCTATCATGTGTATCATCTATCTATCTTCTGTCATCTCTCTGTCTATCTATGAATCAGTCATCTTTCTCTCTGCCCATCTATCCTTATGTACATAACAGTTAACAACATCACCTATGTCACTTCCCAAAATTATGATTCCAAAAATATTGCAAGGACACTAGGCCGTAGGGAGAGCACTCGGCTCACTGAGACAATTGCAGATCGAGTCAGCCGCGTGTGCTTACAAAACCAGTAAATGGAGGTGCAGGGACTTGAACACGTATCTCTGTCCTCTGATCTCTTAAACCTCCTTCTCGCTTGCTAAGTGTATTTAGCTACACTCATTGACTAAGTCCTCACAGAAGACCGCATGTACACTTTCTCTGGGCCTGTTGAAGACAGAAAAGTATACTTGGTGCTTTACTCGCCACCATGTTTGATGAACATTGGCGTGTTCACCACTGATAGGAGTAGGGACAAATAAAAAGGAACACCTATTTCTATACAGGAGCATTTGGTAGCAAAGTGTGTGTTGTGGCGAGACGTGTTTGGTTGAGTATCCAAACTTCCCTCTTTATGTGGTTATTACATCTTTACAGTCATGAACATCATAAAACCCAGTGATTTCAAAAGCCCAGACACATATTATTACAGCAATTCATTGGTTAATGTGAGAAAAAATGAGAAGGACATTGCAGTACCACTAAATCTATACCTGGGCACTACTGAAACCAAACAAAAAGAATTCACGGTGACTAGGTAGGACTATTTTCTAGTGACTGTCTCTGGGGACTCAAACAGAATCCATTTGTTTCTCTTTTTCTCAGATTCAGTTGTATAGGGTACCTGTCCCCGCCCCTTCAGCTTGTAGTTTGAATATGTCCTTGGATCTCCAGTGAGTCTAGAGTAAGTTAGCACACAGGTGCTCTTGAGTTTTCATCAGTACTTCTAATGCTGTGTCTTTTGATTGGAGCAGTCAAAGCCTGTACTTTTATTCTGTAATTTGAGAGCTATGCTCTTACTGGACTTTGAAATTTTTTTTAATTCTCATTAATATACAATGACATACAGAACAATATGTTTGCCAGTCTACCCCCTTCACCAAGTCCTCGCCAAATCACAGTTAAGGTCGATATCCATTAGCATGTAGTAAGATGCTCTAGAATCACCACTTGTCTTCTCTGTGTTGTATAGCCCTCCCAATGACCCTTCACCCTACACATTATTCATGCTAATCCTAATGCCCCCATTCTTTTTCCCCGCCCTTATAAATCCCTTCCCACAAACACTACCCAGTCCCATTCTCTTTGGTTACTCTTAGTCCACTCTCGGGTACTGTGTATATGCTTCTGTTTCTTCCTTCAGTTTTTCTTTGTTATCGTACTCCACACATGAGTTAAATCATTTGGTACATGTATTTCTCCGACTGGCCTATTTGACTGAGCATAATACCCTCTAGCTTCATCCAAGTTATTGCCAATGATAGGATTTGTTTTCTTCTTATGGCTGCTTACTGCACTTTTTAAACTGGATTTCATTCTTCTTTTTCGTTTGTAGTTTCGCTATGTGCTTCAACCATTGCTCTCATGGATATGAGTAATAGCTTTGTGTTAATCGATATGAACCTATATCTATCTATCTGTCTGTCTATCAATCAATCAATCAATCATCTTTCTGTCTGCTCATCTTTCCTTGTGTACAGAACAGTTAACCACATATCCTATGTCACTTTCCTACATTATGCTACCAAAAATTCTGCAAGGTAACTAGGCTGTAGGGAGAGCACTGGGTTCACCGAGACACTTGCGGGTCGTGTCTGCCGAGTGTACCTACAAAACCAGGAAATGGTTTTCCAGGGACTTGAACCCGTGTCTCTATCCTCTGTCCTCTTTCATCTCCTTCTAATTTGCTGTCTGTATATAGCCACATTCATTCACTAAGTGCTCCGTGAAGACCACAAGTATCCTTCCTCTGGGACTGTGGTCGCACAAACGTAAACTTGTTGCTTTGCTCACCAACATGTTTGAAGGACATCTATGTGAACACCACTGATAGGATGGAGGGTCAAATAAAAAGGAACACCAATTTCTAGACAGGAGCAGTTGGGAGCTAAGAGTGTATTGTGGACTGACATGTTTATTTGAGTGTCCAAACTTCCCTCTTTAGGTGTTTATTACGTCACTTTCGTGAAGATCATAAAAGCCACCGATTTCAAAGGCCCAGATGCTTATTATTTCAGCAACTCAGATGTTGAGGTGAGAGAAAACAAGAAGGACGTTTCTGCACCACTAAATCTATGGCTGGGAACTGCTGAAAACAAACAAAATAATTCACGGTGGCCAGATAGGGCTATTTTCTACTGAATGTCTCTGCTGGCTCAGACTGAATCCATTTGTTTCATTATTTGTTTTTCAGTTTCACTCGTGTAGGGTACTTGTCCCCACACCTTCAGCTTGCAGTTTGTCTGTGTCCTTGGATCTCAAGTGAGTCTCCTGTAAGGAAGCACGTAGGTTTCTTGAGTTTTCATCCGTTCTTTTAACCCTGTGTCTTTTGTTTGCAGCACTCACTGCCTGACCTTTTATTCTGATGATTCAGAGCTGTGCACTTATTGCACTTAAAGTATTTTTTTATCATTAATCTACAATCACGTGAAGAACATTATGTTTACTGTGCTCCCCCCTTCACCAAGTCCCCCCGAAAAACCTCTTCAGTCACTGTCGATCAGCGCATTTGGATGCTGTAGAACCCATCACCATGTCCCCCCCACAGACCCCGTTAGAGTTGCTGTCCATCAGTGAGCAGTAAGATGCTATATGATCTCTACTAGTCTTCTCTGTGTTGTACAGTACTCCCCATGCACACCCAACCCCACGCATTATGCATGCTAATCCTAATGCCCCCATTCTTTCTCCCCACACTTATCCCTCCCTTGAGAACCACCCTGCCCAGTATTTTCCCTTTGGCAACTTTTAGTCAACTCTCGTTTCTGTGAGTCTGCTTCTGTTTTTTTCCTTCAGTTTTCCTTTGTTGTTATACTCCGCACATGAGTGAAATCATTTGATACTTGTCTTTCTCTGCCTGACCTATTTCTCTGAACATACTACCTTCTAGCTCCATCCACGTCATTGCAAACGATACGATTTGTTTTCTTCTTATGGCTGCTTACTGCAGTTTATAAACTGGATTTCATTCTTCCTATTTGTTTGTAGTTTTGCTATGTGATTTCACCATTCATCTCCTGGTTATGAGCAACAGCTTTTTTTCATTCCAAATGTATCTGTATCTACCTATCACTCTGTCTCTCTCTATATCTATTAATCTTTCTTTATATTTTTCTATCTATGACTCTATACTTCTCTCTATCTATCTATCTATCTATCTACCTTCCTGTCATCTATCTATTATGTGTATCGTCTATCTCTCATCTGTCATCTATCTATGAATCAATCATCTTTCTTTCTACCCAACTATACTTATGTAGAGAACAGTTAACAGCATCACCTATGTCACTTCAATACATTATGGTTCCAAAAACATTCTAAGGTCACTAGGCCGTAGGGAGAGCACTGGGCTCACTGAGACAATTGTAGATCTAGTCAGCCGCGTGTGCTTACTAAACCAGTAAATGGTGGTGCAGGGACTTGAACACGTATCTCTGTCCTCTGTCCTCTTAAACCTCCTTCTCGCTTGCTAACTGTATTTAGCCACATTCATTGACGAAGTGCTCACTGAAGACCACAAGTATACTTCCTCTTTGCCTGTTGTAGACAGAAAAGTATACTTGGTGCTTTACTCACCACCATGTATGAGGGACATTGGCGTGTTCACCGCTGATAGGAGGAGGGACAAAAAAAAATGAACACCTATTTCTAGACAGGAGCATTTGGGAGCAAAGTGTGTGTTGTGGAGAGACGTGTTTGGTTGAGTATCCAAACTTCCCTCTTTATGTGGTTATTACTTCTTTACATTCGTGAACCTCATAAAACTCAGTGATTTCAAAAGCCCAGACACATATTATTACAGCAATTCATTTGTTGATGTGAGAAAAAATGAGAAGGACATTGCAGTACCACTAAATCTATACCTGGGCACTGCTGAAACCAAACAAAAAGAATTCATGGTGGCTAGGTAGGACTATTTTCTAGTGACTGTCTCTGGGGTCTCAAACAGAATCCATTTGTTTCTTTGTTTCTCAGATACACTTGTATAGCGTACCTTTCCCTGCCCCTACAGCTTGTAGTTTGTCTGTGTCCTTGGATATCAAGTGAGTCTAAAGTAAGGGAGCACTTAGGTGATCTTGAGTTTTCATCAGTTTTTCTAACCCTGTGTCATTTGATTGGAGCAGTGAAAGCCTGTACCTTTATTCTGATATTTGACAGCTATGCTCTTACTGCACTTTGAAAATTTTTATTTTTCTCATTAATATAAAATCACATGCAGAACATTATGTTTACTAGTCTACCATCTTCACCAAGTCCTCACCAAATCCCAGTTACATTCGCTGTCCGTCAGCGTTTAGTAAGATGCTGTAGAATCACTACTTGTCTTATCTGTGTTGTATTGACCTCCCCTTGCCCGTACACCCAACACATTATTCATGCTAATCCTAATGCCCCCATTCCTTTTCCCCGTCCTTATTACTCCCTTCCCACAAATCTTACCCAGTCCCTTTCTCTTTGGTAACTGTTACTCCATTCTCGGGTACTGTGTGTCTGCTGCTGTTTTTACCATCAGTTTTTCTTTGTTATCATACTCCACAAATGAGTGAAATCATTTGGTACATGTATATATCCGACTGGCCTATTTGACTGGGCATAATACCCTCTAGCTCCATCCACGTTATTGCCAATGATAGGATTTGTTTTCTTCTTATGGCTGCTTACTGCACTTTTTAAACTGGATTTTATTATTCTTTTTTCCTTGTAGTTTCGCTATGTGCTTCAACCATTGCTCTCAAGGTTATGAGCAATATCTTTGTGTTAATCGATATGTACCTTTATCTATCTATCTGTCTGTCGATCTATCTATCTATCAAAAAATCAATCAATCTATCAGCTTTTTGTCTGCCCATCTCTCCTTGTGTACAGAACAGTTAACGACATAGCCTATGTCACTTTCCTCCATTATGCTTCCAAAAATCCTGCAATGTAACTAATATTTAGGGAGAGCACAGGGTTCACTGAGACACTTGCAGATCGAGTCGGCAGCGTGTACCTACAAAAGCAGGAAATGGTTGTGCAGGGACTTGCAACCGTGTCTCTACCCACTGTCCTCTTTCATCTCCTTCTCATTTGCTGTCTGTATTTAGCCACATTCATTGACTAAGTGTTCCCTGAAGACCACAAGTATCCTTCCTCTGGGCCTGTTGTCGACAGAAAAGTAAACTTGTTGCTTTCCACACCACCATGTTTGAAGGACATCGGCGTGATCACTGCTGATAGGACGGATGGTCAAATAAAATGGAACACCAATTTCTAGACAGGAGCAGTTGGGAGCTAAGAGTGTATTGTGGAGTGACATGTTTATTTGAGTGTCCAAACTTCCCTCTTTAGGTGGTTATTACTTCACATTCGTGAAGATCATAAAACCCACCGATTTCAAAGGCCCAGATGCTTATTATTGCAGCAACTCAGTTGTTGAGGTGAGAGAAAATGAGAAGGACGTTGCTGCACCACTAAATCTGTGGCTGGGAACTGCTGAAAATAAAGAAAAAGAATTCACGGTGGCCAGATAGGGCTATTTTCTACTGAATGTCTCTGGGGGCTCAAACAGAATCCATTTGTTTCATTGTTTGTTTTTCAGTTTCACTCGTGTAGGGTACTTATCCCCACACCTTCAGCTTGCAGTTTGCTGTGTCCTTGGATCTCAAGTGAGCCCCCTGTAAGGAAGCACGTAGGTTTCTTGAGTTTTCATCCGTTCGTTTAACCCTGTGTCTTTTGTTTGCAGCACTCAGTGCCTGATATTTTATTCTCATGATTCAGTGCTGTGCCCTTATTGCACGTAAAAAAATTTTTTTGTTATCTTTAGTCTACCATTACGTGAAGAACATTATGTTTACTATGCTCCCCCTTCACCAAGTTCCCCGAAAATCCTCTTCAGTCGCTGTCCATCAGCGAGTAGTAAGATGCTATATAATCTCTAATAGACTTCTCTGTGTTGTACAGCACTCCCCATGCCGTCCCGACCCCACGCAATATACATGCTAATCCTAATGTCCCCATTCTTTCTCACTAAACTTATCCCTCCCTTCAGAACCTCCCTGCTCTGTCCTTTTCCCTTTGGCAACTTTCAGTCAACTCTCGGATTCTGTGAGTCAGCTGCTGTTTTTTTCCTTCAGTTTTTCTTTGTTGTTATACTCCACACATGAGTGAAATCATTTGATACTTGTCTTTCTCCACCTGACCTTTTTCTCTGAACATAATACCGTCTAGCTCCATCCACGTCATTGCAAATGGTAGGATTTGTTTTCTTCTTATGGCTGCTTACTGCACTTTATAAACTGGATTTCATTTTTCCTTTTTGTTTGTAGATTAGCTATGTGCTTTAACCATTCATCTCCTGGTTATGATGAACAGCTTTGTGTCAATCGATGTGTATCTGTATCTATTTATTGCTCTGTCTGTCTGTATATCTATCTATCTTTCTACATATCCTTCTATCTCTCTCTCCTTCTCTCTATATATCTATCCATATATCTAGCTTCCTATCATCTATCATGTTTATCATCTATCTATCTCTCATCTGTGATCTATCTATCTGTCTATCTATGAATCAATCATCTTTCTGTCTGCCCATCTATCCTTATGTACAGAACATTTAAAACATCACCTATGTCACTTCCATACATTATGCTTCCAAAAACATTGCAAGGTCTCTAGGCCGCAGGGAGAGCACTGGGCTCACTGAAACAGTTGCAGATCGAGTCAGCCGCGTGTTCTTACAAAACCAGTAAATGGTGGTGCAGGGACTTGAACCCGTATCTCTGTCCTCTGTCCTCTTATAGCTCCTTCTCGTTTGCTAACTGTATTTATCCACATTCATTGACTAAGTGCTCTCTGAAGACCCCAAGTATACTTCCTCTCTGCCTGTTGTAGACAGAAAAGTATACTTGGTGCTTTACTCACCACCATGTTTGAGGGACATTGGCGTGTTCACCACTGATAGGAGGAGGGACAAATAAAAAGGAAGACCTATTTCTAGACAGGAGCATTTGGGAGCCAAGTGTGTGTTGTGGAGAGACGTTTTTGGTTGAGTGTCCAAACTTCCCTCTTTATGTGGTTTTTACTTCTTTACAGTCATGAACATCATAAAACCCAGTGATTTCAAAAGCCAAGACAAATATTATTAAAGAAAGTCATCTGTTGATGTGAGAAAAAATGAGAAGGACATTGCAGTACCACTAAATCTATACCTGGGCACTGCTGAAACCAAACAAAAAGATTTCACGGTGGCTAGATAGGACTATTTTCTAGTGACTGTCTCTGGGGACTCAAACAGAATCTATTTGTTTCTCTGTTTCTCAGATTCACTTGTATAGGGTAACTCTCCACGCCTCTTCAGCTTGTAGTTTGTCTGTGTCCTTGGATCTCCAGTTAGTCTCCAGTAAGGAAGCACATAGGTGATCTTGAGTTTTCATCAGTACTTCTAACCCTGTCTCTTCTGATTGGAGCAGTCAAAGCCTGTACTTTTATTCTGATATTTGAGAGCTATGCTCTTACTGCACTTTGAAATATTTTTTGTTCTCATTAATATACAATTACATGCAGAACATTATGTTTACTATTCTACCCCCTTCACCAAGTTCTCGCCAAATCGAAGTTTCAGTCGCTGTGCGTCAGCGTGTCGTAAGATGCTCTAGAATCACTACTTGTTTTTTCTGCGTTGTATGGCCCTCCCCATGACCCTACATCCTACACATTATTCATGCTAATCCTAATGGCCCCATTCTTTGTCCCTGCACTTATCACTCCCTTCCCACAAACCCTACCAAGACCCTTTCTCTTTGGTATCTGTTAGTCCACTCTCGGGTACTGTGTGTATCCTGCTGTTTCTTCCTTTAGATTTTCTTTGTTATCGTACTCCACACATGAGTGAAATCATTTGGTACATGTATTTCTCCGACTTTCCTATTTGACTGAGCATAATACCCTCTAGCTTCATCCACGTTATTGCCAATGATAGGATTTGTTTTCTTCTTATGGCTGCTTATTGCACTTTTTAAACTGTATTTTATTCTTCTTTTTCGTTTGTAGTTTCACTTTGTGCTTCAACCATTGCTCTCACGGTTATGAGCAATAGCTTTGTGTTAATCGATATGTACCTAAATCTATCTGTCTGTCTATCAATCAATCAATCAATCAATCAATCATCTGTTTGTCTGCCCATCTGCTCTTGTGTACAGAACACTTAACCAAATAGCCTATGTCACTTTCCTACATTGTGCTTCCAAAAATCCTGCAAGGTATCTAGGCTGTAGGGAGAGCACTGGGTTCACCGAGACACTTGCAGTTCGTGTCGCCCGAGTGTACCTACAAAACCAGGAAATGGTTTTGCAGGGACTTGAACCCGTGTCTCTACCCACTGTCCTCTTTCATCTACTTCTCACTTGCTGTCTGTATTTAGCCACATTCATTGACTAAGTGCTCCCTGAAGAGCTCAAGTATCCTTCCTCTGGGCCTGTAGTCGACAGAAAAGTAAACTTGTTTCTTTGATCACCACCATGTTTGAAAGACATCGGCATGATCACTGAGGATAGGATGGAGGGTCAAATAAAAAGGAACACAAATTTCTAGACAGGAGCAGTTACGAGCTAAGAGTGTATTGTGGAGTGACATGTTTATTTGAGTGTCCAAACTTCCCTCTTTAGGTGGTTATTACCTCACATTCGTGAAGATCATAAAACCCACAGATTTCAAAGGATCAGATGCTTTTTATTTCAGCAACTCAGCTGTTGAGGTGAGAGAAAATGAGAAGGACGTTGCTGCACCACTAAATCTATGGTTGGTCCCTGCTGAAAACAAACAAAAAGAGTTCACGGTGGCCAGATAGGGCTATTTTCTACTGACTGTCTCTGGGGGCTCAAACAGAATCCATTTGTTTCATTGTTTGAGTTCAGTTTCACTCGTGTAGGGTACTTGTCCCCACACCTTCAGCTTGTAGTTTGTCTGTGTCCTTGGATCTCAAGTGAGTCTCCTGTAAGGAAGCGCGTAGGTTTCTTGAGTTTTCGACCGTTCTTTTAACCCTGTGTCTTTTGTTTGCAGCACTCAGTGCCTGACCTTTTATTCTGAAGATTCATGGCTGCGCCGTTATTGCACTTAAAAATTTTTTTTGCAATTATTAATCTACAATCACGTGAAGAACATTATGTTTACTATGCTCCCCCTTCACCAAGTCCACCCCAAAAATCCTCTTACAGTCCTGTCCATCAGCATATTTGGATGCTATAGACCCATTCAATATGTACGACTTCACAGGCACCATTACAATCGCTGTCAATCAGCGAGTAGTAAAATGCTATATAATCTCTACTGGTCTTCTGTGTGTTGACAGCACTCCCCATTTCCCCCGACACCACGCAATATACATGCTAATCCTAATGCCCCCATTCTTTTTCCCCACAGTTATCTCTCCCTTCAGAATCACCCTGCCCATTTTTTTCCCTTTGGCAACTTTTAGTCAACTCTCGGTTCTGTGAGTCTGCTGCTGTTTTTTTCCTTCACTTTTTCTTTGTTGTTATAATCCGCACTTGAGTGAAATCATTTGATACTTGTCTTTCTCCGCCTGACTGCCTACTGCACTTTGTAAACTAGATTTCATTCTTCTTTTTTGTTTGTAGTTTAACTATGTGATTTCACCATTCATCTCCTGTTTATGAGCAACAGCTTTGTGTCAATCGATGTGTATCTCTATCTATCTATCGCTCTGTCTCTATATCTATCTTTCTATATATCCTTCTATCTATCTCTCTATCCTTCTCTCTATTTGTCTATCCATCTATCTAGCTTCCTATCTTCTATCTATCATGTGTATCATCTATCTATCTTCTGTCATCTCTCTGTCTATCTATGAATCAATCATCTTTCTCTCTGCCCATCTATCCTTATGTACATAACAGTTAACAACATCACCTTTGTCACTTCCCAACATTATGATTCCAAAAATATTGCAAGGTCACTAGGCTGTAGGGAGAGCACTCGTCTCACTGAGACAATTGCAGATCGAGTCATCCGCGTGTGCTTACAAAACCAGTAAATGGAGGTGCAGGGACTTGAACACGTATCTCTGTCCTCTGACCTCTTAAACCTCCTTCTCGCTTGCTAAATATATTTAGCCACACTCATTGACTAAGTCCTCACTGAAGACCGCAAGTACACTTCCTCTGGGCCTGTTGAAGACAGAAAAGTATACTTGGTGCTTTACTCGCCACCATGTTTGATGAACATTGGCGTGTTCACCACTGATAGGAGTAGGGACAAATAAAAAGTAACACCTATTTCTTTACAGGAGCATTTGGGAGCAAAGTGTGTGTTGTGGAGAGACGTGTTTGGTTGAGTATCCAAACTTCCCTCTTTATGTGGTTATTACATCTTTACAGTCATGAACATCATAAAACCCAGTGATTTCAAAAGCCCAGACACATATTATTACAGCAATTCATTGGTTGATGTGAGAAAAAATGAGAAGGACATTGCAGTACCACTAAATCTATACCTGGTCACTGCTGAAACCAAACAAAAAGAATTCACTGTGGCAAGGTAGGACTATTTTCTAGTGACTGTCTCTGGGGACTCAAACAGAATCCATTTGTTTCTCTTTTTCTCAGATTCAGTTGTATAGGGTACCTGTCCCCGCCCCTTCAGCTTGTAGTTTGAATGTGTCCTTGGATCTCCAGTGAGTCTAGAGTAAGGGAGCACGCAGGTGCTCTTGTTTTTTCATCAGTACTTCTAACCCTGTGTCTTTTGAATGGAGCAGTCAAAGCCTGTACTTTTATTCTGTAATTTGAGAGCTATGCTCTTACTGGACTTTCAAATTTTTTTTAATTCTCATTAATATACAATGACATACAGAACAATATGTTTGCTAGTATACCCCCTTCACCAAGTCCTCGCCAAATCACAGTTTAGGTCGATATCCATTAGCATGTAGTAAGATGCTGTAGAATCACGACTTGTCTTCTCTGTGTTGTATAGTCCTCCCCATGACCCTATACCCTACACATTATTCATGCTAATCCTAATGCCCCCATTCTTTTTTCCCACCCTTATTACTCCATTCTATCATACCCTACCCAGTCACTTTCTCTTTGGTAACTGTTAGACCACTCTCGGGTACTGTGTGTCTGCTGCTGTTTCTTCCTTCAGTTTTTCTCTGTTATCGTACTCCACACATCAGTTAAATCATTTGGTACATGTATTTCTCCGAATGGCCTATTTGACTGAGCATAATACCCTCTAGCTCCATCCACGTTATTGCCAATGATAGGATTTGTTTTCTTCTTATGGCTGCTTACTGCACTTTTTAAACTGTATTTCATTCTTCTTTTTCGTTTGTAGATTCGCTATGTGCTTCAACCATTGCTCCCATGGCTATGAGCAGTAGCTTTGTGTTAATCGATATGAACCTATATCTATCTATATGTCTATCTATCAATCAATCTATCAATCAACCATCTTTTTGTCTGCTCATCTGTCCTTGTGTGCAGATCAGTTAACCACATAGCCTATGTCACTTTCCTACATTATGCTTCCAAAAATCCTGCAAGGTAACTAGGCTGTAGATAGAGCACTGGGTTCACCAATACACTTGCAGGTTGTGTCTTCCGAGTGTACCTACAAAACCAGGAAATGGCTGTGCAGGGACTTGAACCCATGTCTCTATCCTCTGTCCTCTTTCATCTCCTTCTCACTTGCTGTCTGTATTTAGCCACATTCATTGACTAAGTGCTCCCTGAAGACCACAAGTATACTTCCGCTGTGCCTGTTGTCGACAGAAAAGTCAACTTGTTTCTTTGCTCACCACCATATTTGAAGTACATCTGCATGATCACTGCGGATAGGACGGAGGGTCAAATAAAAAGGAAAAACAATTTCTAGACAGTAGCAGTTGGGAGCTAAGAGTGTATTGTGGAGTGACATGTTTATTTGAGTGTCCAAACTTCCCTCTTTAGGTGATTATTACTTCACATTCGTGAAGATCATAAATCCACCGATTTCATAGGTCAAAATGCTTATTATTACAGCAACTCAGTTTTTGAGGTGAGAGAAAATGAGAAGAACGTTGCTGCACCACTAAATCTATGGCTGGGCCCCTTGCTGAAAACAAACCAAAGAATTCACGGTGGCCAGTTAGGGCTATTTTCTGCTGACTGTCTCTGGGGGCTCAAACAGAATCCATTTGTTTCATTGTTTGTTTCTCAGTTTCACTCATGTAGGGTACTTGTCCCCACACCTTCAGCTTGTAGTTTGTCTGTGTCCTTGGATCTCAAGTGAGTCTCCTGTACGGAAGCACGTAGGTTTCTTGAGTTTTCAACCGTTCTTTTAACCCTGTGTCTTTGTGTGCAGCACTCAGAGCCTGACGTTTTATTCTGATGATTCAGTCCTGTGCCGTTATTGCACATGAAAATTTTTTTTTGTTATCATTAATCTACATTCACGTGAAGAACATTATGTTTACTCTGCTCCCCCTTCACCAAGACCACCCCCAAAAACCTCTTAGAGTCGCTGTCCATCAGCATAGTTGGGTGCTATAGACCCCTTCACCATGTACCCCTTCACAGACACCGTTACAGTCGCTGTCTATCAGTGAGTAGTAAGATGCCATATAATCTCTACTAGTCTTCTCTGTGTTGTACAGCACTCCCCATGCCCCCTCCGAACCCATGCAATATACATGCTAATCCTAATGCCCCCATTCTTTCTCCCCGCACTTATCCCTCCCTTCAGAACCACCCTGCCAAGTCCTATTCCCTTTGGCATCTTTTAGTCAACTCTCGGGTTCTGTGAGTCTGCTGCTGTTTTTTTCCTTCAGTTTTTCTTTGTTGTTATACTCCACAAATGAGTGAAATCATTTGGTACTTTTCTTTCTCCGCCTGACCTATTTCTCTGAACATACTACCGTCTAGCTCCATCCATGTCATTGCAAATTTTAGGATTTGTTTTCTTCTTATGGCTGATTTCTGCACTTTGTGAACTGGATTTCACTCATCCTTTTTGTTTGTGGTTTAGCTATGTGATTTCACCGTTCATCGCCTGGTTATGAGCTACAGCTTTGTGTAATTCGATATGTACCTGTATCTATCTTTCACTCTGTCTGTCTGCATATCTATCAATCTTTCTATATATCCTTCTATCTCTCTATCCTTCCTCGAGCTGTGAGCCATCGTCCCCTATCACATAAAACTTAGAAATAAGTGGGTGTACTCCGCCCACTCTGGCCCTCAGGCGACGGCTTTGCCCTGTCTGTGGACCTGCGTGGCGCATGCGCGGTCAGGCCCCAGGACATCCTTCTGGCTCTGGTGGCAGCCGGGATTCCTAAGGCTCCCGTGCGGCACCGTCCAGGACACTGCCGTCTGCGGCCGCCGTGAAAGCTCGGTTTTCTGAGGAGCCACGGAATGGAAAGGTGAGGAGAGGCTCCCCGTGCGTCGCCTGCAGAGCACTCCCCTTTACGGTCCTGGGGAGGAAAGCCTGCGGAAGGGAAAGGGGTCTCAGTTGATCTTGGGGGTGCGGCTGACGCGACAGGTGGAGTTGAGGGGGCGGGTGAGTCCGGGACACAGCTGAGTCCGTGCCGGGGCGAGTGAGAATTGCCCAGCGCGTCCCCGGGAGCCCGTGCGGTGGGTGGATTGGCC
Source organism: Manis pentadactyla (assembly GCF_030020395.1). Classification (NCBI taxonomy): domain Eukaryota; kingdom Metazoa; phylum Chordata; class Mammalia; order Pholidota; family Manidae; genus Manis; species Manis pentadactyla. The sequence continues at coordinate 3,842,965 of NC_080027.1, read as the reverse complement.
GCACCTGCGGTAGGCCCTCCAAGCTCCAGGCGTCCTTCCTGACAAGGCTCTGAGACGGTAATGGAGCAGAGGGGACTTGGTTGCTGAATGGCCTGCTTACCTGGGTTTCAGGTCTTGCGTTGTGCCGAGCACATAGGGTGCTTTCCTGAGAAGAGTCCCCTGTGTGGGGTCGGCCTGGGAGGCTCCCCCCAGGCTCAGCATGGCACTGACACAGCCGAGCTCCCCAAGGGCTGCCCCCATCCGTGGCCTGTGCCCGGGCCTCGTGTGCTACCTCCAAGGGAAGAGCCGGATTGGTGAATCAGTGGGTGCCCCGTGTTCTGTTACCACACCCGCTTCTTCTTGGGTGCTACACGGGGTCTCGGTTGCTGCAGCACTGCATTGTAATGGGATGAAAGGGTGCCATGCTCCTGCTCCACTTTCCCAGGACGGCTGTGTGTTTGGGGTCCCGTGCAGTTCAACCAAGCCTGCAGGGTGTTTGCTTGATTTCTGTGAGAAGTGCGATGGAATTTTGGTGAGGGTCGCAGGGTTTGTGCACATTGCTGTGTGTGGAGGGACTTGTAACAACCTAACTCTTCCCGTCCACGTCTGCAGGGTCCACAATTTTCAGGTCTCCCACCTCCTCGGTTAAGTTTGTTCTTTGGTACCTGTAACTTCTGGAGAAAATTCCTGAACTAAATACATTTGAGCCGAAATCAGTCAAAGGGAGAAATAAAGTGGGAGAAACCCGTTTGTTACTTTCTACTATTCATCCACTTCAGCTTGCCCGTGTCTGTCACAACCAGGCTTCAGAAGAAGGGGCCCCACCGAACTTCTCCAGTCCAAATATGCCCTCTCTCGCCCTCGTAATTACCTGTTGATAGAGAGATGGACTAATTCTCTCCACTTCTTAGAAGCACCTACTGATGTGGAGATGCACGAAGGCTAGGTGAGATACTTTGGAAATACTACAGTTTTTTCCACAGCACTTTAGTCTTATTTATTTATTTCTTTGGTATCATTAATCTACAATGACATGAGCAACATTATGGTTACTAGTTTCCTCCCATCATCAAATCCTCAGCACACACCCCATTACAGTCACTGACCATCAGTGTAGTAAGATGCTGTAGAATCACTAGTCTTCTCTGTGTTGGACATCCCTCCCCATACCTCTCCTGGCACATTATGTGTGCTAATCATAATGCCTTTCCCCGCTTACCCTCCCTTCCCACCCTCCCTCCCCAGGGCCTTTCTCTTTGGTAACTGTTAGTCCATTCTTGTGTTCTGTGAATCTGCTGCTGGTTTGTTTCTCCCGTTTTTTTTTTCTTTATTCTTACATTCCACTTATGAGTGAAATCATTTGGTAGTTGACTTTTTCCGTCTGGCTTATTTCACTGAGCATAATACCCTCTAGCTCCATCCAAATTGTTGCAAATGGTAGGAATTGTGTTATTCTTACACAACACTTTCTTCTTTATGATGTACTTGTAATGGGCATTATTTTCTTAATCTCTGATGGTTCGTTATTAGTGAATACAAGCAAACGACTTTTATAAGTTGGTTTGGTATCTTACAAGTTTACTGAATTCATTTTTAGTTCTAACAGGTCTTTGTTTAATTAGGGCATGAAATTGGAATTCCAAAATTCCACTTTTTGTACCCCAGGTCTTCCCAACATCCAAGGCCAAGTGGCTGCAGGGGAACCTCCCACAGGCCTTCTAATGAGCCCTGGACCCCTGCAAGGTGCCATTTGTTTGAACTGGTTGGAAGGGCTTGGCCTCTCTTGACAGGATGTTATGTCTGCTGTGCTTTTCTTATGGTTATTTTGCAAACTAATTTACTTTCCAGCAATTTAAAACCTACAGAAAACTTGTAGTGTCAGTACAGATTCACTTCATACTGAATTTCCTAGCATCTCACTTTGCCACAGTTTCCACTTCACACACAATTTCTGTGGTGTCTACCCCAAACAGGGACACGCTTCCAGGGAAACAACATCTGACTGCAAATGAGGGAAGTATTAGGGTCTCCACATGATAATCCAATGCACAGAACCACCACAGCTGTCACCATCCGCTCCAGCTTAGTGCACATGTCTTACTATCCTGATGCAGTTTCCTTTTTCTGGAACTGTTCCCGAGACTTTACCTCAGTTGGTTTCTCTGGGACCTTGAAAAAGCAGGATCACATAATATTTGTCTTTCTTGGAGGGGCGCATTTCCATGAGCATAATGGCATTGTGGGTCCATCTGTGCAGCAGGTTCTAGGACTCCTTGTTTACTCCACTGTGTAGACACCACATTGCTTTCATCTGTCTGTGGTCACCCGGGTCGTCTCCCCATTTTGGCTGTTGTGACTCATGCAGCTGTAAACATAGGTGTGCAATATCTACGTCCCTGCTTTCCTGTCATTTGCGCAAATGCCCTGAAATGGAATTGCTAATTATATGTTAACTATGCTCGAGTTTTGGGGGACACTCTTCACACACAGTGTTTTCAAATCAGCTTTGGACCATTTTTCTTTATTTCTATATTTGGCAGAATAATGTAGTTTATGGATCAACCCTGTTTTGTTCATCTGTTCATCCCTTGATGGGCATTTGAGTTGTGTCTACCATTTTACTGTGGTGAGCAGTGCTGCTAAGAACTCTTGGGCCAGTTTCTGTTTGAACAGCATTTTCATTTCTTTGTGGTATTTATCTAGGATCGGTTCTTTACCCACAATTAGGTAACTGTATTATATATTATGAGGAAATGCCAAGCTGTTGTATACAAGCTGCATGTTTTATATTTCCACAAGCCAATGTTAGGGGCTCTAATTCCTATGCATCCTTGGTAACATGTGATTTTGAATTTTCCTGAGTATGGCCAATGCCATGTGCTTGCATTGGGTGGGGTTCTCTGTGGTCTAATTTGCATTTCCATAGCAACTGATGCTGTGTGAGACCTCTTCATGTGCTTGTAGAACATTTGTATGTCTTACCTGGAATCTTAATCCACTTTAAACATTTGTCTTGTCTTGTTGCCTTGTACTAGTTTGTGGTGTTTCCTGGGTTACAGGCTCTTTTTAGATGTACAACTTGGAGATACTTCCTTTCATTCTGTGACTGTTTTTCACTTTCTGGTTGGTGACTTTTAACGCAGAAATGTTTTTAATTTTATGCTCTCTTCTGTAGCTTGACCTTTGGTGTCAGATCTGAGAAATCATGGCTAAATCCAAGGTCATGAACGTTTATCCTCATGTTTTCTTCTAGACTCTGTTGTTTTTTACATATTATGTAAGCCCTTTGTCTGTTCTGAGTTAATTTTTGTATGTGATATGTGTTAAGGGTTCAGTTTCATTCATCTGCATATGGACAGCTATTTGCCCAGCACCGTTTGCAAGGAAGACAATTCTTTCCCTATTTAAATTTTGTCCACCCATGTCAGAAAGCAAGTGGCTGTATATGGTTTGGGTCACTTCTGGGCTTTCTACTCAGTTCTGTTGATCTGTGCATACAGTTGAACCTTGAACAAAATAGGGGGTTGTGTAGCTGACATCCCACAGAATCTGAATACACATAAAACATCTCACTCCCCCCAAACTTAAGTATTATCCTAATCATTGCTTATTTTTATTGGAAGACTTACCAATAATATAAACAGTTAACACACACTTTGTACATTACACATGTTCTGTGCTGTATTATAACTGTAAGGAAAGCTAGAAAAATCAAGTGTTTCTAATTGTCTTAAGTCTTATGTGAGAGGTACCCTCCCTATACGAAGAGGAAAGGAAAATCCTTTTCTTTGAAGACAAAGGGACAGAAAGAGGAATCTTAATGAGCAGGCCTTGATAAGTTCCCTCTATTTACAACACTATCTCATAATCCTGAACCTGTCATATTTCTCCACAAATGTCCACTCCTTATCAAACCCAGCACAAATTGCTCAGGGCCAACTGCTTCTCTGGGTCTTCACTTCCTTGTGAAGTCTCCCATATCACATAAAACCTATTAATAAATGGGTGTGCTTTTCTCTGGTTAATCTTTGTCAGTTTCATTTTCAGACCCAGCAACCCTAAGAGGGTCAAGAACAACTCCCCCAGCCCTTGCAGTGTTCCCAGTTGATACTAAGCACAGCACTCTACAAGGGGATTTATTCTATCTCTCAGATGAGTAAATTGAAGCTCCAAGCATTTAGATGACTGGCCTAAGATAGGGCTGCCAGTCTTGGGGTAAAAACACAGGATATAGTTCAGATGTTATCAAGAATTATGTTAATATAAGTATGTCCAAAAAATTATTTGTTCTCTGAAATTCAAATTTAACTTGTGTTTTTATGGCAACTTTAGACCAAAGTCCCAGTTCTTTTGTAAGATAGACTTTTTCTCTGAGCCCAGGTTTCTTTCTCCTACTACATGGGAGGGGCCTACACTCCCCACCCACACCTGCGAATGGACAGTCATAGAAACTGCCTCGGTCAGACCCTCAAATAGCTGTGGAAGCTAATACTTGTCACTACAGCCATATCAGCCTTTTAGTTGGAATCTAATCCATACACGTTGGGGTAAAACATTATAACATTTTAAAGAAGTAAACAGTTTTTGTTGTAAATCCTCCTTATCCTAGGATAGCAGAAGCAGAACTTCCTGACCCTCTTCCTGGGATGTGCCACTATGAACACAGAAATACAACAGAAAACATATTCTGGTCTTTGCTTCATTCCTGATCCTGGGCTCCTAAATCCCTGGGAAATTCCTGGGTAAGAGATTCTTTAATACTAAGTAGGTGGTTCTGGGTGGGTTCTGCTCAGGTGTCTGACAGGCATAAAGCCCATGCCATGATTAGAAACTTGGAATTTTCAGCCTCAACCCTCCATTCTCCAGAGAAAGGGGCTGAGATAAAAATGGAGTTAATAATACATCATACAAGTGTCTCAAAATACGGATTTTCGGGAGCTTCCAGGTTGGCAAACACATCCATGTCGTGTACTGGGAGGGCAATGTGTTCCAACCCCACAGGGAAGAATGAAGCCTTCTCCTGGCCCAAGGCCGAAGCCTTCATAATTACAAAGAAGCTGTTAGAAACCATTTCTCATGTGGGGTACACCTGTGAGCACCAGTGATCAAGGCACCAGCTTCACTGGGCAAATAACTGTACATTTCACTGTACAAATTGTAGTGAAATGTAATGGATGTACCCCAATTTGCCAAAGCATTCATCTGCTGAAACACATCCTGATTTCTTTAAGTTTTTAGCCTTTATGAATAGAGCTATTATGTAAAACTGTATGGTGGCTTTTGTTGGGACATAGTTTTTCAAAGCAGTTGTATAAATACTGGTGATGTAATTCTTGAATGTCATGGTGAAACCTTTTTTAATTGTAAAATATTTTTAATGGCTCTTTTTTGTTTTATGTATCTTTGTATATCTTGAGTACAAAACCTTTATCAAAAATGTATTTTGCAAATATTTTCTTTTAGTTTGTGTCTTGTGTTTGGGTTCTATGAGCAAGGTCTTTTAGAGTAGAAATTATAACTCTATAAAGCACATGTGATTATTTTTCTTTTGTGGATAGGCCTTTGGTGTTGGGTTCAGCAAGGTTTGTAGATTTTCTTTCTTTACCTACAAATTTTACAATTTTGCATCTAAAATTTGACTATGAAAAATTTTTTTATGTGTGTACCACTAAAAATTTTTTAAAATTAAAGTATTATTGACATACACTCTTATGAAGGTTTCACATGAAAGAACACTGCGGTCACTACATCCACCCATATTATCAAGTCCCCTCCATGCCTCATTGCAGTCACGGTCCATCAGTGTAGTAAGATGCCGCAGAGTCACTACTTGTCTTCTCTGTTCTACACTGTCTTCTCTGTGTTCCCCCACACCATGTGTGCCAATCATAATACCCCTCAATCCCCTTCTCCCTCCATTCTCACCTGCCCTCCCACACCCCTCCCCTTTGGTAACTGCTAGTCCCTTCTTGGAGTCTGTGAGTCCACTGCTGTTTTGGTCCTTCATTTTTACTTTGCCTTTATTTTCCAGAAATGAGGGAAATCATTTGGCATTTGTCTTTCTCCACCTTGCTTATTTCACTGAGCATAATATCTTCCAGCTCCAACTATGTTGTTGCCTATGGTAGGATATGTTTTTTCTTATGACTAAGAAGTATTCCATTGTGTTTATGTACCACACCTTCTTTCTTCATTGATCTCCTGATGGACACTTAGGTTGCTTCCATATCTTGGCTCTTGGAAAAAGTGCTGCAACAAATATAGTGGTGCATATGTCTTTTGGAATCTGAGAAACTATATTCTTTGGGTAAATTCCAAAGAGTGGAATTACCGGGTCAAATGGTATTTCTATTTTTAGTTTTCTAAGGAACATGCCTATAGGGAATTTTGAGTTAATTTTGGTGTAACTTGTAAAGCCTTTGCCTACTTCATTTCATTCATTTCACTCTCAATCAAAGTGGAGAAAACACAAGAAATTTGTGCCCATTGCGGCTTGAATTTCCAAAGATTTGTGGTTCATCAGTTTAGCCACAAGGGGGCACCACCTTCGTTGAGCTGTAAGCACGCATCCTGCAATGCTCACCGTGAACCGGAAGCGGCGCCTCTGCCCTCTTTGTGGACCAGCAGGGCTCATGCGCGGTCAGGACGCAGGCCTTTTCTCCCAGCTCTGACTGGTGCCGGTATTGCTCCACATCCCCTGCAGCTCCGTGCCACCGCGGGCCGCATCCACAGGGGCACTTCGGTTTCCTGAGGAGCTGCAGTACGGAAAGGTAAGGAGAAGCTTTCCGTGCATCTCGTACTGAGCAATACTCTTCAGGAGCCGGGAGAGGAAGGCCTGCGATGGTTAACGGAGTATTTGCGGGGTCTGGGCCACGACGGGTGCAGCTGAGTTCAGGGTGTGGCGCGCGGCACTCAGGGAGAGTTCGGGCCCAGGCTGAGACCGGGCTGGGGCGGGTATGTGGTGTCCAGCACTTCCCCGGCAGCCTGTGTCTCCACGCTGCGTGCCTCGGGCCCCTTGCAGTGGGTGGATTATCCACACCTGCGGGACACCTTCCAGGCTGCAGGCATCCTTCCTAACAAGGCTCTGAAATGGGAATGGGGGTGGAGGGGAGTTGGCTGCTTAAGCGGCTCGCTTACCTGTGCTTCAGCCTTTGCTGAGCGCCCAGCACACAGGGTGGTGTCTTTCCAAGGGTCCCCGAAGTGGGGTCAACCTGGGAGGCCCCCCGGGGCACAGCATGGCGCTGACCCAGCCTGGCTCCCTGAGGGTGGCCAACACCCACTGCCTGCGACCGGTGCCTCGTGAGCCGGTTCATCATGCTGAGAATGTTGGGGGATGAAGGGCACTTGGTGTTCTGTTTAGACTCCCGCTTCTGCTTGGGCGAAACATGGGGTCTCCGTTGCTACTGGTCCACAGTGTAGTGGGAGGTTAGGGCACGATGCCTGGGCTCTGCTTTCTCATGACGGCTGTGGGGATGGGGGTCCTGTGTGGTTCTATCCAGCCTGTTTGGTGTTTGCTTCTTTGTGAAGTGTGGTGGAATTTCGATGGGGGGATCCCACGGAGTCTGAAGGTTCCTGTTGGTGGACAAGACTTGTAATAACCTAACCCGCCCCCGCCCCATCCTTGACTGCAGTGTCCACAGTGTTCAGGCCTCAAGCTACAAGCCTCCCGCCTCTTTGGTTAGGCTTCTCCTTAGGTACTTCATTCTTTATGATGCAGTTGTAAAGGGCATTGTTTTCTTAATGTCTCTTCCTGACGGTTGGTTATTGGTGAACAGAAGCAAACAACTTCTGTATGTTGATTTTGTATCCTGCAAGATTATTGAATTTATTTTTAGCTGTAACTGGTTTTTGGTGGAGCAGTGTGGAAATTGGAATTTAAAAATCCCAGTGTTCCACTCCAGGTCGTCCCAACACCCAAGCCCAGTGTCTGCAAGGGAATTTTACCACGTTCCTTGTATTGACTCCCTCAGGCTAAGTAGTGGTCGACTTCGGGTGAACTGAATGGGGAGGGCTTGGCCTCTGTGACAGGGTGTGATGTCTGCTCTGCTTTTCTGGTGCAGGACTGACATGGTTGTTCTGTAAAGTAATTTACTTTCCAGCAATTTCAAGCACACAGAAAACTTGCAGTGTCAGTACAAACACTCTTTACAGTAAATGTCCCATGGTCCCACTTTGCCACACCTGCCACTTCACACAAAATTCTCTTGGCCTCTACCCTAAATAGGGACAAGTTTATAGGGAGCCACCACCTGACCCTAAATGAGGGATTATGGTCTCCACATGATAATCCAGTGCACAGACCCAGCACAGCTGTTTCCATCTACCCCAGCTGTGTGCAAATGTCTTTCTATTCTGATCACATTTCCTTTTTCTGGAACTCTTCCAGGGACATTAGCTCAGATGGGCTCCACCAGATCTCACGTAAGTGGGATCACATAGTATTCATCCTTCTGTGACTGGCGCATTTCACTGAGAAAATTGGCTTTAGGATCCATCCATGCAGCAGGTGCCAGGATGCCCTTATTCACTCCACTGTGTGGAGAGGACACTTTGTTCATCCATTTGTCTGTGGACACGTGGGTCTTCTCCACATTTTAACCATTGTGAGTCGTGCAGTTGTGAGCATAGGTGTCCAAATATCTAAGTCCCTGCTTTTGGAAGATGCCCTGTGGTTTGGGCAGATGCCCTGAAATGGAATTGCTGCTCATATATTAACTGTATCTTCAAGTTTCTGGGGACACCGTCCCCACGCTCCACACCATTTTCCAGGAGGCTGTGGACCATTTTCCTTTCTTTCTGTATTTGGCAGAAAAATGCAGTTTATGGATCAACGCGTTTTTATCCATCCATTCACCCCTTGATGGGCATTTGAGTTGTTTCTGACTTTTTGCTGTGGTGATCAATGCTGCCAAGAACTCGTGTGCCAGTTTCTGTTTGAACATCATAGTCATTTCTTTGCTGTATTATCTAGGAGTGGATGTAGAACCACAATTAAGTAATTGTATTTTATCTTTATGAGGAAACACCAAGGTGTTGTACACAGGCTGCACGTTTTATGTTTCCACAAGCAAAGGTTAGGGGCTCCAGTTCTTCTGCATCCTTGGCAATGTGTGATTTTCAGTTTTCCTGAATATAGCCATTCCCATGTGTGTGCAGGGAATTCTATGGGACACCTTTCCATGTGCTTGTTGGAGCATTTGTATGTCTTGGAGTCTCTCATCCATTTAAAAAGTTGGGATGGTGCCTTGTTGCACTGTACAAGTTCATGGTGTATTCTGGATAACAGGCTCTTGTCAGATGTAGAGTGTGCAGATATTTTCTTCTATTCCGTGACTTTTTTCACTTCTTGGTTGGAATCTTTTGATGCAGAAAAGATTTTAATTTGGAGGTAAGTAATTTATTCTTTCTATTGTTGCTTGTACTTTGGTTTCAGATCTGAGAAACCATAGCTAAATCCAAGGTCATGAAGACTTATCCCCATGTTTTACCTATTACATGTAAACTGTTATGTATTTTGAGTTAATTTTTGTATGTGATATAAGTTAGGATTCATTTTCATTCTTCTGCATGTGGACAGGAGGTTGCCAAGCACCATTTACTGGAAAGACACTTTCTCTCCATAAGTTAATGTTGTCCACCCTTGTCAGAAATCAAATGGATATTTCCATTCAGGTACGTTGATCTTTATATACAGTCGTCCCTTGAACAACATGGGGGCTAGTGGTGCTGACTCCCCCACAGAATCACAATCTACATAAAACATGTGACTCTGCCAAACCTTTGTTATCCTAAAACTGATTGTCTATTTTGACTGGAAGCCTTACCAATAATATAAACACTCAATTAACAATATTTTGTGCATTATACCTATTATGTGCTATATTCTTACAGTAAAGTAAGCTAGAGAAAAGGTAACGTTTCAAATTGTTGACTTAACATTTTCCCAGTATACTTGTGGGGAAAAATCAGTTTAAGTTGACCTGTGGAGTTCACATGCCTACTGTCCAAGGGTCAACTGTGTATCTTTATGACAGTGTCACAGTGTTTCCTTTACTGCTCACTTTGTAGTAAGATTAGACTTTGGGAAGCCTGTGCCTCCAGCTTTGATTTTCTTTTTCAAGATTCTGCTCAAGGGCTCATTGTGGTCCCTTGCAATTTAATATGTGACAGGATCAGCAGGAGCAATTCTTCCTAAAAAGCTTTGGGAATTTCATAGGAACCACATTGAGTCTGTAGGGTGCATTTGTGCCATTGCCATCTTAGAGATATTAAGTCTGCCATCACCACAGCAGGACCTTACATTTATTTTGCTTTTCTTTATTTTTCCTATTATCAATGATTTATAATTTTAAATGCATAATACTTGCACTTAAATTAAGTCTGTTCCCATGTATATTATTAATGTTGACATTATTTAGTAGAGAATTTAAAAATTCCTTTTTTGATTATTCATTGCTAATGTATACAAGGAAAACATGTTTGTGTAAAGTTCTTTTTTCTTGTAACTTCGCTTAGTTGATTTAGAAGCTTACATTTGGAATTTAAGGGTTCAGAGCGTTGGGATTTAATAATTTAGATATTTAGGATTAAAATAATACTGCCTAATATTTAATAAATGGAGGATTGGAGCACAGTGAAGAATAGGGTTTGTCGTAGGGGTTTTGTTTGAAATAAGACAATAGGAAGAGAAGGGGTTAGAACTATGGATAGGGTACAGGAACGGGTTAGGGTACGGGAATGGGTTAGTGTTAGGGTTAAGGTATTGTGATAGAGTGAGGCTATCAAATACAGCTAGGAGGCTTCAAACAAAATCCAGCCTTTTTCGACATCTTCCTCAGACTTTGCAGGCATGAAAGTGGTCTCAGGCTGCCTGGTAGTTCTGCTGGGTTCAGAACCCTAGGTGGGAAATCTTTCTGGCCACCCAGATTTATTATCATCTGCTCTCCAGTGCTGCAGTGGACAAGTCTGAGGTCGTTTTCCTTGATCTTTTGCATGTTTTTGTCATTTTCTTCTGTGCTAGTTTTTTAGGTCTCTTACTCATGTTTATCCTAGAAATTGTTGGTGAATTAACCACAATGTAAACTATTTTTCCTTCATTGAGTTGAGTGCTCAGTGGGTCCTTACAACCTAATAATTATGTTTCTGAGTTATTTAATATGTTCTTATAGTATTTCCTTTGAAGATTTTCTCCTTTTTCCCTTTTTTTGACTGCATATTAATTTGGTATAAAACTTTTTGACATAGATTTTCCAGTTTTCTTACCTTTTTTTTTGTATTGTGACCTTCTCTAAATTTTTGTTCTCCTTTCCGTGAGATTTCTTTAACCTCTGAATCCTTTCCTTGATATTTTTGTTTCTTTTCCATTCTTCCTGATTTTTTCCTTTTTAATAATAGGCTCTTATGAGATGAATGCAGCATCTTAGCTCAATGGAGATACTAAATATGATTTCTTTGAAGTTTTCCTCTTTTATCAGTATTGTCTGTTTCCACTATTATACTTTTTTTCACGTTATTTTGGTCTGTTCTCCTAATTATTGTGGGCTTACTCAGATGTCTGGTGATCCTTCTCTTTCGCTTATTTAAGAGGTGAGGCACTGGAGATCTATCAAGAAATGGAGTGTGCCCATTTGTGGCACGTGCGCCTATATGTCTGTGGGCTTGTTTTCTGCCAGACTTTGTAGGGTGACAGGGTCCCCAGCTGGCATTCTCATTGCAGATACTGATAGTTTATCTGTAAGTCTTTTCATTAGATGGGTTAATTTTCCCAGAGGATGGCCCCTTGTTCTCTTGTTTTGGGAATATCAGTCCAGATACTGGAGTTCTTGACCTGTGTGGATAGAGTTCCTGTAGGCCTGGAGGATCTCGTGCTCTGACATGCACATGTGTACTTTCTAACCTGGTTTTCACCCATATTTTCTTCACTGCCAGTGTTACGACATTGTTGCTCTACAAAAAAGGGGAAAGTGGAGTAGATTTGGAGTCTTACTGCTCCTTGCACAGGCTTTCAAATGGTCTCCTGTTTCTGCCTTTGCCCATAAGCCACTTTCACAGGAGGTCCTGCAGCCTGTTTATGTTGATGCTGCCTCCTCAGACACTGAGGTTTGGCCATCCTCTGTGTCTCACATTCATCACCATTTCAACGTACATTTTGCATATGTTGTGGTGCAGTTATCTAGATGTCTCCTACTTTTACTTTAAAAAATGGATTTCAGTTTTTTCTAAAGGCTTGTTCTGTTGACTTTTCAAGAAAATAAAGGTGTTAGAGACATCTTTGCTCTATCATCATAGAAGTAGAAGCCTTTTGAACAGAGGAATTTCAAAGGATTTTGAGTAGAGAAATGTATTGAATGAAAAGAGAATGTAATGTTATGAAAGTCCTCTGTCCTTACTTTCACCTCTTTGTGACTTTCTAAATCTCTGTGCATCTTTGCCCTACAGTATCTGTGGGAGTTTGTTCATATAGACTGGAAGCTGTTTAGAGGCTTTCATATTGACGAAACTGTGCCAGATAAATGGCATATTTTCTGCTTGGGTATTGTTAGCCACATAATGCTGGGGTGTACACTCTGTCCTTACTCTGTTCTGGCATGAGTTTGGAAGACAGTGTCTGCTCTGATCAAGGTCAAGCAGGTTTGACAGATAAAAGCAAAAGGCTTAGAGGGCAACTAACCATGGCCTCATTCATTCCACCTGCTTTTGTGCAGCTTGCTTAACCCATGATGGTCTATGACTAGTCTTATCTGGTGATAATGTGTGGAAACCTACCGCATCGCAAGTGGCAGGAACCAGTCAGCATGAAGATTCTGTTTCCTGGAACTCGCTGGAAACTTACTTATTTTAAACGGAATGAGCTAGACCTGCAGTCATAAATGGCTACTAAGCTCCTTGGTATCCACTGTGGAAAATTGCCTTCTCTCTGTCCTCAGCATTTGAATATGCTGTCTATTGGGAGGAATTCTCCACTGAAAAGAAGCTCCCTGGTATGCCCATTCGGTTCTTCCCACCCCAGAAACTGAACACTGAGGTAACAGTACAGAAACACAGGACCAGTTGGAGGTGGTAGTAAGTGCACAGGGGTGATGGGCTGATCCTGGGTTAAGGCCAGGTGTGTTCTTGGGTACAGTCATGGAAATTGCTTCTAAGTAAACTGGTCCTCTGCCTTTAGTGTGAATTCTGAGACCTCCTACTGTACCGCCACGGTTTCCTTTCCCTTTTAATTTGCCAGTGTTCATTTCTGTTGTTTGTAGTTAAGAACTGGATTTGCACAGACTGGTTGATCTTGCTATTTCCTTCTGGTGACCAACAGTGAGCTAGATTTCTCTCTTGAAGTGGTGTCCCAACACCTAGTCTTTTCTGAGGAGCTTTAGTGACTGATTCGGACTTTAGGAAGCTCAGGTAATCATGTTCAAGGTTTTTATACTTTGTTGTTTCTCTGTGGAACTCGCATGTGTGGAATGCACCAGAAATGAAAACACACACATCTACTACACAAAAGGAGAATATTTGATCCCCTTTCTTTTCTTGTCTTACCTTTTCAGGGAAAAACTGATGTGGGTTTCATTAAATTTTTTTTAAATTTTGTGTTTCATTAAAAATTTTTCTTGTGGTAAAAACATATTACAGAATTTATTATCTTAACTGCTTTTAATTGTACGTTTCAGTAATGTTAAGTTTATTCACATTGTAAAACACAGTTCCAGAATTTTTTCACGTAAGTCTTGTATGATTATAAAGAGAGGATGGCTCAGTTGAGAGAAAGAAGACTGTTTTTATAGAATAATAACTTTTTTGCCATTTTACATAAAGCAAGTTCAAAGATTATTTAGCTTTAAAAACTTTTGAATTTTTGTAATTTTAGATGTTACTTGTGGAGTATTAACTTTGTACCTAAGCATTAGATATATTGGTAACCAAATAAGTTTATATAAAAGTTTTCTTGTGTAAGTAATGATTTGGGGTGAACTGTGACAGCATTTCCCCATTTTACTTTGTTAATTGGAGCCTGAAGTAGACTGGAGATGGTTGCAGCTGGTCTTGAGGAGGTGCAGAAAGTCTCATTACCCAGCAGTGTTTCATTGTGGCATCTCTTCTCCTTTTCTTTTCCATGAATAGAGACAAGATGTATTGGCATCTTGTAACCACTGGTGGAGGCTCAGAAGTGCACCACAAAATCTCCTACGTTTTATGAAGCTGTGTTGTTCCCAAGTGACGTGTTTATGTAAGACTTTTGGGAAGATCATTCTGAGGGATATATTTAGTGTATTTGGGTTTGTCTTTTGAAGCATGAGGAAACAACTCTCTTAATTAGCAGATTTTCAAATCCCTGATTCACACATATATTACTCAAAAGAAAGAGTTATTCATACGTATGTGTGTCACACACACACATACCCACACATAAATATATGAAATGCTGTTTAGACAACGGTCTCACAGGAAGTTGTTAGAAACAGTTATTTAAAGTTTTCAAACTGAACTGGTTACTCAGTGGTCTTTTTGTCATTATTTCTTTTTCCCAGCACTAAAATGAATATGAAAGCAGAGAATATTAGAAAAATGAGAATGATAAAGAAGAGTGGGAGTAATCAGTTTTATCTTTCAAGGAAGACAGCAAACATTTGTTCTATGTGTTTTTTTAAATATTAAGATATTACTGATATACAGTCTTATGAAGGTTTCACATGAAAAACAGTGTGTTTACTACAATCACCCATATTATTGAGTCCCCCCATACATCTTTTTTTTGGATCATTCTGTATTTACCATTTTATGTCCTCCTTTGTTGTCTAACAGAAATAGTTTCCAAATACAGGTAACGTATTTTTAGATACATGTCATTCCTTTAAAAGATTATTATCGTTAATGTAATCATTTCTCTGCTATAGGCTATTTAGTTTGTTACTAGCCATATTAGTGTGCAACTGGCAAGCTATTCCAAAGAGTTTGTTAAATTGAATGTTATTTTAGAAAGTACATTTTCATATTAGGCTATTTCACTATTTGTTTTAGTAATCTGCCATGCCACAAAAAAAAAGTACTTTGGGGCACACTGTTGTCAGGCTATGATGGGTTATGTTGGTGGCCCCGGATGAGTTCAAGGCCAAGAAATAGTCACTTGGTGAAATGGAAACTAGGAAAAGTTAAGATGATTATTATCTGTGTTGCTGGCAAAACCATAATTGTTTTTCTCAGGGCCTAGGACTTCCCAAAGTCACAGAATAAAGATAGCTCTCTGCCCAGAGCATCCATTTGACTTGAGGATTTTGAATACATTGTGAAACATAACAAGTTTTAGTAGCAAGTCAAACACTGATATATTTTGGGGCAGGATGCCTTGACTGATTTCCCTGAAATTTTTAAGTTAAAATGCCATATTCAATTTAAGAAATTTAAGATTTAAGAAATTTTACATTAGCAAGGGCTACTTCAAAGTATATCCTCCAATCCCCTATATCATGAGTTGGGCCATTTGGTGAATACTTTAGTCTTTGTGTGCCACATAGTTCTCTCCTGCATATTCTGTTTGGTTGTTTTGTTTTGGTTTCTAACCCTTTACAAATGACAAAAGCACACTTGCTCACAGGCTTCTCCATTGCTAACACCTGCTGTAGACAGTCCATTCACATTTCTCGCTACCTCCTGGGGCTCCTGAGTGATCACACATGAGAAACACAGTCTTGGCTGTTCCCAAACTCTCCTTCATTAAAATTAAGCATATATTTAGGCAGAATGGAAAAAAATGTAGTGATGGACAGAAATTTTGACCTATGTTGAAGCCCAACTGGGTGCAGCAGTTATGTGCTAATAGAACTCTTCAGAGACAAAAAGGGAAGGTAAAGTTGCAAATTTCATTGTTGTTCACAGGAGATTTTGCTCTGTCTTTAAAATGTAGACATTATTAACATAGGGTTAATGGCTACATCTACAGAGTGAAGCCCTGCAAGTAGCCCCACCACATTTGCCTCACCTCATTACCCAGTTGGTTGCCAAATCCTGTCTTTTCTCCTCCTGCATAAGTCGGCACTGTTTCTGTCTCAAAACCCAATTTGAGCAGGCCTTGTTGTTGATCTTCCTCTAATTGACCATGACTCTCATTATTTCTCTCTCCCCCGTGCCCAGAAAACCTTAATACTCTTAGGACATTTATTATCTTGGAGTGTTTTTTTTTCGTGTCTTTGCCTTCAGCTAGGCTCTGAGTGCCTTGTGCTTGTCCTCAGCTAGCTCTGTGGTGTCTTTACTGTAGTGTCTGTCACCTGTTGTGATGCTAGGAACACAGAATGTACTCAACAAAAATTGTTATGTGAAGGGGCAATAGCTACAGGTGTTTTCAGCTGAGTGTGTGTAACCAGTTCTTTTGGGTCTCGCCTCATCCAGCATTTTCACACTTGTTCTAATAGCAGTCAGAGCCAAGTGTCTCCAAAGCAAGCTTACTGAACCTTCTGGTTTTTATGATGAAATCTGTTTGTGAAATTGCCTCAATTAGAATCTCGCATATCCTGCAGTTAATATTTTCTTAGGAAATTTGATCTGAATTTAAAAATCAGTATTATTCTGTCTAAAACATCACTTACCTAATCAATGAGGTCTTCACTTCTCTTACCTTCTGTCCGAATGTTTAGTCTTCCATTTTCACTTTACTTTGATGTCTCCCACAGTGTTCTACAGTGATGAGGCCCTGGGGCATGTCTTTCTTTAGAACAAGCCTTGTGCTGTGAATATTGAAAGGCCACCCCGTTGTGATTCCAGCCATTTATCTTGTGTAATCCAAACTGGTGATTTTCTTTCCATTAAAATTTTTCTCTCATTCTTAGCCTTATGCAGCAAAGAATGAAAAGGAAAGAGAATGCTTAAAATACTAGGGCCATGTTAATGCCAATGTTCACCCAGTAAAGCCTGTTGACAGGAGGGTCAAAGGTAACGAGTAAGTTTTCCTCTGCCCCTATTTTCATGTGACCTCTCCCAGGTCCCCAAGATGTATCTTCTTTATGAGGTTCTGCTTGCAGTTTTATGATCACCCTATCCCTCATACTAGTGTCTATTATCCTTGATTTCAAATTTGGAAAGTATTTACTTCTTTCTTTAAAAGATGAAAAAAATTTGCATTCTGAGAACTTCTCTCATCTCACCCATTTGATTTATACACGGAAAATTGTTAGTTTTTAAGTCTCATTCTCTTCTGTAACTAATAACTATTTTAAAGTAAAAATTCAATACATGTTATATTTGTATTGTTTTAGACAGGTAAATACTGTTCTCTACAGAGCTGTTCAGTTGTGTGAGCAGTGAGAGGAGGGCAAATAATTTTATTTTACTAAATTACTGTGGTTTAAGAAGGACATAAATGTCAATGGCCAAGAGATTATCTTTCTTAATTGATTTTGTTCTTTCCACTTACTCCTCTGATATTTCTTAAAATTTTATTACTGGTTTCTATTCCTTTTGAGCACAAGAAAACTTTTCCCATGCAATTTCAGTTGGTGCTTGTAGACACACCTGCTTGCTCTTCCACATTGTACCAGTAGGGTTTGAATTGGGAATTTAAAATCCTCAGCAGCATATTCTTTTTTTTTGTATTTGGCATAAAAATTGCTGAATGAAGCTGTTTCAGACAACTGCATCGCACATATCCTACCAGGATTAGAACTGCCAACTGTGTTTTCCTTCTATACTCAGATTCCATAAAATGGAATATTGCATTAATGGTCCTTATCCACTAAATGAGGAAACTGCCCAGAGGCTACCCTCTGCTTAAAAGACATTTGTAGAAGGAGCCTGTGGTCATTTTCCACAGCTGCAGCAACTCATAGTCTTAGAAAGAATGTCTTTAAAAATTCTGTGGGAAACCAGGTTTGCTGTGGCTCAATGAGAACCCGTGGTTGCCACTGTTCACTCGGGCCTCATCCTTTTCTTGCTCCTTTTACCATCCTATCAGTGAAGTGTCACAAGAGAGCATGGGAAGTGGGACAATCTTCCAGTGAGCCTGCTGTGGGCCTTCCTCACTGCTCCTGGGGCACTGGGTGGATGGAGCACATCCCTGTCTCTGTCTGAGATGGTTGTTGAGCCCATGACCATCCCATTGTAGAACCAGTGAGTTCCTTAGTGAGCCCTGAAGAAAGGCTCTTGTGGGCTCTGCCAGTTGTAGATTTTATCAGGAGCTTATGAATGTCTCTCCCACTGGTTCTCACTGGAACACAAACAAGTACAGGTGAAGTAAGCTTTTTTTCTATTCCTTTTTAACAGCTGTTTAGCTTGCTTTATTCTTAAAATTGTAGTGTTTCGGTAAATGTGCCATTAAGAAAAGTGTCAGTTATGCTGATATCTATACAATTCAGAAATTTTCTTTTCATAGGCAGTTGGCACTACAAAAAAAAGTGAATTTATCATCCCATTTCCTAAATGAAATAAAAATGTATTGTCACCTGAAATGTGGCAAATTTATCTTGAATACACTTTGTGTGTCTGTGCCTTCTCAAAAGACATATTACCTGATCATTGTTTTTATAGTTACAGAAGGTTGATTGTCCAGAATATGCAATTTGCAGGTGTGCATTTACAAGCACTTCAGAGACACTATCTTTGACCATAAGAAATTCAGCAAGTTTATCTAGAGACAATAGTGAGTTTTTAAAATACTGTATTTTTAATTTACATAGTATGAACTCTAATATATATATTTAAAAATAGATGCCTGATAAGTGAAGTGAATATAAGAAAACAGATCTTCCTCTTTTATTGGGGAATGCCTCAGGACAAAATATAAGAATGTATATCTTAAAAAGATGTGATTTTTAAATTTCTATTTTAAGCTATTTCACATCATACTGTATATTATTATCTCTGAAAAGAGGTATTAACTATTAATAAATCCTAGATTTTAGATTATCACTCCCCTACTCTGCTTAAATGTGACAAAGAAAACAATTTAACCTCTTATTTCAGATTCATCTGGACACTCAAAAACTTTTGAATGTCAGAAAGTATTTTTTTTACACAATTCTTTAAAACCTGTAGTTAATAGAGTAGAAATCGTATTTACTCAAATTATGTTACTAGCATGAGGTTAATCTAAAGTATGGCACATTGGAGAGGGGCGGAAGATGGTGGCATGAGTAGAGCAGTGGAAATCCCCTCCCAAAACCACATATATCAATGAAAATATAACAAAGACAACCCCTCCTAGAATAAAGACAACAGGACACAGGACAATATTCTGACCACATCCGCACCACTGAGAACCTAGCACTTCACGAAGGTGGTAAGAAACAAGCCACGGCCCAGTGGGAGCCGAGCGCCCATCCCCCCAACTCCTGGCGAGAGAAGAATAGGCAGAGCGGGAGGGAGACGGAGTGCAGGACTGCCAAACACCCAGCCCCAGCCATCCGGGCAGAGTGCAGGGCCCTGGATACTAGGAAAACAGTGCAGCAAGAATAGTGAGCGGGTACCGGAGGCTGGGCCCCGGAGGACATAAGAAATTTTTTTTTCCTTTTTTGTTTTGGCTAGCGCTTTTTGGATGTCATAAAGGGATAGTGACCCCAATGCTAGTGAAAGAGGGCAGCAAGAAAGGTGAGCAGATGCCTGAGGCTGGCACCAGAGAATAAAGAAAAACGAGCAGCCACATTTTTTTTTTTTTATTAAAATTTTTTTTTTTTTGTTTTCGTTGTTTGGTATTTAATCCCATCAGCACATCATTTTTTTTTTCAGTTTCACTTATCTAGGGTACTGGTCCCCATCCCCTCAACTTGTAGTTTGTCTTCGTCCTTGGATCTCAAGTGCGTCTCCTGTAAGGGAGCATGTCGGTGGTCTTGAGTCCTAATCCCTTCTTTTAACCCTGTGTCTTTTGATTGGAGCACTCAGAGCCTGTCTTTTTATTCTGACAATTGAGAGCTGTGACCTTATTGCACTTAAAAATTATTTTTTGTTATCATGAACCTACAATCACATAAAGAACATTATGATCAACAAGTACATCAATTCCCGCCCTTAAAACCCTTTACAGTCACTGTCCATCAGGGTGTAGTAAGATGCTGTAGAATCACTACTGACTTCTCTGTGATGTACAGCCCTGCCCATGACCCCCCTCCCTACGAATTATTCATGTTAATCCTAATACCCCCTTTCTTTCTCCACGCCCTGATCCCACACTTCCCACACTCCCTGGCCAGTCCCTTTCTCTTAGGTAACTATTAGTCCACTCTCGGGTTCTGTGAGTCTGCTGCTGTTTTTTTCCTTCAGTTTTTCTTTGTTGTTATACTCCACACATGAGTGAAATCATTTGGTACTTGTATTCCTCCGCCTGGCATATTTCACTGAGCATAATACTCTCTGGCTCGATCCACATCATTGTAAATGGTAGGTTTGTTTTCTTCTTATGGCTGCTTACTGTACTTTTTAAACTGGATTTCATTCTTCTTTTTGTTTGTAGTTTTACTGTGTGCTTTCACCCTTGCTCTACTTGTTAAGAGCAACAGCTTTGTCTTAATCGATATGTACCTATATCTATCTGTCGGTCTATCAATCCATCATCTATCATCTATCTATCTTTCCATCTATATATCTATGAATCAATCATCTTTTTGTCTCCCCATTTATCCTTGTGTACAGAAGAGTTAACAACATAGCCTATGTCACTTTCCTACATTATGCTTCCAAAAATCTTGCAGGGTATCTAGGCCATAGGGAGAGCACAGGGTTCACTGAGACACTTGCAGGTCGAGTCAGAAGCGTGTGCCTACAAAACCAAGAAATGGTGGTGCAGGGACTTGAACCTGTATATCTGTCCTCTGTCATCTTTTACCTCCTTCTCACTTACTGACTGTATTTAGCAAAGTTCATTGACTAAGAGTTCTCTGAATACCACATGTATCCTTCCTCTGGGACTGTTGTCAACAGAGAAGTGAAGATGGTGCTTTGCTCACCACCATGTTTGAGGGACATTGGCGTGTTCACCACTGATAGGAGGAGGGACAAATAAAAAGGAACACCTATTTCTAGACAGGAGCATTTGGGAACAAAGTGTGTGTTGTGGAGAGACGTGTTAGGTTGAGTGTCCAAACTTCCCTCTTTATGTCTTTATTACTTCTTTACAATCGTGGATATCATAAAACCCAGTGATTTCAAAAGCCCAGACGCATATTATTACAGCAATTCATTTGTTGATGTGAGAAAAATGAGGACATTGCAGTACCACTAAATCTATACCTGGGCACTGCTGATACCAAACAAGAAATTCACGGTGGCTAGGTAGGACTATTTTCTAGTGACTGTCTCTGGGGACTCAAACAGAATCCATTTGTTTCTTTGTTTCAAAGATTCACTTGTATAGGGTACCTGTCCCCGCCCCTTCAGCTTGTAGTTTGTCTGTGTCCTTGGATCACAAGTGAGTCTCCAGTAAGGGAGCACTTAGGTGCTCTTGAGATTTCATCCGTTCTTCTAACCCTGTGTCTTTTGATTGGAGCAGTGAAAGCTTGTACTTTTATTCTGATATTTGATAGCTAGGCTCTTACTGCACTTTGAATTTTTTTTTCTCATTAATATACAATCACATGCAGAACAACATGTTCACTAGTTTAACCCCTTCACCAAGTCCTCGCCAAATCCCAGTTTCAGTCGCTGTCCGTCAGCGGGTCGTAAGATGCTCTAGAATCACTACTTGTCTTCTCTGTGTTGTATAGCCCTCCCAATGACACTTCACCCTACACATTATTCATGCTAATCCTAATGCCCCCATTCTTTTTCCCCGCCCTTATCAATCCCTTCCCACAAACACTACGCAGTCCCTTTCTCTTTGGTAAATCTTAGTCCACTCTCGAGTACTGTGTATATGCTGCTGTTTCTTCCTTCAGTTTTTCTTTGTTATCGTACTCCACACATGAGTTAAATCATTTGGTACATGTATTTCTCCGACTGGCCTATATGACTGAGCATAATACCCTCTAGCTCCATCCAAGTTATTGCCAATGATAGGATTTGTTTTATTCTTATTTCTGCTTACTGCACTTTTTAAACTGGATTTTATTCTTCTTTTTCGTTTGTAGTTTCGCTATGTGCTTCAACCTTTGCACTCATGGTAATGAGCAATAGATTTGTGTTAATCGATATGAACCTATATCTATCTATCTGTCTGTCTATCAATCAATCCATCAATCAATCAATCTATCTATCATCTTTCTGTCTGCCCATCTGTCCTTGTGTACAGAACAGTTAACCACATATCCTATGTCACTTTCCTACATTATGCTTCCAAAAATCCTGCAAGGTTACTAGGCTGTAGGGAGAGCACTGGGTTCACTGAGACACTTGCAGGTCGTGTCGGCCGAGTGTACCTACAATACCAGGAAATGGTTGTGCAGGGACTTGAACCCGTGTCTCTATCCTCTGTCCTCTTTCATCTCCTTCTCACTTCCTGTCTGTATTTAGCCACATTCATTCTCTAAGTGCTCCCTGAAGACCACAAGTATCCTTCCTCTGGGCCTGTGGTCGACAGAAACGTAAACTTGTTGCTTTGCTCACCACCATGTTTGAAGGACATCTATGTGAACACCACTGATAGGATGGAAGGTCAAATAAGAAGGAACACCAATTTCTAGACAGGAGCAGTTGGGAGCTAAGAGTGTATTGAGGAGTGACATGTTTATTTGAGTGTCCAAACTTCCCTCTTTAGGTGGTTATTACTTCACATTCGTGAAGATCCTAAAACCCACAGATTTCAAAGGCCCAGAATCTTATTATTACAGCAACTC
Organism: Manis pentadactyla; assembly: GCF_030020395.1. Lineage (NCBI taxonomy): Eukaryota > Metazoa > Chordata > Mammalia > Pholidota > Manidae > Manis > Manis pentadactyla. Next base: position 3,820,247 of record NC_080027.1, on the reverse strand, counting down.
AGTTGTTGAAGGGAGAGAAAATGAGAAGGACGTTGCTCCACCACTAAATCTATGGCTGGGACTTGCTGAAAACAAACAAAAAGAATTCACGGTGGCCAGATAGTGCTATTTTCTACTGACTGTCTCTGGGGGCTCAAACAGAATCCATTTGTTTGATTGTTTGTTTTTCAGTTTCACTCGTGTAGGGTACTTGTCCCCACACCCTCAGCTTGTAGTTTTTCTATGTCCTTGGATCTCAAGTACGTCTCCTGTTAGGAAGCACGTAGGTTTCTTGAGTTTTCATCCATTCTTTTAACCCTGTGCCTTTTGTTTGCAGCACTCAGAGCCTGACCTTTTATTCTGATGATTCAGAGCTGTGCCCTTATTGCACTTAAAAAATTTTTTTTGTTATCATTAATCTACAATCACGTGAAGAACATTATGTTTACTATGCTCCCCCTTAACCAAGTCCACCAGCAAAAACCTCTTAAAGTCGATGTCCATCAGCATAGTTGGATGCTTTAAACCCCTTCAGCATGTACCCCTTCAAAGACACTGATACAGTCGCTGTCCATCATGGAGTAGTAAGATGCTATATAACCTCTACTAGTCTTCTCTGTGTTGTACAGCACTCCCCAAGTCCCGCGCGACCCCACGCAATATACATGGCAATCCTAATGCCCCCATTCTTTCTCCACGCACATATCCATCCATTCAGAACCACCCTGCTCAGTCCTTTTCCCTTTGGCAACTTTTAGTCAACTCTCGGGATCTGTGAGTATCCTGCTGCTTTTTCCTTCAGTTTTTCATTGTTGTTATACTCCACACATGAGTGATATCATTTGATACTGTCTTTCTCCGCCTGACCTATTTTTCTGAGCATACTACTGTCTAGCTCCATCCACGTCATTGCAAATGGTAGGATTTGTTTTCTTCTTGTGGCTGCTTACTGCAGTTTGTAAACTGGATTTCATATTTCCTTTTTGTTTGTAGTTTAGCTATGTGATTTCAGCATTCATCTCCTGGTTATGAGCAACAGCTTTGTGTCAATCGATATGCATCTGTATCTATCTATTGCTCTGTCTGTCTGTATATCTATCTATCTTTCTATATATCCTTCTTTCTATCTCTCTATCCTCTCTATTTATCTATCCATCTATCTAGCTTCCTGTTTTCTATCTATCATGTGTATCATCTATCTATCATCTGTCATCTATCTATCTGTCTATCTATGAAACAATCTTCTGTCTGTCTGTCCATCTATCCTTATGTACAGAACAGTTAACTACATCACCTATGTCACTTCCCTACATTACACTTCCAAAAACATTGCAAGGACACTAGGCCGTAGGGAGAGCACTGGGCTCACTGAGACAATTGCAGATCGAATCAGCCGCGTGTGCTTACGAAACCAGTAATTGGTGGTGCAGGGACTTGAACCCATATCTCTGTCCTCTGTCCTCTTAAATCTCCTTCTCGCTTGCTAACTGTATTTAGCCACATTCATTGACTAAGTCCTCACTGAAGCCCCCAAGTATACTTCCTCTGGGCTTGTTGTAGACAGAGAAGTATACTTGGTGCTTTACTCACCACCATGTTTGAGGGACATTGGCGTGTTCACCACTGATAGGAGGAGGGACAAATAAAAAGGAACACCTATTTCTAGACAGGAGCATTTGGGAACAAAGTGTGTGTTGTGGAGAGACGTGTTAGGTTGAGTGTCCAAACTTCCCTCTTTATGTCTTTATTACTTCTTTACAATCGTGGATATCATAAAACCCAGTGATTTCAAAAGCCCAGACGCATATTATTACAGCAATTCATTTGTTGATGTGAGAAAAATGAGGACATTGCAGTACCACTAAATCTATACCTGGGCACTGCTGATACCAAACAAGAAATTCACGGTGGCTAGGTAGGACTATTTTCTAGTGACTGTCTCTGGGGACTCAAACAGAATCCATTTGTTTCTTTGTTTCAAAGATTCACTTGTATAGGGTACCTGTCCCCGCCCCTTCAGCTTGTAGTTTGTCTGTGTCCTTGGATCACAAGTGAGTCTCCAGTAAGGGAGCACTTAGGTGCTCTTGAGATTTCATCCGTTCTTCTAACCCTGTGTCTTTTGATTGGAGCAGTGAAAGCTTGTACTTTTATTCTGATATTTGATAGCTAGGCTCTTACTGCACTTTGAATTTTTTTTTCTCATTAATATACAATCACATGCAGAACAACATGTTCACTAGTTTAACCCCTTCACCAAGTCCTCGCCAAATCCCAGTTTCAGTCGCTGTCCGTCAGCGGGTCGTAAGATGCTCTAGAATCACTACTTGTCTTCTCTGTGTTGTATAGCCCTCCCAATGACACTTCACCCTACACATTATTCATGCTAATCCTAATGCCCCCATTCTTTTTCCCCGCCCTTATCAATCCCTTCCCACAAACACTACGCAGTCCCTTTCTCTTTGGTAAATCTTAGTCCACTCTCGAGTACTGTGTATATGCTGCTGTTTCTTCCTTCAGTTTTTCTTTGTTATCGTACTCCACACATGAGTTAAATCATTTGGTACATGTATTTCTCCGACTGGCCTATATGACTGAGCATAATACCCTCTAGCTCCATCCAAGTTATTGCCAATGATAGGATTTGTTTTATTCTTATTTCTGCTTACTGCACTTTTTAAACTGGATTTTATTCTTCTTTTTCGTTTGTAGTTTCGCTATGTGCTTCAACCTTTGCACTCATGGTAATGAGCAATAGATTTGTGTTAATCGATATGAACCTATATCTATCTATCTGTCTGTCTATCAATCAATCCATCAATCAATCAATCTATCTATCATCTTTCTGTCTGCCCATCTGTCCTTGTGTACAGAACAGTTAACCACATATCCTATGTCACTTTCCTACATTATGCTTCCAAAAATCCTGCAAGGTTACTAGGCTGTAGGGAGAGCACTGGGTTCACTGAGACACTTGCAGGTCGTGTCGGCCGAGTGTACCTACAATACCAGGAAATGGTTGTGCAGGGACTTGAACCCGTGTCTCTATCCTCTGTCCTCTTTCATCTCCTTCTCACTTCCTGTCTGTATTTAGCCACATTCATTCTCTAAGTGCTCCCTGAAGACCACAAGTATCCTTCCTCTGGGCCTGTGGTCGACAGAAACGTAAACTTGTTGCTTTGCTCACCACCATGTTTGAAGGACATCTATGTGAACACCACTGATAGGATGGAAGGTCAAATAAGAAGGAACACCAATTTCTAGACAGGAGCAGTTGGGAGCTAAGAGTGTATTGAGGAGTGACATGTTTATTTGAGTGTCCAAACTTCCCTCTTTAGGTGGTTATTACTTCACATTCGTGAAGATCCTAAAACCCACAGATTTCAAAGGCCCAGAATCTTATTATTACAGCAACTCAGTTGTTGAAGGGAGAGAAAATGAGAAGGACGTTGCTCCACCACTAAATCTATGGCTGGGACTTGCTGAAAACAAACAAAAAGAATTCACGGTGGCCAGATAGTGCTATTTTCTACTGACTGTCTCTGGGGGCTCAAACAGAATCCATTTGTTTGATTGTTTGTTTTTCAGTTTCACTCGTGTAGGGTACTTGTCCCCACACCCTCAGCTTGTAGTTTTTCTATGTCCTTGGATCTCAAGTACGTCTCCTGTTAGGAAGCACGTAGGTTTCTTGAGTTTTCATCCATTCTTTTAACCCTGTGCCTTTTGTTTGCAGCACTCAGAGCCTGACCTTTTATTCTGATGATTCAGAGCTGTGCCCTTATTGCACTTAAAAAATTTTTTTTGTTATCATTAATCTACAATCACGTGAAGAACATTATGTTTACTATGCTCCCCCTTAACCAAGTCCACCAGCAAAAACCTCTTAAAGTCGATGTCCATCAGCATAGTTGGATGCTTTAAACCCCTTCAGCATGTACCCCTTCAAAGACACTGATACAGTCGCTGTCCATCATGGAGTAGTAAGATGCTATATAACCTCTACTAGTCTTCTCTGTGTTGTACAGCACTCCCCAAGTCCCGCGCGACCCCACGCAATATACATGGCAATCCTAATGCCCCCATTCTTTCTCCACGCACATATCCATCCATTCAGAACCACCCTGCTCAGTCCTTTTCCCTTTGGCAACTTTTAGTCAACTCTCGGGATCTGTGAGTATCCTGCTGCTTTTTCCTTCAGTTTTTCATTGTTGTTATACTCCACACATGAGTGATATCATTTGATACTGTCTTTCTCCGCCTGACCTATTTTTCTGAGCATACTACTGTCTAGCTCCATCCACGTCATTGCAAATGGTAGGATTTGTTTTCTTCTTGTGGCTGCTTACTGCAGTTTGTAAACTGGATTTCATATTTCCTTTTTGTTTGTAGTTTAGCTATGTGATTTCAGCATTCATCTCCTGGTTATGAGCAACAGCTTTGTGTCAATCGATATGCATCTGTATCTATCTATTGCTCTGTCTGTCTGTATATCTATCTATCTTTCTATATATCCTTCTTTCTATCTCTCTATCCTCTCTATTTATCTATCCATCTATCTAGCTTCCTGTTTTCTATCTATCATGTGTATCATCTATCTATCATCTGTCATCTATCTATCTGTCTATCTATGAAACAATCTTCTGTCTGTCTGTCCATCTATCCTTATGTACAGAACAGTTAACTACATCACCTATGTCACTTCCCTACATTACACTTCCAAAAACATTGCAAGGACACTAGGCCGTAGGGAGAGCACTGGGCTCACTGAGACAATTGCAGATCGAATCAGCCGCGTGTGCTTACGAAACCAGTAATTGGTGGTGCAGGGACTTGAACCCATATCTCTGTCCTCTGTCCTCTTAAATCTCCTTCTCGCTTGCTAACTGTATTTAGCCACATTCATTGACTAAGTCCTCACTGAAGCCCCCAAGTATACTTCCTCTGGGCTTGTTGTAGACAGAGAAGTATACTTGGTGCTTTACTCACCACCATGTTTGAGGGACATTGGCGTGTTCACCACTGATAGGAGGAGGGACAAATAAAAAGGAACACCTATTTCTAGACAGGAGCATTTGGGAACAAAGTGTGTGTTGTGGAGAGACGTGTTAGGTTGAGTGTCCAAACTTCCCTCTTTATGTCTTTATTACTTCTTTACAATCGTGGATATCATAAAACCCAGTGATTTCAAAAGCCCAGACGCATATTATTACAGCAATTCATTTGTTGATGTGAGAAAAATGAGGACATTGCAGTACCACTAAATCTATACCTGGGCACTGCTGATACCAAACAAGAAATTCACGGTGGCTAGGTAGGACTATTTTCTAGTGACTGTCTCTGGGGACTCAAACAGAATCCATTTGTTTCTTTGTTTCAAAGATTCACTTGTATAGGGTACCTGTCCCCGCCCCTTCAGCTTGTAGTTTGTCTGTGTCCTTGGATCACAAGTGAGTCTCCAGTAAGGGAGCACTTAGGTGATCTTGAGATTTCATCCGTTCTTCTAACCCTGTGTCTTTTGATTGGAGCAGTGAAAGCTTGTACTTTTATTCTGATATTTGATAGCTAGGCTCTTACTGCACTTTGAATTTTTTTTTCTCATTAATATACAATCACATGCAGAACAACATGTTCACTAGTTTAACCCCTTCACCAAGTCCTCGCCAAATCCCAGTTTCAGTCGCTGTCCGTCAGCGGGTCGTAAGATGCTCTAGAATCACTACTTGTCTTCTCTGTGTTGTATAGCCCTCCCAATGACACTTCACCCTACACATTATTCATGCTAATCCTAATGCCCCCATTCTTTTTCCCCGCCCTTATCAATCCCTTCCCACAAACACTACGCAGTCCCTTTCTCTTTGGTAAATCTTAGTCCACTCTCGAGTACTGTGTATATGCTGCTGTTTCTTCCTTCAGTTTTTCTTTGTTATCGTACTCCACACATGAGTTAAATCATTTGGTACATGTATTTCTCCGACTGGCCTATATGACTGAGCATAATACCCTCTAGCTCCATCCAAGTTATTGCCAATGATAGGATTTGTTTTATTCTTATTTCTGCTTACTGCACTTTTTAAACTGGATTTTATTCTTCTTTTTCGTTTGTAGTTTCGCTATGTGCTTCAACCTTTGCACTCATGGTAATGAGCAATAGATTTGTGTTAATCGATATGAACCTATATCTATCTATCTGTCTGTCTATCAATCAATCCATCAATCAATCAATCTATCTATCATCTTTCTGTCTGCCCATCTGTCCTTGTGTACAGAACAGTTAACCACATATCCTATGTCACTTTCCTACATTATGCTTCCAAAAATCCTGCAAGGTTACTAGGCTGTAGGGAGAGCACTGGGTTCACTGAGACACTTGCAGGTCGTGTCGGCCGAGTGTACCTACAATACCAGGAAATGGTTGTGCAGGGACTTGAACCCGTGTCTCTATCCTCTGTCCTCTTTCATCTCCTTCTCACTTCCTGTCTGTATTTAGCCACATTCATTCTCTAAGTGCTCCCTGAAGACCACAAGTATCCTTCCTCTGGGCCTGTGGTCGACAGAAACGTAAACTTGTTGCTTTGCTCACCACCATGTTTGAAGGACATCTATGTGAACACCACTGATAGGATGGAAGGTCAAATAAGAAGGAACACCAATTTCTAGACAGGAGCAGTTGGGAGCTAAGAGTGTATTGAGGAGTGACATGTTTATTTGAGTGTCCAAACTTCCCTCTTTAGGTGGTTATTACTTCACATTCGTGAAGATCATAAAACCCACAGATTTCAAAGGCCCAGAATCTTATTATTACAGCAACTCAGTTGTTGAAGGGAGAGAAAATGAGAAGGACGTTGCTCCACCACTAAATCTAT